>NC_048283.1:12029766-12333932 GCF_009762535.1 Notolabrus celidotus | reverse complement strand
AGATTAGGCATCACTGCTTTATCACTATTAAAGTACCAAGTCTGTGTATTTGAGATTGGCTACAATACACCACAATCAATGCCCATGTCTAATGTAATGAAGGAGCGTGTCACCCAGGCCAACAGTGGAGCTGGATTATTTATTTTAATCAGATTTATAAAACAATAGAACCCTATAGTAAAAAAAATAATCTACACCATGCTGTGCTCAACGGGGCGATATTTGAGAGTGAAATAAAAATATTTTTTGTTCGATCATTTTAGGGTATTTATGTTGATGATAATAAAGTTTATGTCAAGAGTAACCATTTTGCCATGTGCATTTAAAAATACCAATTTTAACTTTAAAGCAGCTTATCTTCTTATTAGTGCATGATTTATATCAATGGCTGCTGAGATCTGAACATTTCATTATTTTTGGTGGTATGTTAATAGAAATTCCACTACTATGTCAGATAATGTGTAGCTTTTATACATTAGCCATGGACCAGAACTGTAAACATAGATCTGGAGGGGGACAGGTTCTTGTATATCCATTTGAGGTGAGAAGAACAGGCTTAAGGGAGTAAAACCCAATATTTAATTTGAATACAGGCTTGGTAGTTTAAAGTTGGGGTTGGTAGTCAGATTTAGATACGCTCTTTGTTATGGTTAAAATGATCTTTATGTCCCGATGGCAATCAAAACATAATGTGTTCTTAAAAAAGAAATATATTACACCATTGCTCAATGGGGCTTTATTTGAGAGTGAGAAAAGTATTGTTTGTTTGGTCATTTTAAGATTTTTTGATGATTATGATAAAGAGATTATGTCAAGAGTCGAGAGATCATTTTGCCATGTGCATTTAAAAATACATTTTTAAACACTGGAGCTAAATACAGCTTATCCTAGCAAATTCAGTCAAATATACAAATATCATATTATCAGTCCCGATGTTCTATTTGTTCTCTTTTGCATGTATTTTAACAAACCAATGACAAAATTCCTAAACAACAGGAGAGCTGTTTTTCGTGGCATCCCTCAGTGGTAGTTTCAAGAATTGAAGCAGCAGCCGGCAGCAATGTACAAGATGTATTTGATTACTGAGATACGTACAGAAGTTATTGTGTATTGATTATTGGTCACCCCCAGTGGCAAGCAAATAAATCCAGCTTTTGTCAACCTCAGTCCAAGAAATCAGTCACAACGACTGACATCAGAACTGCAACTTATGTCTTTAAAGCTATAACTACACAGGTCATGTTAGTCCTGTTCTCAAATTGAAACTTGACTTGACCTGTGCCCTGTACTACTTTGCAACAGATATAATTTGTAACATGTACCCTTGAAACACCATTGTTATGAAATTTTCTTATTAATACTTTATTAGCATTTTGAACAATCCAAATATTTGCCAAAGCAGCAGTCAACAACTCAAAAAGATTTCTTAAAAATCCTGAAGACCTTTACCCTTTCCGGTCCATGTCTTCAATTTCCAACAACTTCCCCCTTTTCACTCCCACCAAAAGCACCTCCTCCCTCCTTTTCCACTCGGCAGAAAGACAGGAGAGAGGGAAGATGATGTGTGACAGATGCCATATTTCGACTTTCTGTCAGGGAGATTAATATTGACACAGTGTTTCTTACCAGGGGCGTCTTGGCTGTGTGTGTTGGGCTTTGATTTCATTATCCTCTGCTCAGCCACTTTTTTCTTAAGAATCAGACAATAACAGATGTGGCGACTGAAATAGAGACACTGATATTGGAGGGGCTGAGTGAACAAGTCATATTGCTGGGTGGGTCGGCCATCAGTCCTGTTTGCTGTGGAAGTGTAAACCCCCCAAGGATACCCAGAGCCCAGTGACCCTTCAGTTTTATCAACCTCTTCAGCTCGACAGTAGCACAGGCCGCAAGCTGCTGTACATAGTGCTGTGGTTATTAACTGACATATCTGTTTGGAAGTATCTCTTAGCTTGGCTTTAATCTGTTTGAAAGGTACATTTGCTATAGAGTAAATCAAGGATTCTTTATTATTGACCTTTCTACATCCCAAGAGAATCTATTGTTATTTAAACTCAACTTTTATTTCAATGACAGACACATTACAATACTTTTTTGAAATAAGGATTAACAGATAAAAATGTGGGTCTGAATTTGCATACAAAATTTGATAGATTTTTAAAATGATAAAAAATGGCCCAAATGATAGTAGATTTTTGTGTTTGAAACAACTGATTAAAAGCAATATATAATCTGATTGTGAAACATTTTTTAAATAGAAATGCATGTGAGGCAAGGACTCTCTACATCAATCTTATTTAAAGCTCCTGTGAGGAGTTTTTAGCTGGTTGTAAGACAGACGGGAATAAGTATGGGTCCATACTAATTCCCGTCTGTCTTACAACCTTAAAAAGCAGACCAGCCCAACAAAAAGAAGCGTGACTATTTCGAAAGAAGAAGAAGAAGAAACGTACTTTATTAATCCCAGGGGGGAAATTCAATTTTTCCACTCGTGTTATATTTTTTTAGGTCATGCTACATGCACAGTTTGGTGTATATACATACAATTTTTTTATGCACAAACATGCAGTGGACATGCACTTAGGGAGACATGTCAGAGTGACGACGCTGCGACCAACCAGCGCTACCCAAGCAGTTCGGGGGTTCGGTGCCTTGCTCAAGGGCACCTCAGCAGTGCCCAGGCAAGTGAACCAGCACTTCTCCAGCCACCAGTCCACTTGCCAGACATCGTCCATGCTGGGATTCGAACCGACGACTCACCAGTTGCCAAGCCCCTATGGACTGAGCTACTGCCGCCCCTATATAGTTGTTTTTAAAAGTCCTAAACCACTAGCAGGTGGGGTAGGTGTCAGTCCAAGTAATTAGCTGCATGCTGATGATACAGCCTTTTTCCACATGCCTTGAATGCTCTCTGACTGATACACAGTGAAAAGAAGCAGTATGAAACAGCTTTGTCCTCAGGTGGTGCTGAAATTGATACAATCTGAGAGTTCCTCACAGTCACAGGAGCTTTAAACCGAGATATACAGAGCAGGGGGTTTTGTTGTTAGAGATAGAAGTTGTCAGTGGACTCTATGGACAACTGATGTAATGGCCTAACTGTTTATAGATTACCTGAATTACATCTTAGCCCAAACTGATACGATTTGTGTTTCACTGACATGTATGCTTCACTGGATCTGTACTGAGGTAATATCTGCTCAATGGTTTAGCTGTGATCTAGTAGATTTTTTTTAATTCTCTTTGGTGGCACAAAGTGTTTTAGTTTTTTTGTACTTCAATCAGAGAGAGGCCCTTGGGCTTCTTTTGAACATCAGATTAGCCTTATTCTTTCAATTTGCATTTCTTTGGATGTTTTATTGTCTGAAGTCATTCATATTTTCTTTGTTCAGCCATAGTGCTCATACTCAAAGCCTATAGCAGAGATTGGAGAAAACGGTACACGTCATCTCACTGATCCTTCTGGTAGACAAAAGACTGCAGGCTGATGATTGCTGCTTTTACTTTTTTCCTGAAAGTCAACATGAGCTGTTAATACAAAAAAGATACTGGGCTTCATCAGCAGGCTGTTGACTCCATAAACACTGTGTTGACATATTCAGCTGAACATACTGACCTACAAAAACATAGACTGCATAAAACATGGATGTAGTCTCAGCGATGTCACACATTGGGGTGGCTTCAAAAAGCTGTTTAGGAAATTCTGACTGAAGCTAGCTTTAGCAAAGAGGGGGAGTCAAGGCGGGTGTTTGGCCTCCTGGAACAGAGCTACATTGTGTAATAGTGGTTCACTTCATATTAGTGCATGATTTATATCAATGGCTGTTGAGATCTGAACATTTCATTATTTTTGGTGGTATGTTCATAGAAATTCTGCTACTATGTCAGATAATGTGTAGCCTTTATACATTAGCCATGGACCAGAACTGGAAACATAGATCTGGAGGGGGACAGGTTCTTGTGTTTATCCATTTGAGGTGAGAAGAACAGGCTTAAGGGAGTAAAACCATACACTGTATAAATAATGAACGTAGTATCCGTGACATCACCCATCTGTTTCTGAGATCTGTTTTGAAGCCAATCGACGGCGGCAGCCATATTGGAAATGTGGAACTCAACCAGGCAGAGTGTGACGTAAAGAGGCGGATTTTGAGCCTCCTAGCCAACAGCTATGTGTTCCCGACTGGGAGTCAAGTCAGTCATGTCCTTATTTGGGCAAAAACTCATAATCTTAATATCTTCTGAACCATCTCGTTAGAAAAAATTCATCCCCCGGTACAGTGTGTGCTGATAGAGAAATTAGCTACGTAGAGCCAAGCCGTTTTTTGAACCAGGCTGTAAACATGTTTATTAATGCTGCAAAGATTGTCTTTTTTTAATTGGGGTGTATGTGGTTTACGGTGTTCCTGCAGCCAGCCTTAAGCGGATTCTTGATGAATTGCAGTTTATAACACTTCTGCATGGGCTTCATAGTTTGAGACCGGAGGTTGCCGCTTGGTAAAACACCATATTTAAGTTGAATACAGGCTTGGTAATTAAAGCTGGGGTTGGTAGTCAGATTTAGATACACTTTTTGTTATACTGGTTAAAATTATCTTTCTGTCCCGATGGCAATCAATACATAATGTGTTCTTAAAAAAGAGTGGGAAAAAAGCTGCTATCTACAGCCGGAGTAAACCTGGGAAAACACCAACCAATCCCTGCCATCAGGAGCCAATCTAGATCGGAGTCCTGAGGAAATGCTACATGCAAATTCATGCTAGTTTTCCGTGGCTACCAACCCTAGCTTTAAATAATTTTGATGTGTAAAAACTGTCAAGGCTCACTAAAAATAAGTGTTTCTTCAAACTGACTAAAATAGGTACCGTTGCTTTAAAACTTTGGCTAGCCACTCCTAACGAGTAATAGTGTTAATGTAAGACTTGCTGCTCTTTTCTTCAATTCAGGTCAGTATCCTCCTCACCTTAGATCGTACAGGGTATGTCATCAGGGGTTTTGAAACTGGTTGAGTTGAGTTTTGAGCCTAGGTTTCAGTATTAATCTCTCTGTCAAATATTACAAAGTTCTCATTTCCTTAATCCCTTCCTCCCTTCATAGCCTTCACGTTCCTGTAGGGCTGTATGGACTCATGGGTTTGGCAGACCATAATAACATCAGATTGATTCAAATCTAATTCCTTTGTTGATTTTAACAATCTACAAGTGGTACCATGTCTGCGAGCCAAAGCTCACCGGCCTTCATCTCCAACTTGTAAGCCTCTGAGAACTTTCTGCCGCTTACCGAAACATTTCTGAGGTGGATACAAAAGATGGATCCTACAGCTTCCTGATTTTGTAATTTCAAAGCGTGGGGCTTGCTGTTAGTGGGAGGATAAAATCAATAGGACTCCCTGGAGAGGAGTAGGTATAGCTTGTAGTCCTATGATATGAGAGAGGATCTGAAACAGGAAACACAGCGGATGGAGGAGGAAATAGGGAGGAGCGAAGCAGCTTCAGTGCATAAACAAATAGAAGGCAAAGCAGGAGAGATAATGCAAGAAGGAGACAAGAGACCGATGGGGGAAACAGTTGTCGCCAGAGACTTTTATTGACTTTTTCCCCCCTCCTCTGTCCACGTGACTACCAGATAAATTCACACAGAGAGAGGGAAGGGTAGTGAGGGGAGAGAGAGAAATGAGAAAATAAATTACTCTGGAAAGATATGACGATAGGCTACACGCGGCTTTAAATCTAAAAGGGAATTCGCGACACACTCGACCAATTTGTCACTGTGCTTTTTGCCTCTTTTCATTTCTTTTTTGGTACTTCCTCCCCCCTATTATTTTTCACCCCCCCAATACCCCGATGCCCCTAATTTACCCCACTTTTCCTGTGTAGGCCTGTCCAATTCTTCTTCACTCTATGTTTTCCAAATTTATTCTTCAGGATCTAGGAATTGTGGAGCTGTCATGAGAGGATACGGTCTTTCTTTCTTTTTCTCTTTCTGATTTCTACCTGGCTTAAAGGTGTTTTCCTCATGTCCAAGCCTTTATGTGTCTCTTTGTATTTTATGACAAATCCATAAATCCATCCACCTGAGCACCTCTTTCAATAGGTTTCCCTTCATCTGTAACTACAATCAGATTTGTTCGTCTTCCTCCTCCTCCTCCTCCTCCTCCTCCTCCTCCTGCAAACATTGGTCTATCAAAATCTGAGAGAAAGGAGGAAATGAGATGCATCGTAAAAAAAGAATGAGCTGGCTCACGGTAAAGGATGTCTAGAAAAGAGGTGGAAGAATGGAATGGAAAAGAGAAAAGAAAGAAAATGCAGACTTAAAGTATACCCCCCTCTCTTTTATTTAATTTAGACGCCAGGCGAAAATCGATCCTGCCATTCGATACGCAATCCGAATCAAGGCGAATTAAGCGGGCGGAAATTAACTCTGAAAATATTTTTGATGGAGTGGCTTGTAGTCTCTCGGCCAAATGGACTGCAAAGTGGAACAAATGACAGGGGCCTAGTGGTGGAGACAGCGCCGCTCCATCTTCCATTAGGCCGTAATGGGATAGGTCCAGCCCCCTAGCTCGACTCGGCTGCATTAATCAAAACAGCCGCTATATGAAGATTTATGGTTCTCCACTCCAGCGAAGCCGGAGCCGGAGCCAGTTCTCGGTGTGTATGTTTGAAGGAGGGGGTCGGGAGTCCCCCCCTCCCCTTTACCCAGCCTCCTTCTCTCCCTCTCTTCCTCTTTTTCCCTCTCCCTTTCTCCATCCATCCTATAGTCTTTGCACCTACCTGTGGGCCTGTACACAACATGCGTGTCTTGCTTTACGCACACACGCACACCTTTAATCCAGAGACTGTGTAATCGCATCCTGTCATTATTTGTCAAGAGGCGTGACAAGCCCTGATTCTTATGTTGAGTGGGTAATATACCTGTGAAAGCTGGTCTATATGCTTATGAGCATGGATAGTATAACAAGTGTTCTGTTAAGTGATGTGGTGGGTAATAAAAAAAGGATCTATATGACCTTCAAAATACAGAACAAACAATATATAAAAAAGTCAGATATCTTTAAACCTTAAACATGTTCTTTCTTTAAAAATCTGTATTACATTTCTCTAAGTTTGATGTCTTATAGGTTTAAAATGTCAGTCAACTATTGTCCAGATAAAAAATGTACAAACTTTGTGAGTTTGCCCTCCTCCAAGAAAAATCACAAGCCTGATTATGTTTTTGATTTGTTGTTTTGAAGTGTTTCCAGGGCCACCAAGAGCAACTTCTCCTAAATCTCTGAGCTGTATGGTTCGCCTGTTGTCACCTCTTAGCCACCCAACATAACCAGCAGACAAACAAAATGGGCATCCTCTGGCGTTCAGTGGTGAGACTTTAGATTACAGCCCTGTATTGCTGCAGCTCCTCTCTCCATGGCAGCCTATTAGGAGTGTATAGCCGGGGAGCGGGCCTGCTGCTGTGACGAGCCAAAGGGACAGACAGGGGGAGACAGTGTGACGGAGAAGAGTGTGGCGGCTCGAGTAGATTGGTGCTGGGATCCATCCAAAAAACTTCAGCCAAGTTTTGATGAGATGAGACTGATCGGACCCACTGCTGAGAGACCCTGTTTTACTTTCTTTCTCTTTCTTTTTGTGTGTGAGTGTGTTTCTACCACAGGGTGAGGATGGATGAACTCTTCCCAATAGATAGATCGCACCTCCATCTATTCACACACACAACTCTCTATTACCTAACTTTCACAGCTCTTTCCTATCCTCCCCTCCCTTAACCCCTGTATCTTGTCAGTGTTTTCCCCATTATTTGTGTCCCCTCTATTTCTCCTCCATCTAGCTCCCTATCTTATTCCACTTCTCTCTATATATTCCTCCATTCCCCATCCTCTGGCCTCTTACTCTCCCATGCGGATAAGCAAACCAGCATGGAGACATCTCTATATCCATCTATCTATCTCTACTTTCCTTTTACCCTCCCTCTTTTCCCCTTTCTCTTTCTTCTCCCTCTTTTCCTCTCAAGCAAAGGGGAAGCTCGCTGCCAGTTTGAGTCTACAAAAGGGTTTATTTAAATTAGAAACGCTTCAATCTCCTCACTCCCCTCCCTTTCCTTCGCTCCTCATGCTCTCTCCCCCTCATTCGCTTTCTTACCTCTTTCTCCCGGCCGAGGGTGACTCCCACCTTTCCTGGCCGGCAGCCTCCAGGGTCCCGTCAATGCCAGGCAACTTTGTTTTGTAGATGGAAGTGGTGGAAAGCAGAGTTGCAAGGAGAGAGGAAACGAGGGAGAAGAAAAGTAGAGGCGGGAGAATGGGAGTTGGAGAGGGGTCAGGGGAGACCTGTTAGTCAGTGTACTTTAGTTCCTTCTTCCTCTCACGGCTCATTCCTCCCAGATTAGGACCTGCAAATGGCTTTAGGGCTACCTCACCTGGCTTTGGATCTCCCTATCTCGCAGGATTTCAAGCAGACTATTACTTTTTACTCTCATTATCACACAGCCAGATGTATCATGTCCTTTAATTTCTTTACCTCCTGATTAATATCTATTTTCTAAAGTTTTTTTAACCTCTTTTTTCCCCCCTTTACATATCTTCTCCACTGTCTCTATTACCAGCAAGGGTCGGTCATCACACCTCATCATCTCGTCTGTTAACATTGACCCATCCCCACAATAATCCCACTTTCCTCCCTCCTCTGACTCTAATTCCCCCAACCCCCTCACCCCTCCTCCTCACCCATTAACACACAATTATTTTGGGGGGGGCCGACTGGGGCGAAGGGGGAGGAAACGAGGTGTGGAGAACACAGAGAGACTGTCTCCCTAATGGCTGAGTGACACCAGACGAGCTCATAGATCATGGAGATTATTAATACCACTGTTAAACACCCCATTCAAGGGCCGCCACCATCCGCACAGGCAGACACACAACCAAAACGTGCACACACAAATCCCCTTCATCTCTCATTCCCAGCACACATCTTCATATGAGCTGTCATTCATGCTTGGTGAATCAGCATCAATTTCATTTGAGTCATTTAAACAATGCCATGTGCTCATTACAGCACGGGGTTGAGGGGTAGAATCAGATTTACAATTACAACTCTCATTGGCAGTGCAAGCTATTATTCAGCAGGTCGTTTCCTTATGACTCGCCTCCTGCAATATTTCTAATGACGCTAATTCCAGGTTTGATCTGATTATCGTGCATACAGTGAGGTGAGAGATTCCCTTTGACTTACCGGTAATGGCCAGGGAAATGCGGCCTTTATATGGCAGAAGAGGGCCATCAAGGGAGAGGAGATTGAAAGGCAGGCGGGGAGGTTATGTGTGTGTGTGTATCAATGACCTGTCCGTTTAACTGTTTGGGTTCTTGGGAGGTGGCAGGGGGCGTCAGGCGTCCCTGGAGAGCAGGGTCTGGGGAAATCACACTCTCACTTTCACCAAACAACCTGGAGGCTGCATGGCAGCTGGCAGCAGCCAATGCACACTCTCCCACTCCGCATATCCTAGTTTATATGCAAAGAGACTCCTAAACACACTGGATCTGTGATGTATGGCCTGCATAAAGCATCTGAATTCAGTGAGAATCACACATCTAGCTCCTGTAGCATCAACAGCTGCATGATCTGTTAGTTAAATAAGATAAAAGAATCTAAAAAGAATACAGGACCTCATCCATTATTGATCATGCTAAAGGCACTTGGATTCCTTCTTTTGTTGATGTGGTGTTAAACAACATCCTAACTCCCAAAATTTAAAGTTTACTCTTGCAGGAACCAGCCAATAACAAAAGGTGTGGTAGTCAAAGCAGGGCTGTAAAAGCTTACTTTAGTGTTCAACCGCTCCATTAGCTGATCTCAGGTCTCCCTGTGAGCGCTGCTAGTGCCAGCTCATTGATTCCTTAACTAATCACTCTAATTAAAATGCCTTTTATTCATTCAATGGTTTACATGGCAGCCCAGTACTTGCATTTAAGGTTGAATTGCCACACAAATAACTCTGAAATTTCTTCCAGTTTTTTGTTGTTGTTTGCTTTTTTGTCCAAGTGCTACACTTTTAAAGACTCCTTTTTCCCTCTGAGTACAGCTCACTGTTAAAATAAGCAGGGTACCTTTTTGAACAAGTTCAAGACCTTCAGTACATAATGAACACAATGTGTTGCTACCAAGCTGGCTGTCTTTTAAAAAAAATATTGTCACCTGAGGAAATTGGTTTCCTGTAAATGCTGCATGTTGTAAATCGTTCTCTTTGTCTATGAAAGATTCTGGCAGGAAGAATTTACACCCTCATTATTTGGAGAAATTAGAACAGTGCAGTCATTAAATAATTAAAAAAAACTACCAAAGAATTATACGTTGTCTCAAGCTGTCTTGTTTTGATGGATGTCTGTTTATGACTCGTTCCGCTTAGAAATTCCTACAACATTTCTTTCCTGATAATATATCAATTTATCAGCAGAGGTTTTATGTTAATTTCCTCCCTCCCGCACCTCTTAAAATAAAGTATCTCTCTCACAAACGATCTCGAACTAATTAAGCAAGCGTTAATTAAAAATTCAAGAGAGGATAAACGTGGTGGGATTGTTATGGAAACGTTGAAGTTAATCAAGCTTTCAAATTATTGATAACATCCTTAGAACAGTGATCGATCGGGAAGACATTAAGTGGCAAAATAAAGCAGCAGCGTTCAGATTTGATGGGTGCTGCGAGCGCGTGTGTGTGCGTAAAGCAATGTGCAAAAACAATTAGGTCCATAATACATAATATTAGTCCGCATGACAAATAGGATATCTTTTATGTCATTCCAAACTCGCATGTGTGCACGTGCGAGTCCGTGGCTCGTGCGTGCGCAGTGGGGATATAGCAGGGGGGGGATCTCTTTATCACACGAACGCCATTAATCAAATGTGTGCGTTCAAATTGCATTGTGGACTCCAAGAGACCGAGGTATTGACGTTTGTTGATATGAATATTTCCCCTCTTTGCGCAGCTTTGCGCTCATTCTAAAAGCAGCGTGCTTCCCCGCGTGTTTACATGTTTGTCCCCTGCCTGCATGTCTGTTTACGCGGGTGTCAGAGCCTGTGTGGCATGTACTTACAAGGCGCTTCATCATCCCACCAGCGATAGGAGCAATTCACCCATAAAGTGGGTCTTTCGCCCATAAATAATATTCAAGTCGCTCTATTGTTAAGTGAAAAGTTGACTGGTGTTTGATTTTTTCTCTCTCTTTTTTTCCTCCTTCTTCTTTTCCACGGCGACCTCGGGTTAGGACTCATACATCACGGGATGACAGCTATAGAAAGGCCCTAAATTAGCAACTAAATCGAATATTGATCAGCTATGTGCGGCCCTGCGAGTCGCGCCTCCTTGCCGTTTTTCCAGAGAGAAAGAGAGAGAGAGAGAGAGAGGGAGGGAGGGAGTGGGGGGGGTGGGGGGGAACGAGAGATAGAGGGGGGAAGGAGGGGGAGTGGGGGGCGGTGAAAGGTGCTTCTGTCTCTCTTTCTCTCTTTTCTTACTCTCTCTGTTTGAGTTTAAGTATTTGTGTGTGTATTTTATCGCCCATTGCTTTGGAGTCAGAATAAAAGCATCATCCTTGGTATTGGATGTTTATTGTTATATATGCAGTTTTTTGCATTCACAGCCAAATAAGGCAACAGAGTGATGCTAATCAATACATGTCTCAGGGGGTAAGCAGGCTCCAGTTCCGTGCGTTTTCTTGCTTTGGCTGTCCATCCATCTGGGTTACAACCTTCAGATCTGCCCTGCTTCTTACTGCTTATTGTTTACATAAAGTTCAAATGAAGTCCCTCATTACCCACTCGCCTATTGGCTTCTCTTTATGGATCATTGACTGTGTTGGCGCTGTTGCATCGACTTCCCCCTTATCCCCGCTGCCGGGACGAGTGGGAGGTCGGCGGCGCGCGCGTGTTCTCTCAGCGGGGACGCGTTTGATGAAACGATCAAGAGGCTCTCTCTCTCTTCCTCCCGGGAAGTGTTGTGTGTCCGGGGGCGGCGATGGACCAAGCCCAAGGCCGGGGGAGTATAGGTGGTCAAGGTTGAGCCGGGTCAGTGAGATTAGCTCCGGCGTGCTCTGTAACAAAGGGCCGGATCGCCAGGTGCCGCCGAGTCTGGATCAAAGTATCGGGTGTTGGACAAGTGGGGCGTAAGACAGGGATGAGCTGCGGATGACTGCGGGTTAATTGGAAAGGATGCTTTTAGTCCATTAATTGGGATCATATAGGCCAGGGGGTTTCAGTTTGTCGCTGTTTTCTTGCTTTTGTGCGGCAAATTTTCTTCAGTTGAGTTACTTTTTTTTTTTTAACATTCTTTTTATTTATTTTCACATTGAAAACAATAGCCCAGGACAGTTTAACATACATACTGTTTGCATAATTGGTATAATAGTCGCATCCAGCATTCATCAGTCCAGCATAGTACAGTTGTCATAGACAGTTGTATCGTACATTAGTAGAACAATCCTTAAGCATCTTCATTAGAAGTTGCACTTAATATTTAGAAGATTCAGAGGTTCCTCCCATTTTCTTTTAAAAAGATGAACTCTTCCTCCAATACAGTATCTCAACTTCTCCAAAGTGACAACATCAGATATCAGAGACTTCCACAATATGATAGATGGAGATTCATCTCCCACCCACAGTTGAGTTACTTTTAAGGGTCATACCTCCATCCTATCTCCTTATATTTTATTGGTTTATTTGTATTTAATGTTGAATTTAAAGTAGAGATAAAACTTTGCTTGAGTGAACGTGGCGATATAAAATAAATAGGTAAAATACAAATAGTTACAAGTAAAGTCCTGTATGTTGGAATGTGCTTCTCAAAGGTTTCATTGACATATTGTATTCAAAGATTTAAAAAGTAGTCATGATGAAGAAGACCCCCTTAACTTTAAAGTCACAGTTTTTGTGTTTTAATTGTTGTTGAAGGAGCTGACACGTGAGATATTGTCTGATAAATGTTTATGGATCATCAAGTTTAAGATGTCTTTTGTTTGAGAATTCTTCACATTCAAAGTTACTTTAGCTGTGAAAGGGATGTGGTTGAAAAGATAAAGATTTGTCTCTGAATGTACAAATCATCATTCAATGAAAATATCCAGGTAAAGCAGTAGTACAAAAGTGTATGAAAGTACTTATGTAATTAGAAATTTTTCCCAAAGACAGTTGTGTTGTTAGGTCTTAACACCTCTGACAAAACCAAGTGTAACCTTAACTTCTGTCACAAATGAACTCCACATGATTCTCATACGGTACATGAGTACTATTGTGTCTTCTTCCTTTATTTGACTGTTTAAACATACCCGTTGGAGCAATCTGCATCACATTTCACATAGACATAACACATTCAGTACAAGCTTGGGTATGTCCTTATATTATCTTGAACATATAACTTCAGTACTGTTGTTTCAGTAGGTCATTTGTACCACGTTGTTCAAGTGTGCTTCAATTCGCTGTCCAAGGTGCTGAATTTGCTGGAGTCACGGTCATCAGCTGTGGACACCCGTTCGTTGTCCAGGGTGCTGAAATCACCCGATCTGCACTTTGTATCCTCAATCAACAAAAGGCAAACCATGTTCCTTCAAATAACAGCATCAATCATTTCATCAGTTCAGAAAATAGTACCTCAAACGCTAATACCTAATCAAGCGAAGGGAAAACCATCAGTCATCCTATCGATGTCACTTAAGTTCGTGTTGATTTGCTCAGGGTTTCCCAAGCGTTGTCATATTAGCGACAACGCTTGGGAAAGCACACATTGCAACGAGGAAGTTTGATGCAAATCAAGCTCTGACTTGTATCACAAAGGGAAAGCGAGACACATTTTACACATGGCGCAAGTGCGTAAAATAACAGAATCAACCCGCTTCTTTAACTGCTGCTGAATCTGTACTACGTGATACAACGATATTCAACTTCTAAACAATTGTTAAGTATTGTAGTCGAAAAGGAAGACAGTCTAAATGTGAAAGTCAGATGAAGTTAAGTTTGTAGCAGAAGACACCGCGCCCCTCCCTCCTTCACGCGCCTCTCGGGCTACTAGCAGCTCTTCGGAACTCTGCTCGAGGACATTCCGGGAACCATCTGTTTCCGGCAGAGCACCGTGCGCGGGGCATGCAGGAAGCGAGGCTCACAAATTTGCGAGGAAAGGTGGTTGTCTGCCAATGTGCTTGTTGTGAAGTATCGCCCTCCCCCTTCCACCTCCTTCCACTTGCATTCTTTTCGGTCGTGTCTTGCACACAACAAGAGAAACAACAAAGTGTTGCGAGAAGAGAACGTACCAATATAACTCTGCACGAGAGGAGGGTGTCACATTTAGTGTACTTTGTAGAGATATATCACCAATGACTGGATAAGGGAAAGTTGTTCTGGTGCATTTCCGTTTACCTGTTCACACCTACACAATCCCCATTATTGATATCAGTTAGAGCAGGTGCACTACAACTGTTCAGGAAAGTGTTTATGCACGTGTGATAGAGAGATAAAGAGTGAGTGAGGAGAAAGGGAGGGAAGAGATGGTGTCAAGGTAAACTGGCTGAGAGACAAACTAATCTCCACCTTTCTGATGTGAAGTGCCCAGGGCATTGTCTGTAGAATGTAATGCTGCACAGAGAGGATGTGATCTCTCCATCATTTCTAGTTACAATGTAATCTAAATAAGATGCATTTCTCATTGTGGCCTGTTTTTTTTATCTTAAAAATTAAACCTGTTTAAAGCATACTGCTTTTAGCTAAAAGACACTATTGTTACACATTGTCATCCAGCGATATGACAAGACCCCCCTCTTTCTCCCAATTTAGTGGGCATGCTTTCTCCTATTCCCCTGCAAAGGTGAGATGACGGGGCCTGCTGATCCATCACCCGAGACCAAAGAAACTTGCAGGTACTTCACAGTGAGTTGTAAATGTTAGCAGGATCATAGCCTAAGGCAGAGGAAAGAGGTCTTGATTCATGTGTGAACAAGAAACCTCCTTTCACTATCATGTTTGTATTCTCTGTTGCAGTGCAACACACAAGAGTTGAAACAAGGCTCCTAAAATGAAATACATAGAGGCTGTTCTCTTATTTGGCATAATGATGAATAAATGTGTTTTCACTTACTGACAAGACAGATAAAAATCACAAAAGTTGTTCAAATTAAAATAAAAGCTAGACATTTTTTTCATCAATGAGATGTTAAACAAATAGCCAATTTGTGGAATGTTTTACTTTTCTTCAAGCTAACAACTATATAGTATAAAAAAGAAATATATCGAAAACGTAGAATGACTTATCACAGTTAAAAACACTTCTACAAAGGTGTTTTATATTCAATACAATGCCAATTAGCAGAGCACTTTATAAAACAGGTCTGGCAATTAGCACTTTGATCTGTGAGTTTTCAAAGTAACATGAAGCAACTCAGGGCTGACAAGAAGGCAAGTTATGAAAAAACTGGGAGCGTGTAAATAAGTAAACAAAACTGCAAAATTATGAAATTGCTTTTGAAGAAAATGTGGACAAATATACCAAACACAAACTTAATTGACTGATATGAATGTTAGCCACAAGCTACACAGAAATGGGTGTTATTGGACAGTTTAAACAGATTTCAAAAATACTGCAGGCAACCCAATATAACCTTCCCTTTTTGCTGCAAAGTCTTTGATGATGAAGCAGTAGGTATTTTTTTTCTAACCCCTGTATTTATCCACAAGTATTATGTAGCTTTCTCTTTGCCATATTGTAGGGGCTCGGAGAAGAATGTTATCACATTTGGAGAGTGATATTGATGAATGAGAACCTTTTTGTCACACACAGAGGCTACGGGAGACTGATCACTAAAGATCAAAACAAAAGAGAGCCAGGTAAGAGCAAACAAGGAGAAACAATAAGTACAACCGACAATGGTAGATGCAGTGTTGTTAGCCTGAACATGACTGAAGAGATAACATAAAAGAGGGGGGGGGGGGGGGGGGGAGACAAAAAATGTTACAAAGTAAAACAGAAAAGTACCATAAAAAAGAGAAGGACTGAATTAGGAGAAACAGAGGGGTAAACAAGGGAAAGAGGAAGGAAAGGAGGAATGAGGGATAATTGCATTAGAAAGAAGAGAGGGCCAAAAGGAAGGAAATGATTAGAGGAGAAGGGACTGATATCCGATAGAGAGAAGGAGAGACGGAGGAGGGGATGGGCGGGAGAGGAGGGTTCACTTACTGCCCGCCGTTCAATATATACTGACACTCTCTTTCTGTGTCAATATACAAACACGCTGTGTGTACCTGTGTGTCTGTGTGTGTGTTTGTGTGCGTGCTGGAAAAGGTCTGTTAATCCTAGTCTAGCTTCAAATGCCCCGTCTGCAGTCTCAGAGGAACGTTCATGTCAATCTGACTCATTCACCATGTCACAGTCATCTTGAACTTCTATGTTGCCTTCTCCAGTTTCTGACAAAGCTGAAAAGATTTGAATTCACATTAAATTGCTTCTTTACTCTATTTCACATAATCATTAGCTGAGTGTAACTCTGCTACTGAACAATTGTAAATATTGTCTTGTTTGATCTGTGGGACACCATCTTTGAAATTTAAACCACCTTTCATCTTCATGTGTCTTTGTTCCTCACTTTGGCATGTTCTTTCTTCTTTCACCTTGTATTTATCTTACCTCTAAGTTATACTATCTCGCCGCATATCTCCTGTGCCTCACCATCTATCAACTGCCTTCCCCTTCTTGTTTTTTACCTCTCTCCCTCCATCCCCGCGCTGCCTCTCTCCAGGCGGCCTACCTTTTGTCATTGACCCCTGCCCTGGGTGTCTGGGCATTGACTGGCTCTCTCCGTGTCACTGGAGCTCCCTGTCAATACTTACCAGGTTTGGCCACCCTCTGCGCTGTGGTCGGAGAGTGGGGGGAGAGCGGGAGATACAAGAGATGCTCCACAGCACCGGGAGATAAAATAAAAATGAATGAGAGGGAGAGTAAAACAAAGAGGGATGGAGAAGAAAATGATGGAGGGAGGCAGTGTGTGAAGCAGCTGGTCAGCAACCTTATAAGGTTGTTACACTTTAGTAGAGCCTTTTTGGTTTTTGACATTTGAAGCTTTACAGTGTATGAGCTCAAGTACAATGTTACACCACTATTAGATTCCCTAGATATCTGCAGCCATCAAATACAATTCTTCAGTTTTAACAATCTATGTGTCTACCTCTTCTTTTACTTGATTAAACTTTGAGACGAGGCAAGTTGAGATAAAAAGTTCTGGATTGCATTTTTTTTAGAGTTATAGGTTCTGGGGATGTAGACAGACATATTTGCTGTTATATACTGTGCAATTTAACATTGAATTTCAGAAAACTTTGCTTTCTCACTTAATTTTCAGTGTAAATCAGACATGTTTTTGCAAAATGTCCTCAATGGGTCATGTGTTTTTCTGTAAGCAGTGTGTCCTACCTTTCTAGTTGCATTTCAATATTTATTTACAAGGTGAATGCTCATCAACCATATGTTTTTAATAGCATAAGCCAATGAGCAAGGTTTTAGCTGCAGGTTTTTGGCAGGAGCTCCAACCCCTCAAATAAATAAAATTACCCCTTAAAATCAATACAGTCACAAATATAACAGCATAGGACAGTAAGACGCCACAATGACAGCAGAATCTGCAAATAAGTCTGACATCTGTCTGTATTAATAATTCAAATTACATAGAACATATAAATATCAATACAGTGTAACCGTAAACACAAATCAAAGGTTGATAAGTGTTTTGAAGAGTTGTTAAACATTAATAACACATATGACCTAAACATCATAAAAGGAGACATTGGCCTAGCTTTTAAAGCACGCACCCCATATATAAAATGTATATATATAAGAATATTACTTCTAAATGTAATGTCATCTCTTAGGGCCTGTGTCCATTAATGGTTTTTATTTGTGCTGGCTGGCAGTGCCTATTTTCTACCTCAGCTTTTGCAGTGTTTAGTGCCAGGGGTGCGATAATGCCTTTTAGCACAAGCTATTTTTGTCGCTGAGCTCACAGCACTCCTAGTTGAAAATAGTTCAACTTTTGGGGCACCACCAAACTCGTCAATGTCACTTCCCCATCACGATCAATTAAAATCAAGAAGGAGTCAGACTTTTGATATCAACTTTGCCAACCACAATGGTGGATGTACATACAGAGAAGAAACTATTCACACTTGTTTTCTTTAACCCTCCTGTTATGTTGCGGGTCAAATTGACCCTTTTTAAAATCTGTTTTAGGCAATATATGTCTCCCAAACCAGCTAAAGGCAGCATAAAAATCTGGGCAGCATGTGACAGAAGATGTATTGTGTTAATTAATCAACATCACTTCATGAAAAAAAAAAAAATCAGAATGTAAAATAAAATAAACAAAATCTATGTCATGTAAAACTATTGTATTTATATTTAGGGCTTTTCAATGTACATTAAAAAAAGTTTTAATATGAATTTTAATGAAAAACGAGTGAATTATCCTCATTTAACCATGATCTGAGAGAATTAAAGAACGCAAATGGACTAAATCTTGATTTAAATGGTTAGTAAGGGAGTTAAGGATTAGATTAAACAAAAAAGTGATTGGGATTTCTTTTGGGTTTTGACACTTGGATAATTGAATATGCCCCGGGTCAAATTGACCCAGGAGCATTATTGCTGTTCCAGAGGAACAAACATAACAGGAGGGTTAAAAGCACTATTTTCAAGTCTAAAGCTGCTGCCAATGCTATGAAACAATTTTCTATCTTTTGTTTTTACATTTTCATTGAATTAGATAAAAAATGAAGTTTACAGAGCGATTCAAAACAGACTTATCAGTCCATATCAAGGGAAGCAGAAGTACAGCGGGACACCTCTGTAACCTGGCAACATTAAGCACAGGTGAGATGTGTTATGCACTCTAGGTTTTGGGTGTTACCGCACACAAAAGTGGACACAGGCCCTTACATTGGTGAAAATATTCAATTTGAACCAATGGCTTGTGAAGGGCATTGGGAATTTATGTGGATGCTGACATTGGCTCACATTTCTTAAGGAGAACAAAGTAAAAGCTAAACCATGCTGAAACATACATGTTCATACTTACTGATAAAGATAGATGTATTGTAAGTCAAAGTGTTAACTCAGGCAGACAACAATAACTATGTGATAACCCAAATCATTTTACAGGCTATATTACGAAACGTGATTGTGTACATCCTCATCTGGAATTCATACAGTATAATTTATAAACTCACTGAGAGCATCACTCCCTATTTTACAGTCTACTCCATCTGCAGCGCGCTCAGCCTCCCATTCCCTCTTTCCCTCTTTCCTCTTTACTCTTTTCATTTCCTCTAATCTCTCACTCCCCCTTGCTCTACCTCCGTGTCACTTTGATTTCCCTATCCACTGGCCTGTGGGATGTGTGGTGGTGTGTGCCTGTGCGAGGGAGAATGAGAATGTATGTGTGAGCATGTGTGTTGTCTGTTAAGAGAGCATGACTTAATTGTGTAAAGCAGTTTCACAATCGTTGTAAGTGAATCAGTGGATGTGTCCTTAAGCACATCAGCGTATGTGGCATTGGCATTACATGGAATGTCGCATGTAATCCGTGTACCTTTGAAACAAGCACACGCATTTTGCTGTTTTGGTTGCAGGTGTCCCATCACATTCTCTGCTTATGTTTCAACTACATTTCTATGGATATCAGCATGAGGTTTTTCAGGCATACGTTTATATGCCTGTTTTAGTATATGATTTGTGGTCATGCTTGTGTGTCGGTTTCATGTATATGTCTGTCTTTTTGGATGCGTATGTGCATGAGTAAATATGTGGTTTTTGTACTTATGTGTGTGCAGAGACGCCTCTGCGTCTGGGCTGCAGCCTGGATGGGCCTGTCTATATGAGAGTAGACAGTGTGCGCGTGGAGAGCAGGGGAGTGAGAAGGACGTAGCGGCAGTTGGGGGGGGAGAGGCAGCGCCTGGCCGAGGGGCCCCCCTCTCGTAGACAGTTTGACTGATGACATGCATTAAACAGTTAATCTGTCTGATTGAATGTTTGCTTCCTCCAAATTGAAACATTAAACAACAAGGCGAGAGAGAGAGGGAGGGGAGAGCCCGAAGAGGAGAGAGGGATATGGCTTCATCTATTGCCCAAATCATGCAAAGCATGAGACTGGAATATATAATACTGTCCTGCGAGCTAGAGAGAGGGGGAGCTTGAGGAGGAGAGAGATTGGAAGGGACAGAGAGAGGAGTGTGAATGAGGGGAAGGGAAAACAAGTGAGGGAGAGAGATGAGAATGGAAAGGCTCTGGGTAGGTTTAGGGGGCAAGAGGAGAGTAGGAGAGGAGCGTAAGCGGGGAGGAGAGGAAAAGAGAGAAAGGGATCAGTGAGATGTAGAGGATACACGAGAATAGGTCCATAGAGAGAAACTGCAGAGCCAAAGTTCTCTTTAGCTGACAGTCCAAAAGAGACAAAAAGCAAAGATTAAACTGCATCACTTTAAAAGGATTATACTGGTGTTAAAAAGAGAGGAAGACTTCAACAATTAATGCAATTTTGTCTCTTGTGAACCTCACACAGCCTCAGCCCAAACATACTTCTCTATATTAATCCCAAACGGGCTGAAAGAGGCATCTTCATCCGGCTATACGTTTCATTCAGGAAGAGGGAAGGTAGTTGTCGCTATTTCCTAACCTGGTTTTACTTCCTGGGGTCATGACCCCTCTCACAGAGCCTGGTACCTCCTTATGTTGTCAGCTCTCTCCCACTGGGACTGACACGGAAAGCAAGATGCACCCTTTTAGTCTACGTCATTATGTGCTCATATTATATAGTGTGCTTCCTTGATGCATTCACCCATAATGCTCAGTGGTAGTGAGGCTAAAGAAAACAAAACCAGACATTTTTGATATTGTTATGAGATAAGCCTCCACATTAAGTATTAAAGTTTTTCCCTTATGCCTTTTCAATGCAGAATATTTTTGCCTATATTAGATAGGACAGCTGAAGAGAGACAGGAAATGTAGGGAGAGAGTGGGGAAAGACCAGTTGAAAATGGCTGTGGCCCAGAGTCAAACCAGAGATGCGACAAGGACTATAGCCTCTGCACATGGGGTGCACTCTTAAACTGCTAGGCCAACAGCCCCAATTATGCAAATCAATACATGACTTTCAGTCTTGATATATCCAAATAGTGTCCATGAATTAAGAACATAGCTATTACGACCATAACTATATACCAAGCTGTAAACATTCTGAATAATTGGGTGTTTTGGAGTCTGCCTCAAGTGGACATTCTGGGAACTGCAGTTTTTCTCAAATATGCAGTTGAGTATTTATCAACCCCCGGAGGCTGCTGCTTGTTTTGTCACGGCCTCTGGGTACATCTACTAAGGTGGGGGATCTTGCAAGCATGAGCAGCCAGACTTTAATGTAGCGTAAATACCAAATGACAAAACTGTCAAAAATAATAGCCCTGTTTCTTTAGCACGCTGAATGCTATCCCATGACAGGAATGATGGTATTAAGTTTCTTACATAGTTGAGGTAAATCAAGAAGTGCCTGAATCCCAAATGTGAACAACAGATAAAAATGTCAGTCCACCTTCAACTAAAAGCTAGGGTTGGTAGCCATGGAAAACTAGCATGAATGTGAATGTAGCATTTCCTCAGGACTCCGTCTATCCCCCCCTCGGAGCTCCTCCAAATGAAGCCCCTGCTAACATGCATGAGCACCCCACCATGGTTTGTGTTTTGCACTATGTCAACTCATGTCTCACTCAGCTGTAAGAAAACACCAAAACATTATCTTAGTGAAAGTTAAAAACACAAACAAACTTGGCTGCTGTTAGTACTCACAACTGTCATGCTAGCATTATCCAGTTGTACCGGTGACACGATATCAGGAGAAAAGCTATAATACATATAATACATCTACATTTTCTGTTGGACTTACTAAATGTCATACTTTTTTTTGCTTGTCAGAGCCCCCATGGTGAGAGCTTTTTAGACTCTGATCCGGACTACAGTCCTGAGCAAAGCACCTCATCGGGTCAGAGGGGACAGGCCTGAGGTCAAGCGAGAGGGGCAGTAAATAGAGGCAGAGGCAGGGGACGGGGAGTACACACGCACAAAATGTATGCGCAGGAGACGGGCAGAACAAGAGGACGGGATTTGATTGGTTTCATAAAATTGGACCCTAATGACCGTGATTGTTTGGTGTTTTCCCAGGTTTACACTGGCTGTAGATAGCGGCTTTTTTTCGCTCTTTTTTAAGAACACATACTGTATTGAATACCATCGGGACATAAGGATAATTTTAACCAGTATAACAAAACGTGTATCTAAATCTGACTACCAACCCCAGCTTTAATGCTGTTGGTTAGACCTGAATGGTGTGATGAAATATTTTTCGTGAAACATTTCAAATTAGTAGTAACAACAAAATAAGAATATAATTAAAATGTAGTCTGTCATAGTTTTTGTTAGATAGCAATCTAAAATGATTCCTAGTAAGATCCGTGTCTAAGTTTAAGTTTTATTTCATTTTTTCATAGCCCAGAAGATGAACCTATGGGCAGAGGAAGAGCAGGACTAGGAGACAGACAGAAAAACAATGGGTTAGCTTTTATCAGAGCTGTTGCCACAGAATTGCTGGTAGTAGATTGGGAGAAATTGGGTGACCCCGAGCTGGTAATGTGATATGTCATTTAGCCTTAGCCCGACCCTGTCCCCTCACAGGGTTCACAGCCGTCACCACGCTCAAAATGGGCTTCCCTTCCCTTTGTCTCAAGTGCATATTCTCGTCAGTCAAAATGACCATCATTTTCTCCACCAGCTGATTTTGGTCCAGCTCCAAGACTGCGGTATAATTGCAAAAACAGACAGCCACTAGGTCTTGAAGAGCACATAAGCTTAAAGCCACTTTACCACCCAACAGTCAGCAGCCAGAGAGAAGAAAAAAAGACAACAGAGGAAGATGAAAACATTAATGGATAGGTTGCAGGATGGACGGATAAATTGATAGATCTTTTAGAGAAGGTCAAACTTCTGTGCCCACACACGGGACCATCATGGAGAGAAGAGAAATTGATTGCCGCTCACAAAGGCGCTGAAATGACTAGAGAAATTATTTTCTGGGCAATGAACATTCTAGGAGGTATGGGGGGATGTGTGGGGCCGAGAGAGAGTGCAAACCTTTCTCACAGGGAGCAAAATGGCTCGAGCAAACTGCTGTCAAGTGGAGTTGTTGGTGAAAGATCATTGAGTTGATCCTCAAGTAGATCCCTACCAAGCTGGCTGAATAGCTGTGTATGAATGTGTGTGTGTATATAAATGTATTCATGTGAATTCCTACAAGTTTCTAAGAGTTGCCATCATTGTCACAAAAACTAACATGTAGTTATCAGCGTGAAATGGTCAGTTTGATTAGGTTTAGGCACAAACACTACTTGGTAATGCTAAGACAAAGTGATTACTGGGTTTGGTGTCTGAATTTAATTTCAGAAATTCGAGTATGACTTTGCATTATCATGTGCTTTACAATGTTGGGTTGTATTACATTAATAATCAAGCGCAATAATACATTTAATATCAGAGGCCATGTGCAGTATTACTGATCCTTAATGTGAATTGATACCAATATTACTTCAACTGTCACTCTCATGTGAAACCTAACTTACACATTTTTAGTGTACAATTACATTTAATACAAGTTGTTATAATTACATTTGTTATCTGCTGCAATTTTCTTTTTTTATTACCTTTCATTATCACTGCCATTACTACTGCCATTACTATCGCCAGTGTAATTGCTTTTACTTCTTTTTCTGCTTCGCTAAAGGCAATGTTTTTTTAAACCTTAAACACTTCGAATTTTATAAGTGACTTATATATGAAGCTTTGCAGTGTCATGCTTATTTTACTTTAACTGGAATTTAGGGGCAATCTGCCACTCAAAGATCATTTGGGATTACTGAAGTTGTCTTTTCTTAAAAGAAGGGGAAAAAAATCACAACATGTTTCTGTCAAAACCAAGCGGCAACCTCCGGTCTAAAAATATGAGTCCAATGCGGAAGTACTAAAAACTGCAGTTCATAGAGGATCCGCTTGAGGCTGGCTCCGGAAGTACCGGAAGTCACATACACATGAATGGGAAAAAGCCGATCTTTACAGCAGAAATAAACATGTTTACAGCCTGGTTCAAAAGACGAGTGTAGTCTGGATAGCTCATTTCTCGATCGACACGCACTGTGATGGGGGTGAATTTTTTTCTAACGCGGCAATTTTGAAGATCTTGAGATCTCGAGTCTTCCAATGAGAGGCACAGCTGACTGCAGGAAAACTGTAGCTGTTGGCTAGGAGGCTCAAACTCCGCCTCTTTACGTCACAATCACTCGACAGCAGCAATTTGGCTGCAGCCGCCGACTGGCCTCAAAACAGCGCTTCAGAAGTAACTCAACTTTGACTTGAGCTCTTACACTGGACACAGATCCTGTGTTTGTTCGAACCATCCAACCACATCATCAGCTCTTGACGGCTACTTCCTTGCCCTTTATACTGCCTCACCTGACTCTTTCCTTTGCTCCTCCTCTCCCATCATAAGTATTTTCTGACTCCCTGACACATTACCTCAGGTCGTCCGAGGCCTGCTATAGGGAAGCCAGACGTTGACCATGATCCTCCACTTGAAACCAGACTTGGTCGACTTGATTATCAACAGGCCAAGAGAGGTTTTGCAGTCAGCAGTTAGAGCCTTGTGGTGCTGCTCCAGTTGCACTGAGATTGCATCAACGGTTAAGCTAGCTGCTGGCGATAATTTGTCCTTTTTCCCAGATTTACCACTCTTCATAGACATTTTGAGGCAGATTATCCTTTTAATTTGGTCAAAATATAAGAAATTATCCTTTGAGGTTGTAAAATGTTGATATGAAGGAGTAAAAGATGATAACAGGCAGGAGTGATGCCAAGCTGCTTCTACTCCATGTCACTCTACTCTACCAATGGATGATACTGGCTAACTCAAGATGCTAGAAGGTGCAGTAGGGCCCAATTACCCCATATCTGTGTTGACATGGAAACAGGAAGCAAGCTGCGGCATTACCCCATCAAAGTCCAATGTTACATGGACCTAAAACACAAGTTGAGTGACCTTTACAAAGTCAAATTTCAGTAGCTACTGTAGGACTGTCAGTGTCATAGTTTGGAGTTTGCTGAAACAATTATCGTCCTGGACTCTCTTGAATAATGATTGATTGATGGGACTTATAGTTATATAGTTAAAGTCTACGACTAAATTTATAGTAGTATAGTTAAAGTCTGACATTTCTCTTGCATCACAGCAGCTCTATTTTCTGCTCCAACATTAAAGAGAAGATACAAAGATACATACGTTTGATGAAAAATTTGAAACACTGAGAAAAATGTTTTTAAGGCCCTTCGAGTACTTTGATCTGGGATTATGCTCAATGTTTGATTTTAGGATTGACTGACATAAAAGAGTGCTTCAGTTGGACCTTATTAAAACATGGAACCCTGTATCTTTGGTTTTATGGGAACAGTTTAAATTGACTGTTCATAGTATGGTTGGAGTCAGAGATGTTGTTTACCAGCCTCAGCAGGTTTTAATGTGGACTGATTGAATATTATACAAATTGTAAAGCTGCATAGGACATTCTTTTACTTGGGATTATAAATAGAATTGACTTGCTTTAACTAGTTTCCCCTTTTTCTTGGTCAGTCTTAAACAATTCTTACGGTACATCTCAACATGCACTTTGAAAGAAGACTTGGTCTGTGCTGTCTGAGAAGCTTTGCCGCCTAGCTTCATGAATACTATTGGAACAAAAGCAAAAGCAAAAGTGAGAGATAGCAGTTTGATTTAAACTGTTCAGATATTTGAAACCACGGATCAGGGCTGACTAATCTTTGTGACATATGTTATCACAAACAAGAACCATAGCTCTCATGAAGTACACAAATATGTCTTTCCCCTCAGCTAGCCTTACAAATAATTTCCCATTTCCTTTCAGCCATCAACACTCTTTGGACAACACATATGAACTTCATCTCAACGGACCTTAATACAGGTGTATGACCAGGATGGTAGGTCTTAACTATTTTGAGATAGACATGATGATTGTTACCTTTGATTTGCTTTAACTCCCAAACTGTTGAATCTCTGAAGCTCTCACTCCACTCTTCCCGTCATCAGGTTTTATTCTGGTCCCTGTCTCAAAGGCCTCCGTCTCATCCCAAGCATTGCTCTTTGGATTACTCCACCACTGGTGCATTAAACACCACCACCACCATGGGGTATAAGTGAGTGCAAAACAACAAACAAACAGCACCCAAGAGGCTCTAATGAAATTAGTTTCTCTCACATTACAAGAGACCCAGCACTTAAGCATTCCCCCACCTTACCTTAAAAATGACAGCAATAATAATCCGCTTCACTCTTGGGGTTTGCTCTAAGTACTCATCAACATACTCATTTGATCAGTGACAATAAGTGATCCTTGTACACATGAATCCTTCTCTGTACAAACTTTGCACAATTAATTTTAAAGATAAACAAATCTTTCACTTCTACATCCATACCCCATCATCAAAATGAACAATCCTCCCTTCTCTTGATGATCCCCCCCCCCCCCCCTTTAGATGACAGTGAGGCCCCTTCCTCTTCTTCAGCTCTCCTAATGACACTCAGATTGATAGGGAGGCCTCAACCAGCAGCCCAACAAATGGCCCCACAGCAGGACCGGAGGAATGGTGCACAGTGGCAGATATGTAGATTGCGGAGTGCAGACAGAGATGGATCAGGGGGGCTTTTGTGCGGATAAACAAAGTGAGGTTGATTGCTAGCACAGAGAGGGGCCATTACGGCGAATCCGCACGCTAATCATAATGAATCACTTACTTATTAAGCGTTAATTATGGCACGCAAATACATCCCATGCAAGCCAGCAAGCAGGGAGGCAGGCCGCTGTTCTGGGGGGGGGTTCAGGAGGAGGCGAGGAGGCCACATTAATTTATTCTTATTTATTAATTTCCCTAATTAAAACAACAAGGCTGTGGAATAGAAGTGTTTTCTTTGGGTGAAACAAATGAAGGCCCTGGAAAAGCAATATGAAACCAGGCGTGGCTTGGTGTAAACATTAAATCAAGTGAAGTGATGGTGCTTGTTCAGCTGTTCATTATTAAAATAGCTTTATCCAATTGGGCTGCCCTCTCTTACCCCCTTTTCTTTGTTATTCTATCACACAGCAGCCCAACACACACTTGTACTGTGCTGATTTGGATGGATGGCAGATTTCATCATCATTATTCAGTGAGTGGTTTACTTGCAACACCATAATAAGCCGCAGTCGTCCTTGAACGCATCCTCATGAAATGCCATAAAATCAGACAGAAACGTCCCATATTTCCTACTTGATTGTTTAATGTTTACTCATTCTCTTCCACAACTGTACAGCCCTGTTACTGGAGCTGAACTGCTTCCCCTATTTTCTCAAATTCGTTCATTCACCCCACCGTCCTTCTCCCTCCTTTTCCACACTACCTTCTCTCAATTTCCTGATCTCTCAGTCCCGGAGCCCACCTGATCGGGCGAAGGGCGGTAATGGCGTTAATGCCCGGTAATACGGGCCAGATATTATAATCTCAACACTGTCACATTGCGTTAGCCGTGGGAGACTGACGTGTCAATGCCATGGTGAGCAGGTGACGCGTGGGGCTCAGGAAGCGTGGCCCGGTAATCGCCCAATACAGACACATTTATTTTGGACTTGAATATTTTCACCATGCTGCTCTTGCTGCAGAGCAGCTGCTGAGGGAAACTTGAAATGGTCCTTTAGGTCAGGAAAGAGGGATTACACCTCATTTTTAAGTAAAAGATTGAAACTTTACGCAGAGCTCCAAAACAACTTTGATAAAACGCACTTCTTTTTCTTTTGCAGTTTCAAATTCAGCATTGATAGATTTTCTAAAATATAAAATACCCCGGGAAGAGCTAAGGGTCTGTTTAAAATCAGAAATATCAGTGACATTTTTATGGAGGCTTCTTTTAGAGATTGTTTAAAGCACATCAGACAATATGTACCAAATATTTAGAAAATAATTCATGATGATGTTTGTGTGTGGCCTCACTTAGTCCTGTGCTGTAACTGAAAAGATTAATGTTAAATGTTATTATAATGTGCTGTTTTTATAGAGTGGGGACAAATTTAGGGACAAATTTAGCAAAAAGGATGAAAGCTTTGAGCTCTTAAGTTTGAAACTTAAGGCCCTCTGCAGTTGTTGTTGTTTACAGTTTGTCAAAATTGAAAATGTAGACATGCAGTGCACACCTCATCAATGTAAAGATACATGAACAACACAATACATGATACATTGAATCTGTCACGTTGTCAGAAAACCAAAAAGAGAGGGATCCAAGTGCAGATTAAAATGATTAAAATAAAAGACTTAAATTAACAAAAAAAAAACAGAAACTTATTTCAAACAAAAACACAGGAACGCAGGAATACACTTGACATGATCACAGACCACGCATCACACCACACACAATGAACCAACACAACAGGGAGGAAACACAGAGACTAAATACTCACAGGGGGTAATCAGACACAGGTGAGACTAACGAGACACAGGTGGAAACACTCAGAACACAATCAGAAATGGAGGGAAAACAGACAAGCACAGGAAGTCAAACTAAACGGGACACACACACGGAGCAATAACTACAAAATAAAACGGGAAACACGATAGACAAGGAACACACACAAAGATCACTAAGAAACACAAGGAATAAAGAACACAATTACCTCCAGAGGAAACAAAAACAAATCTGAACAAAAAGCAACTCATGATAGACCCTGTTTGTTTTTGCATGTTGGATATACAGACTGCTCACTGTGAATGTGATGCTTTCACTGCATTCAGCGCAAGCAATTAGCACTGTTACATCAAATATTGTATTAAATCTTATTGATCTGTATCAGCACAATATCCAAGTTTTTAAGACAATGTAAAAAAAGCATCTCCTTCAGTTGTTTCTGAGGTTCTGTCTGAGTCTGGTGGCACAGTTTGGTGTCGCACAAACTCTGATTTTCTTCTAGCCACCAGCACCTTCATTTGACATTGTAGGTGTCCTTGTGAACTACCGGCTACTTAAACAAACTTTGATTTTAGATTACACCTTCATTGTCCTGCAAATGAGCAATGCTACATATAGAGAATGTTTTTGACAAGAATTAAACAAGATTTTGTCTGGATTAGTTGTTCAGTTGTATTTATTTGATCCAGATCACATGGAAAAATGATTACAGGCCCTGGTTGCTCATCCTGACATATGTAGGCCATGTTGGCAAAGCTACACTAGCTCAAGAACCATGTTATTTGCACATTATAGAAAGCACTGAGGAAGTCTTTCCAATCAGTTGACTCCATTTACCATCATCAGTTAAGCGTCAAGAGTGTTGTGTAAATTCCCTTTAGTGCACCTGAATTGTTGAAAGATAAAGGTCAACCTACGGGGAACTAATGCGGCATAGGGTGATCAAATGAGCTTGAGATAAAAAGGCCAACAACTTCTTGGTGTGAGCTAATGGTATTCACAGATGAATTTTGGCAATGGTCCTGGGAGTGGGTCTGAGCTGAGCAACTTTGGAGACACCACTTTTTAAAAATCTGACAAATTGTCCATGTTTTTGAGGGACATTTTTGATTGTTGGAAACGATCCTGCAAATGCCTCACAGAACTGAAAACACAAACTAGAATCTAACAGACAATAAAACGACATATAAAGAATGACTCACTCTTTCCATACAGTGTCCCATCAATTGTAGAAGTATTTTTTTCCCTTATGAAAAGGCAGTGCCAAAAGAAAATGATCCATCCCTCACATGGTAGCCTCCAGTTACGCTCTCCTGGGTGCACGACTCGTCAGTGATTTATGCGTATGTGTAATTGAGTGTTAATAAAAAGTGTGTCCGGAGCGCATGTAATTGTGTGTTTTCAGGAGCCACCATGTGTGAGCTTATGTGTAATTGGGTGTTATCGATGTTGTGAGTGTATGTCGGGGCTGAGAGAGCGGATGGACAGGTCAGAGTGTGACTGCAGTTTGGACACTGCCTTTAAAGTAAACACTTTTTCTTTTTTCTTATAGATCAAAGGTGGGAATCTTTTTTGAGTTTTTTTTAATTTTATTTAATTTACTAAATAAGTAACTGAACTGAACTCCTCGTTAAAATTCATTTTAAAACCGTCCTTCGATTGTTATTTATTGTCTCTTAACGATCAGAAAAAGTGTTCAAAATTCTAAACATTGACATGAACGGATAATGACAAATTTGTTGCATATCAGCGTACTGGTGTTGAATATTTCAAAAAGAACACATTATTTGTTATGGTATTTTCATTTTGGCTATGTATATAACATTGTATGTTGTCGTTATGAGGAATATTTGTAATTTAGTCGTATCACTTTTTCCTGTTAGTGCTCCTCTAACATAATAGTGATGTGTCTAAACGGTATATGTTTGTGGCTGTGATGGCAGTCTATAGAATAGGTGCATGTGTGTGTGTGTATATATAGTGTGGTACGGGTGCTGTTTAATTGATGCGGGCTGGCCATCGATCCCTCCCGCCCAGCCTAATGAAGGCCTGATTGGTTTGTGAGGGCTGGCTGGTTCTGCTTAGCTGCCTCTGCCTGCTGCCCCGGCTGCACTCACTACAACACACACAAAACGTGCACACCCACATGCACACACTCAATTCACCATCATTCTTCTCTTTCTCTTTCCCTCTTGGTCTCATGCTTAGTCTCTGTCTCCCACTTTACATTTCTGCTCTGACTTTCTTTTTTTTGTCTCACTGTCTATAACTCTCTCTATCTTCTTCCCTCTTCGCTCTTTGAAGTGCAGCATCTATTCTCTGTCTGAAATCCCCTAAAATGACACCTCAATTCCCCATAATTTACTGCAGAGTGCTACACTTACTGATAATGAAAATTCATTTTTTTGGTGAAATTTCAAAATACAAAACTCAATGATCCATCAACTTTACACTTTTATGTTCAAACTTGACCCTGGCGGTGTAAAATGTTTGCTCTTTTTCATAAATTTGGACAACTTTGGCCCTCAAGTGTCGATACAAGGAGTGAAATGATGCTAACATGGTTCACGTTTAGCTCTCAGACAGGCTTGTAAAACATGTGAATCCTCTTCTCTTTCTGACAGGATTTGTGTGCTGTCTTTTGTCACCATCACTGTCTCAGTGGTGTGGGTTTCTCCGTCTTCCAGCTCGAAATCCAGTCAGTCAGTCAGTCAGATGTCACAGTGCTTCTCCTGTCATGGCAATGCCCATAAATGTCTTTTTGTGTCACACAGCTCACTACAGACACAGGTATTACATCGCCCTGTTAATAGCTTTGTCAGATGGCCTTTTCACTGAGCCAGTCAGGAAGACGGACAGCGGACTGCTATCAGTCTGTGTGTGTACGTGTGTGTCAGAGTGTGTACATGTGTGTACATGTGCATGTTTCAGTCCCAGGCATCGAGACTCAGAGCAGGAAATAAAAGGCCACCCAACTATTGGCCACAGTCATGTATCAGCAAAATACCTCTGAGGGACTTTCCAGTCAGCCAGTCTGTTACTGTCCGTCACAAAGCCTCCATTACATTTGGTAATGTGTATGATGTTATTTCTTAAGTCCCGATCAGTACAGTAATAAACACTTCAAATAGTGATAATATGAATTAACAGTGAGGCAGTGTCTTATCTACCTAACTCATTCCTATAGTGTCACGAATGATGACATTAGATACAATAAATAACTCTTGATTATATCTAGTGTTCTGTTGAATAGTTTTTTAGTGGTTATAAGACAGACTGACTTTAACAGTGAAGTCTCTTTAACAGCTAAAAAAGCAAACATCACCATCAGTAGCAATCAATCAATCTTTATTTGTGCCAAATCACAACAAACGTTAACTCAAGACACTTTTTTGCAAACATAGCAGGTCTAGACCATACTTTATGTTAAATCATTAACAAAGACCCAACATCAATTGCACCTCACAGTATTTAGTTACAGCGGCGAGGAAAAACTTCCTTTTAACAGGCAGAAACAGACTTGTGTTAGACAGTCATCTGCCTCGACTGAGTTGGGGTTGGAAAGAGGGATAGAGGAGATTAAGAGAGAGAGAGATGATAGTGATGAGACGGATTGTAGTAGTTGTTGCCGCTGGAGTCTGGCACGTCGGTAGCAGCTGTAGTCTGGAACGTCAACAGTAGCAGGCCGTCTGCAGCAGCGACTCAGAGGAACAAGCCTAAAAAATCCTACATTGTTATTTTCAACATTTAGAGGGGGTAAAAAACTGACAGCATACTGATTTTTTTAAACAGCAAATATAAAAAACACTTAGTATATTCATTTATCCGTTAAAGGAAAGCAGGGTGAGATTTCTTATCTGAAAGCACTTCTTACACATGTACATCAGCGAGGGGGGGTCCCAAAATCGTCATGAACAGAAGTTTGTCAGAGAAGCTTCAAAGAGACTCAATGTTATCTGTAGGAAACCATTTCCAACATGATATATTTCATATTGTTTGCTCAAGAAATCCTCTTGGCACTCAAAAGACTTCAGGTGCATGATACAATGCCAAAATGAAAGGTCTTTCTCTCAGGGAGAAAACCACTTCAGCACCCTCTGCATGGACAGCGCCATGCTCAAAGCTACCAGCACTTTATCCTTAGTACTGTATGTTCTCTTACTCACTCATATACATCCAAATTGGAGGTTTACGGTCTGTTTTGGCCTTTTCTACTGTCTTGGAAGAAAAACACTATCCATTTAGAAGATGTCCTCTATCAGTCTATTGTAAAGCAGTCGCCCACTTTCATAAGCCATTTTAACATTTAACACCCTAACTCTTAAAGCATTTTTAATGAATTCTGTCTTTAAAAAAATACTTGAATGATATTGCAGCTTTGTGGTCTCCACCAGATTTACTGTAAAATCTAATTTAATTAATATACACAGTTTTGTGTTGAATTAAAGATACAGCGCATTCTGAACACTCCCTGAAGTTCCTCGTTTATATGTAGTGTTTAACTTCAAAGAAGTAGCTGAATTTCTAACTTTGGTAAAGTTTTATTTTAATACACACAAAGTATTGCAAATGAAGTATCTTGGATCTGTTACATGCTCAGTGATACCCTAGAATCTAGTGAACTTAACCCTCCTGTTATGTTGCGGGTCAAACTGACCCTTTGTAAAGTCTATTTTAGGCAATATATGCCTTCCAAACCAGCCAAATGCATCATAAAAATCTGGATAGCATGTGACAGAGGAGGTGTCTTGTGTTAATTTATCAAAAAAATATATATCAAAATGTAAAATAAAATAAACAAAAATCTAAGTCATGTAAAACTATTGTATTTATATTTAGGACTTTCCAATCTACATTAAAAAAAGTTTTAACATGAATTTTAATGATAAACAAGTGAGTTATCCTCACTTAACCATGATCCGTGAGAATTAAAGAACACCAATGGACCAAATCTGGATTTAAACGGTTAATAATGGAGTTAAACATTAAATTTAAAATAAAATGTGTATTTGGATTTTTTGGGGTTCTGACAATTTTGGATGATTGAATATGCCCCGGGTCAAATTGACCCAGGAAAATTATTGCTGTTCCAGAGAAACAAACATAACATTTGGGTTAACACTTAGCTCTCACACTGCATACTTTTAGCCTCAGATTAAGTCACAATTTCTCCTCTGCTGAGTTTTTGTGGTACCATAGTGAGTTGGGATCGACCCAAAGTAAAAAGCTCTTTCAGACTTTCCAATAAAGAACATGTTGTATGTGCAGCAGTGTCTCACTCATTATTTTAGTTAAGAGTAGATTAGCTCAGCAAAAACTGAGGTCTTTGCTAAAGGGAAGCCTCATTCAGACTGGGATTAATTAATTGACGGTTTTGCTCTTTCTTTGTGCTTTACTGCAGATAAACTCAGAATCTTGATAACAGTATCCTTTAACGTCTGCTGAGTCTCCCAAACAGATAGCACAAGGCTTGTTCCCCACAGCTTGTATATATACTCAACATACTCTTTAACTGTGCACATTTCAGCAGTTGCAGTCTTCAAACAGGAGGCTATAGTGAGCGACCAACAGAGCATTGATCAAACTGCCTTTCAACCTGTGGTGCATCTTTATTTCACATCTCTCCATCTGGCACTGTAGCCCACACCTCTGGCCCCATATACCACAGCCTTCACCTCGTCCAGCCTCTACCAAACAAATACACAACAGCATACACTGCGATAAGTGGTGTGTGTTTACAGCTTGTTCATTTCCACTCTCCAACTCTCAGCAGAGGAAAAAGAACGGGGGAGAGTGGGGAAAAAAAAGGAGAGGAGAGAGAAGGGCAGAAACGATGGGGAGAGAGAAGGGGCTATCGGAAAGGAGAGGGAGGGCTTGCGGGGAGTGTTTTTGTCCTGGAGAGAAATAGCCCTCTAGGTTGTAATTGGAGGTAGAGAGAGAGGGAGAGAAAGAGGGGGAGAGAAAGAGGGTGAGAAGGGAGGAAGAGACAGGAGAAATTGCTTGGCTGGGGCTGTGTGGGATGATAGTGTTTTTGACAGGTAAATAAGGCTGTGATTGTCGACAGTTACACTGCACCTCGCTGACCCTCACACACACCGGCCTCCTCCATCTATATTTCACTCTGACACACATGCTGACTCTCCTCTCTCTCTCCCTTGCTCTCTCTCTCTCTCTCTCTGAGACTATGCTCACACACACACTCACACACCCACACACATTCACGGAAGTGCACGTGCATGCACATGCACAGGAACACTCAGATGCTAGTTGTAAATATGCCACAGAGTTCACATGCTAACACTCATGAAGTTAAACCAAGCTGCTGCTACTTCATCAACTTCTTTATTGGTTTAATAGCCAGTCACATGGCCTCATACTGAAATGCAACTTCTGGGTTATTGAGCATGTCTCATGCATCTCACTTTTCCTTAATATAACCTGACAGTCCTTGAGTTTGTAAAAAATACCCAATCTGAAAGAACAGCTAAGAGGGAATCAAGATTTCTTCTACATCAAGTGGTTCCACAAAATATCAAGTACAAGGAACCACAGCTGCAAAATAACTGAATTTAACACTCACATGACACAATTTGAACGAAAGAAGGGAAGTTAAAGTGCCAAAAATGTAGTAGGTATTATTGCAAGAACATGTTATGTAGTATTGTGTAAGTGTTGTCGACTATTTTGAGTCTACATGAAGCTATGTCTCCCCAGCCTCTTATTTCCTTCGTGTTCATAGAAAGAAAGAAAAATGGAAAGAAAGACAGAAAAATAGAATGAAAAATAGAATGATAGATAGATAGATAGATAGATAGGTAGATAGATAGATAGATAGATAGATAGATAGATAGATAGATAGATAGATAGATAGATAGATAGACTGCTGCTGTTTTTACAACACCACCAGTAGTATCTCTTCTTCCTAACCTCCTTTCCCCTTCCTTCTATCTTCCCATTCTCTTTTATCAAGTCAACAGCCGTCTCCCCCTCCCCTCCTGCCTGCCCTTGCCTCCCTCCACTCCCCCCACTCCCCCACCCCCTCTCTCCCTCTCTCACTTCAATCTCAAGTGTTTTCAATTTTATTCTAGAGTGGAATTAACTACCCCCGATGTCAAATTGCCGACGAAATCGATAATAATATCTTTACAAAAGAGGATATTCCAGTCTCTCGCGTCGGCTTTTGAAAAATGGAAAATTTAGCCGAGATTGATTCATTAGTTGACACGTTATAGGACGGTATAAGTATTGATCGCGGCCTGTCATGTCCCATCTCGGCTAATCGAAGCTGAGGCGCTCTGTCGATGGGCGCATTTTTCATAATTCCGTCGCCGGGGAGAGAGAGCAGCCGGCAGAGGCGACTGCAAGGCACAGAGAGAAAAAGAGGAGAGTATAGGGGGGCAGAAGAAAGATAGACGGGGGGAGAGAGATGACTTGGGGGGGAAATAGGTAGGGGGCAAAGAGTGGAAGAGTGAGAAACAGAGTGAAAAAGAGGCATGGGGTAAAAAAGGGAGAGAGAGCAGGTTTTTTGTGTGTCCGTGCGTGTGCGCGCGTATCCGTGTGTCCGTGTAGCAGCTCCAGCCCAGAGGCCTCGGGGTGAGGCAGAGAGGGAGCCACGGGGAGGAGAGGCTATGTTAATGGTGCAGGTATTGGGGCGTAGATAATTAATGCATTAACTAATTAAAGTCAAACGGGGGAGATAACGAGGTTGAGGGAAGTATGAGGAAAAGGGAAAAGACGGCGGGATGGATGGAGGGAGGAGAATTAGGGCGACAACAGGGGGAAGAGTGGGTTTTAATAGCGAGGAGAGGTGTGGAAAAGGAGAGATGAGAAGGAGGATGAGGGAGAGCGAGGGGGGTGTAGGGGTTGGCGGGGGTGAGGGAGCTCGAGGAGTGGAGGGTGGAGGAAGGGGGGGTTGAAATAAATAGAAATTGAATGGCTTGGGTGCGAGCAGAGAGAAGTTCTGAGGCGGAAAAAAATATAAAGAGGAGTGAGAGAAGACACAACGACAATGATGGAGAAACTTTTGATAGTTGTGCAATTCGTTTGGAAAAGTTGGCATTGGCGTGCTCAGGACTTATAAGTCCAACATAATGCCACTCCTCTGGCAGTCTTGTCACGAGTTTGCACAAATCCAGGGGCCCTGTCAATCAACAAAAGGAGGTTGTTGCAAAGGAATGGAGTCTACCTGTTTGTCTTTGGGTCTGAAAGTCTGAAGCCCCCAGACTCCTTTGTTCCCCGGTGGACAGATGCGCTAGATTAGAGATCATCATTTTGCACAGGGGGCCACATAGGTTTGAAATAGAATCCAAAATGGTGCATTGACTTACCACACAGAAAAAAAATAGCCAAAAGTAAAACAATGTAGTCTGCTAATGCATCTACACTTTCAACTTTTTGACTTTATTTTCCCAAATTGTTGCCCAGTGTACAGCAATCCTTGAGTTTCACCAAGTAGATGCCAGGATTTCTTTCATCAACCATTCAGTACCACCTTAAAAGGAAACTGCACAGTCATGAGAAAAGAGGTTCTCAAAAATCAGCATAGCTTATTCTTCCTTCTTCTTTAGTTTGGTCATTGCGTCTGCAATGTCTACCTGTGCGCCTTTATCTTGTCCATATTTGCCCTCTGTAAGATCATGAAATTGTAGCTCACCGTATTCTGCAAGACATTTTACAAGATTCAAAGTCAATACAATTCAACCACGTTAAAAAAACAATAAAAAAGAACAATCCAGCGGTCAGTCAGTCTGACCATCTTCCTATAATCCGTCATGCTTGTTCCTGGTCTCCACGCCTACTTTCATGGTCCAGCTAGTTCCAGCGGATGGCTTTCTACCAATGAGTCTTGTTCTGTTTGAGGTTCCTGTCCATGAAAGGGGTAGTTTGGTTGCACTATTCGCGAACAGTGCACATATTTGGTATTTTGCTTGCAAAAGAACTAGCCTTATTACTTTTTCTTTGGAAGCCTGAACAGCTGATTAATGCACCACAATGCAAAAACCAATAGGCTTCTTGCAGCAAAGTAAAGCACTGAAAGAATTGTAGATACAGATACAGTACACTTACACCAACATCAGTGTTTGGGTTGGACTTACTCAAATTAGCTAAAACCCTGGTAGAGTCATCCACGTCTGCAGCGGTTGATAGCCTAGCTTCCATGCTTCCGGCATCCCCTGTGTAATTCAGTCACTATTGACAAGTACCTTATCCAACTCAACTTAAAAAAAAAACGAGTTATACCTTTAAAGGGAAGTCTTCTTATCACTGCTGCCAATGGCAGTGGATGGTTGGTGGATTAATGTTGGGTCTATGTCTTCATACTACAAATAATGGTCTGTTTCCTGCTCTATGTAAATGTAATGAGGTAACTTTGTTGGCATTGTAAATGAAAGTTGAAGGATGTTCATATTTTCTCTTGTTTGTCATTATTATTCAACATAGCATTGCCAAAGCAATGATCGTCTGTCATGTCAGTTGCTTTGGTTTTGTTGGTTGGTTGGTTTGTTGGTCTGCAATGTTTACCCGTACTGTTTCATCTTTTGGTCCATTTTTGTCCTCCATAAGACAGACCACCAAATTCTTGTTCAACATTTCTACGACTAGTTTTACAGGTTTTCGCAAATTCAGTCCCAAACATAAATTCACCCATCTTAAAGGAGGAGTGTACCAAATTGGAAAATAATCCAGTAACAGGCTCAAAAGTCAGCTCACCAATCCATCTGCAGTCTGTCATATTTATACCTTTGCTTTGCTCGTTTATTCACCATTATATAACAAGTCATAACCCCAAATATGAAATCTGTCAAGGTCATTGCTTTACTATGGTTGTTGCGTGCAGCAATGTTTATCCGTTGGCTTCTATCTTATAGTCTATATTTTGTCCTTGGTATGATGGACAATCACATTTCAGCCCGCCACATTCTACAAGAAGCCTTACAGGTTTTTACAAATTAAACATCAAACATGAAATTACCTCTTTTAAAATGTAATAATGACAATTCATGAACAAAGGCATTTAATTTGCCATGGTTGTGCTTTAGTTCTGTTGATTGTTAACTGCTCCTTCAAAGTTAAGCCTGATGTATCCTCCGGTGTAGGACCTAAGCCATAGGTTTGTGTACCCCTGTGCAGAAGTATACGCATGTAGCATGATGTTCGCCTCCTCTGATGTAAAACGTGTAAAAATGTAGCTATGCACTGAAACAACGCATACCACAAATCCTCTGCAGAAGAAGCCATGTAAAATTCCACACTTCAGAGCACAATTAAGTAGTACTTAGACCAGCTTATGCCACTGTGGTGTAGCTATGGCATAGAGTCATCGCAGAAGTATAAACCAGTTCATATAAACTTTGGACCAATTTTTTTTGTGTCCTCCAATTACCAATATACCATTTTCTGCAACTAGACATGTTTTACACATTAAATGTAAAAAATAAACCAACCCACAATGATAGGGAACTCTTTCCAAAAGAATAGAGAAGAAAATATGGAAGAGTCTTCTCAATATTTACAACATTTTAGCATTAAAACAATTGTGTCCTTTAAAAACCCAGTGTAATTTATTAACATTATGCTGGGTTAGTTAGTGTCTTCGAGGGCATGTTGTGTTGAAAATGTGCTGAAAATGACACCTGAGTTGTCAAATTAAAGCTGAAGCAGAGTGTGCCACTAGCTCAAATGAGCCTGTGCTCTAACACCTGAGTGAAAGCAATGGGAATCTCAATCTCATAATTGATTTTGATAAACTAACATGCATGGTGTGAGGAAGTCCTCTTGCACTGGGAGAAAATTGGGAGTGTGTCCGAGGGGCCACCCCCAAATCAGCAATGATAAAAGTGGAGCTGAAATGGGTTGTGGGATGGAATCAAGAGAAATGAGATACACCAAATTAGAAGAGATTGGCCTGATGGACTTGGATTAGAAGGAAAAGAGGTGTATAGGGAGGGGATGACGAGAAGAGGAGGGGAGGAAGGGAGTGAGGGAGTGCATATGTGGAAGATGGGGAGAAGTGGAGGGGAGGGGAGGGGGGGGTCTCGGTACTTGGCAGTCTCTGGGTATCTCAGGTTCTCTCCGGCCGGGAAAGCGGTCGATATTTAATTGTTATTGCTAGCATGGAACGCACGGAAGCGGGGCCTGTACGAAAATTTCTCATTTATTTGGTATTCTTGTTTTCTCTCCTTTTCCTCCTTCCACCCGCCGCCTCTCTTTGCGGGGGTGAGGTGGTGGAAAGTGAGGGTGGGGTAGGGGTATTGTGTGGGGGCAAATAGAGAAAGGGGGAAGAGATGTTTGGATGGGGGTGAAATTTAAAGGGGGAGCGAAAAAAATAACTGCGTCCTCTTCTCCCAAGTTTAGTTTTTGTCCCTAGACACATCATATCCACCCCCTATCACCTCCGCTCTGCCCCCCACCCTCCTCTATCTCCCCCCCTCTCCCCTCACTCCATCAACCCCCACCTGTCCAAAATGAAAAATCCGTCATTTTCATCAAACGTCCAACCAAATATTATCTACACTCCATTCGCAAAGATCGAATCTTATTTAGGGGGCGACGGGATTCGCCATCTGTTTTCAAATTTCATTCCTCCATGAACTTTATTTTCCCTCGACTTTGGACAAAATTATAACCCGATCGATCCGCTTTCTGGCCACCACCCGTCTACATATATTTTCCTGGTGCGGGCTCTTCACTGTGCAGGTCAATTTGTCAGTCTCACGTCCACGAGAACACGTGCAGATCAGAGTCTGCAGCTGATACAAACTTAAATGCAGTCAGGCTCATGTGAGGTTGGAGGTTCAGGCTCAGCACCTTCTCTCCTTTTTTCCTCCCCCTCTCTTTCTCTCCCCCTCTCTGTCTCTGCGCTCAGATCTCTCCCCATGCGCGCTTTCTCCCCCCTAAACACCTGCCTGTTTCTCCTTCCTTTTTGGTTACATGTAAACTAGATCCAATCCGGACAGCCGCCGGTTGCAGTGGAGTCCCCCCTTTTTTCCCTGTCAACTTTTTGTTGCTCCGAGGACAACTTTTCTCTCGCTTTAGTCGCGCGCGCTGCTTCCCCACCTTACTCATCTTGATTTTTTTCCCCTTCTTTCACTCATACTGGAGCTTTACACCCATTACCACACACAAAACATGCTACTCTTCATCAGCGTAGTTTAATGCAGGAGGAAGGAGGCGCGGTCCGATCTGTTAAATTGCCTAGATTTCCATCAGTCCTCTGCGCACGTCGACAGGATTCCCAACAACCCAAGTGGGAGCTGCCGGACAAGTCAATGAAGGTGCATCGGTGAAGGTAAGCATCCTACTTTCCCTGTTGTGTTACGGACAAGTGGCATTAATAATTGAAAAACGCGTCAGAAATGAAAATCTCTTGAGTAATATAATGCACTTTGGAGAGGGGGGAAACATGCGCGCCTCCTGCAGAAATTGATTGATGCAGGCTGTGTGCGCTCGTGCGCCGGAGAGCGATACGTTTCCCTCCAAACAGATCGGCAACAATTCCTGATGGGTTTCTGCTTGAAACTGGAGACGTGTTTGTGCGATGCATTTGAGCTTTACATCCTTCTGTGGGTTGAAGCTCTTGAGCTGTGATGCTGGACAAATGTGAGATCAAAGTATTCTAGCGGCCGAGGAAGGGGAACACGAACTTGGGGATTTTCACTTAAAAAAGAAAAAAAAAGTTAGCCAAGTCGACACGGCAAAGGTGGGAATGCGTGTGTTTGCGCGTGAGCAGCCAGTTCAATATTTTACAACTTGCAGGCTACTATGATACACATATTGTATGGATACTGCGTGTGTGAATGTAGTCGTAACCAGTTATATACTCAGTTTAACATGTACCATTACTGGCTTCATTACAGAATAACCTTTGAGCTGATTTTTCATTTCATTTCAATTTCATAAACCTTCACCAGTCAGTTGCTTTACCTGGAGGATATTTATACTGCTCCTCCGTGGTGCATTTTGCTGCACTAATACTTTCCATCACAATCTGAATCTGCTGTCTTAATATAGTGAAGCAAAAATATGGTCAAACTGAATGAATGTAATGATGAAGATAAACCTCCCTCAGTTTAAGAACTCAGCATCATGTTGTTGAGGCCCAGGGTGGTCCTCTCAGTTCTGTGATATGAAGAACTCTAAAATAAAGAAAAGGGAGACTATAGTAATCCTTGATGTCTGTCTGATAAACAGACTGTGGAAATGCTGCTCTGATACAAACACGCTAACTTTGTGAACTCATGTTTGGTTGAGTTTTCATATCTTTGCAAGTTTTTATGTTATCCTCAGGGTTTCGGTTTTGAAGCAAGGGAATGTGCTCCAGAGGTCAAAAGTTTCATTGACTCACTCAGCACAGACATTACTTATACTTTTATTGAGGTCCTTGAGTGAATGCTGTTTTGATATTGTCACCATCATATACCTCTACATTGGGGGGAAATTCCACTATCACTATTAGATTATTTCTTTGAATTGAAGTTAATCATTCCTACATTTAGCTTAGACGGCACTAATGAAGTCCTTCTTCATTATCACTGGGAAGATTTGAAAAATGTAAAACTGCCTCTGATACTTGTGTAATGGTTTCTCAAACATCATAAAATGCCCAATTGGATACTTTCAGCATGATCTTTTCATTGATTTAAAGTTCATGTCACATAAGGTCAAAAACATCCCTTGTAACACTTCCATCGGCTACAGCTGTTCTTTTTATTTATAAATCAAAATCCAATAAGCAGCATGACATCAAACTACTCAAAGTGTTTGTAAAAATACGCTGTTTTCATCTGAGTCTGTGTTGGCCATGCAGTCACAGATGGAAAATCCCAGCTAGTGACACTGCAATACTTCCTCTGTTGCTACATGGTGCAGATTTGGTTATCAGACCTTTAATTCAGTTAAAGATATGATCACAATAGATGAGTTGCCAAGTACAGAGAGTTCTAAATCTGACACGTGAGCCTGATCAATATCTGCAACATTCAAGTAGTTCATCACTAAGCTAAAATACAAATACACAGTTATTAACTCTAATAAGGCACAAAACTGGTAATACAATCAAGACATCAGAAAGACAAAGACAAGATTACATGAGGTGTACATGTGAATTGAATGTGTTATTGAGACTCAAAAAATGTAAATACACCTTGGATATTAGTTTGGAGCCATACTCCCTATGTAGTTATACTGTTTCATACTTGATAATCTTCAACTGATACATTATCTTGTTAAAAGCATATACGGTTTCTCTATAACATTTAGACTCCAATGACAGGAGATACCCAGTTGAAATTTCTTAAATACCAATCCCTCATCTAAAAATGTATTTGTTGTGTAGATTCTCAAAATACTACCCTTCTCTGAGAATATCACACAAAACATAGTTTTTCAGTTCATGTTTAAATCTTTGCTTTTGCGTTGTGCTACAAAATTACCCTAGATGCTGAAAAGACCTATTCCAACGTACATCCCTGCTGTTAGAGGAAACTCCTTTCCAATCAACTTTTTTGCTTTATAAAGAATAAAACGCTGGAGCAGCACAATTCAGAATTAAAATTCAGTGTTATTCTCCTTTCAGTGATTGAAATGTAGCAGAGCAGCCTTTGTTAACGCCTCACAAACCTAAATATCTCCTTTCTCGGCGAATGGATCTTCCCTTTGTCGACTGGGGGGATGTTTGGATTTCCTGGGGTCGAAGAACCTGGACTCCTCTGTAATTTGTAGCACTGGCACCCAACATGGGGAGAGTGACCCCGCCTGAGACCTCTTAAGTCTGAGTTCCTTGCTGGTGCTGGCAGGAAGATGTTCAGTTCCCACTGCAGTCTTGAAACGTTTTCACTCAATGCCACCGCCCCATCACTCTTCACCTCCTGAGAGAGAACTTTTCCTATTGACAGTGATTACGTGTTAATCAATTTGGTAGTTTTGTGCTTATTTAAAATCAAATTGTATCCACACTCTCTGTATGAATCAAGGCTCTGTGAGGGGCCGACTGCTGGGGAGTGTCCCTCCATTGATTAGGTATTAGCTTCACCACCTCCCAGCCACTTGTTTGCAAACGACTCTGTATTCCGGAGGTATTCATTCACAATCACTACACACGGGAGCCAATATTTATAGAGGCTTTAACGGCTTCATTATTGTCAGTGGGGATGGTTCCATGGAGGGTTGAAACACTCATAAAGGGCCCGACGGACATGTCCCCAACCACTGAACGTTTGACAGTACAGTCAATGGCTCCAATCGTTCCTCATCGGCTTTACGGCCGCACCGACGTTTATAGCTGTTATGGGGTTAAAATAAAAGCATTAATGGATGCTAAGGGCAGGAGCTGTATTCAGAAGGGGGCTGCATTTAATCAACAGGCACTCTGTGTGTAGTCTATAATCCACTCGGTGACAGTCAGTGCCACCACAGGGTTACACACACTGTTGCTTCAAGGGGGGTGGCGGGTAAAATCCTATACACTCCTGATCAGTTGAACTCGGCTTATCTGTAATGTTTCAGTCTGAAGATCTTCATCGCTTAAAGCCTCTGTGGGAGTTTTTTGATGATTATAAAGCAGACCCTGATTGGGACGTATGCCTTCATGAAACCTACGTAACCATTAACTAAAAGACTGACTTGTAGAGAGTACATTTTGTATGCCTGCAAACCAGTTGGTGTCGGACAACATGATTGCTGAAACAGCCTTTGTTCACATTTTCCATCGCAAAGAATCACAGTGAGCGATATGTTAGACGGTTGTAACAAAGCGGGGTGATAGACTACTTACAAATATACAGCAGGATCAGTTAAGAGATACAGAATTAATTGCTACTTTGTGACTGGGGTTTCTGATATTGATAAAAATGTAAGTTCCTCACAGCGGCTTTAAAATCATACGAACAAAAAAGCCATCCGAAGTCACCTACATATAGAGTCAGACTTTATGCACTAGTTTGCAATGTCAAGATGTCAACATGCACTTTTGTAGGCTTAAAAAATGAATGAATAAAAATATTTAGATTACAGTGTGATGATATGCTAATAGTGCTACAGTTAGCTTCACCTTCTGTAGGCCTATTTGTCTTGCTATGCACGTGTATTTCCCTTTTCCGTGTGTTGGCACAAATGTAAGCTTCCAACCTTGTGTCCACTCATTCCTCTCCCTTTCTTCTCCAAATCATCATTATTCTCTTGCACTCTCCACAATGCCTCCTTCTTCAGCCCCTTTGAGCTCCTGTGAATTGTGTCTCTTGCTAAAACTACCTATTTGTGTTCCCCACTTTCTTTTCTCGGCCACCTTCCCATCTTCCGCTACACCCAAAGCAGCTTTCCTTTCAGAAAGCATGCCCCCTGTTTTGGAGTCACTGACCCCCCTCGGCTCTCTCCTCTCCCTACCCCGTCTCCCACTTAACCCCATATTTCACAGCTGAACTACGGCTAATTTCCCCCCAGTCCTCTGAACAGCGCTCTCTCTACTGCTGGAGCACGCTTAATTACCCACAATTAAAGCCAAACGCTAACGAGAAAATTGCTCTGTTATGAAATTACTTCAAAAGGACTAGAGTAAGTAGAATGGATTGGAGGAAAAGTTGGGTACAGCCTCGGGTGGCAGGGAAGAGCTTGTGTGCTGTCTTTCCCCCTCAAGCTGTCTCTGTGGACGGGAGTAAGCAAAGACTCCAGCGGCTGCACCCAGAGCTGTGGAGTATAAATTCAACAGTTAAACTTGAGTGTTGGCACTGAGGAAGCACAAGTGTTCACTTTAGTAATGGAAGAGTGGATGTTTTAAAGCTTTGTTGTGAAAGGGGAAGCAAGGCAGGTTGGTCTCTTTTTAATCACAGCAGTTCAAAAGACACAGAAGGTTCATCTTAATTGGCATTGTTTTGTTTATTACTTTTAGGAATGTGTTACATTATATCTCATGACTGCACAGAAATGGTTGCAGTCACTCTTGATGGTGCGGCCTACAGAATACCTGCGATGCAAAGAGTTATGACTCAATACCTCCTGTTTAAACTGATGCCTATCAAATGTCTTGTGTTGTAAGTCGAAACCTGTTATCACTGTACACGTCACAGTCAAGGGTGTAAATATTTTTTTGTAAGATATGTTAACTCTATTATTGATGTATTCTTAAACAAGCACATACAATAATGCACCCAAGCAGATTTTGGTTTTCAGTGGCCTGTTGCAAAACACTAAACAATTAATAGACTTAAATTATACATTTGAAGAGTTCATTTGCAAAGACAGATGAATCCGTTTTTATACATTTTCAAAAAACATATTTCTTTTTGATATAGATTCCTAATAAAGTTACATTTTCAAGATACCTCTGATTAGTAAAGTAATTTTGACTTAGTCAAAACCACCCTACCTCAGTTGATTGATAATACCAAAAGCTAGTAATAGAAAAAATATTTTTTGAAACATTTTTTTTTTTTGTTTTTCAAAAGTGAGTTAACTGTTTTTGCAAATGAACTCTTCATTTGCTCTACAATCTATACAGTTGTTGGTTCAAGTAACCCAAATTTACTACTACAAAACGACTCTATTAATGCCCATGCTTTTGTTTTCATTTGCACGCTTTCGTTTTGTTATATCTTTCTCAGAAGTTTCTCCACAAAAATGCACAAAATAAGAAAGCAGTCTTAACATGTAAGCATGTTACACCATGTAAAAGATAGGTGGTTCATTTCCCAGCCCTTGCAGAGTCTACATTTCAAAGTGTCCTCAGATGAGAGACTTTACCTTGATTGCTTCCAAAGACATAGCCATCGATGGATGACTGTGTGAAAATAAGAAACATTAGTACTGATAAGCTGTATGGTATCCTCTGCCATTGGTGTATAAATGAAGTGGAAGTGACAAAAAAAGCGCCATAAAAGCACAGTCCCATTACCATTCTCTTTTAATTGAAGTCCATCCATTTTTTGATAGAATGTTGAGCTAAAAACACACACTTAAATCCCATAGTGGCATGTGAGGACAAGTCAAGAATGATTTAAGTCATTGTCAGGGCGTCAAATTAACTTTTTACCTCATCTGCCAGCCTCGTCAACTTTCCAGTTTTCTTTGAAACGTCATATAGTGGCATTACTCCGTTTAGCTGTCTGTTCCTCTTCTTGATCGTCTCCTGCCTCTTTGTTTATCCTTTTTGTTTCTGGTGGCTTCACGCCGGGAATGTGTCGCCACATCTTCCTTGAAACGCTCTTCCAGCCGTGCTTCTTCAAGCAAAGGGAATGAATAGAACTCCAGTAGCTGACGTCACGCCATTCCCGACGTACCAAATCACGTCACAAGTACAGCATGCAGCAAGGGTCAAAATAGCCTGACAGTCGGCAGAAAAGGGCGAAAGTATGAAAACAAAACCTCTCAAAACCAACCGCCATTGGTGCTTGGCAGGTGTTCATTTTATGCCCAGGTTTTTGCTAAATATTTCTTCAGATAATCAAAACTTGTAGCGATGTCCTTGTCTCATCAAAGCAAAGACCAATCAACCGACATTGCAATCCAAATATCAAAGCTGCTAGCATGGCTAATACATTTTACGCTAGCTCACTTCTTCTGAGAAACCAATGCAAAATTTTGGAGAGGGATGCTTATGTGAAATTTGATAACTCAAACTCTTTATTACTGTGAGAAACATATTTAGATTTTGAACTGAGTGAATCAACTAATGCAGCATTTATCCCAATGGGTTCAGTTTGGTTTGATTTGGTATGGTATGCAATTATTTGTATTTCTACTGTCAAAAGTAGGGATGCAACGATATCAAAATGTCACGGTACGATATCGTCACGGTATTAAGGCCACGGTATGGAATTATTGTGGTATTGTCAAAAAAATAAGATGACTTTGAAAAAATGTCATAGTGTGGGAAATTAAGTGCCAGGAATGATAAGGATAAACACACTTAGTGTAAGTGAACACGAACATAATGCTCAAATGTTCTAATCAAGCGCGTTCACCAACCTTTTAGATCCCTCATTTTCCACCACTGAAAACGGCTGCAGGCTTTTGGCAATGAACTCTCCGATACACCTTGAGATTAGTTGAGTTCTCGTGCTGTCATGAGGAAAACTCGGTTGAAATACCTCCAGAGTTGATGTTTGGCCTTGCTTGCTTCTTGGTTTCACATCAAGAATCTTTTCCGGGTGATGATTAAAACTACAGTAGCGGGAGTACTCCAAGTTCCTGTTTGATTCCATCACATGCCCCGGCATTATTTTGAGAATTTTGAAACCGAGATACCGCCGATATTTACAACATCGTTACATCCCTAGTCAGACGTTATGAACGGTACCACAATAACCGCTCCATGCCGTCCTACTTTTTTGGCACCCTTATGTTGGGGTTCCAAGCGTTCCATTCCGACCCTGTAGGATGGAGCTAGACTTACTGCAATCCATTGATTGGGCAAAGGTTCATCACGTCATGTGCAATGGCGATAATAATCGTTGGACAGAATGCCGCCTGCAGTCTTCTCTCAGACAAAGCTTGTCTTCTTCTTGTGTTCCTGGATTGTGTTACAAAATACGAGATGTCTTCCATTATTGCCCTTTGTTTACACACTCTGTCGCATTCTTCTTCTACACTGAAGTTATTGACAGGCTACACTGAGTTGCACTACTATGTTGGTACACTATCACGTAGCTGATGCAGCCATTCAGCTTACTAAACCAAGTAAGGCTGAATGCTGTGGAAACAAGCAAGATAAGGGTTTACCATACCAAATTGTACTGAACCAAATTAGAACGTTTGAGAAGTAATGTTACCTTGTAACGCAGAAAACTCGTGATTTTATTTGACTGGCAGAAAAAAAATGTCAGTTTGGTGCCACCAAATCAATCCCCCTGCTATATTTAATAAGGTGACACTGAAGTCATGAAACCTTCTTGTAACATAACAGGATTTTCTCACTCAACCTTTCTAGAGACAGTCCCACAGCAGCAATTGAGACACCCAGATGTTTTAAGTGTATCTGCCACAATATACCTGACCACATACCCCTTCACCTAGGAATGAGCCTAGCCTTCCACACTGACTCAACCTGCCCTCCCCCCCTCAACCTCCCAACTCAATCCAATCTACCGACGGCAACATGAAACAAATAAACACTAATTCGGATTATTTACGTCCAGTTTACACCACATGACGCGGGGTATGAGCTGGAGAAAAAAGAGCTATATGGTGGGTGGATAATTGTAACAGTGGTGGTAATAAGTGCAGCGGCTACAGTGATAACAATTAGATTTGATTTCATTTGAGAATGCCTCCACAGCTGCTCCCCACTCACCCCCTTAACCCCCTTCTTCCCCTTTTTCCCTCCCTCCCCCCTCCCCTCACTCCTCTCCCCCTAGATTAAAGTGGGTGTGTTAATTCCGTGGTGTAGCGATCGAACAGCTCTGGCAACAATGGGAAATGGGCTATTGATCAGAACAGCTCAGATTAAGACTAGGCAGTGGAGCTCTTTCTTGCTCTCTTTCCCCTCCTTTTCTCTCCATTTCCCACCTTCTTCTGCCTGTCTTCCTGTCTGTCCTGCTTGTGTCACCCCCCACACCCCACCCTTCCTGCTCTTCTCTACCTCTCTCTTGTCTTTCACACCCACAAAGAAGAAGAAAGAGTGTTTGCATGTAAAAGAGTCTATGAGGATTTCCTCGTCCTTCCATTTTTGTCCGTTCTCTTTTGCTCTCCCCTGTGTTCCCTCTCCTGATTTCTGCACCACAGCAACCTCATTTAGAGTCTTCTGTTTCTTTTTTAAAACATCACATCTTAGCTTTGTCATATCTAAATAATGTACACAAGCCAACAAATCTACATTAGTAGCCTCAAGCAAGGTATATTGCGCACAATGTGAGCCTTTTAACGGTTCACTCTGCTGCAGTTTGACGTCCGTTCACATGAGGTTTTATATCAATCAGTCACAGTGAGACCCCTTGTTGTGCCACAATTAAAATCCGCCCTATCAAAACGGCTCTCATACCAAAATTAGCTGTCATGATCGGGGCTGCGGGGATAGAACACATTGGATTTGCATTGAACAGACATAAAACATACCAAATGTGAGGAGACAGCAAATCCATACAGTGAAAAGTGAGCTAAGAATCCCCTGCTCTACTTATATTAATTAACTCAGTCAATGTGGATGTGATAGGTCAGTTATTCATCCTCTTCCAGCACCTCCCCACTCTGTCACACATACCTCCCAGGTGTCAGAGGCTCAGGCGCTCCAGCTGCTCAGAGAGACCACGGGAGAGAGAGAGAGAAAAAAACACACGCACACACACTGTGGTGCATGTGAGCATGAGCTGGTCTGAGATCAGTGTTTGGAGGTTGCTGGTGTGTTTCAGAGCATCTGCTTTTTTCCCTTTTTTGGGGATTTTAGAGGTGGCATGGCTGAATTCAACAGACACTGCATGCATGTACATAAAACTGACATGCACTGACAGTTTACAAACACACACGCACACACTAGTGGTCGCATCAATATTACCATGACCCTCAGGGGACTTGCAGTATTGGCAAAGCTTTCATCTGCTGAGTGTATGAGTGTCTGATACCCCCTGCTCCCACACACACACACATACACACACACACACACACTTGACATACTGAAGAAAAAAACAGTCATATAGCAAACAAATCCACTTTGGCTGTGGCTTTGTGCAGCTGTGAGCCCAAAAGTGAAAAAAAAAAAACATCAGGGCAGAGAGTTGAGAAAGTGTCAGTAGGAGGGGTTAACAAGCAGTGATGGAGGGCTAAGATCAGCAGTGGACACTAGAGGGCGATAAAGAGGCACCTGAGTGTGTGGTGATGTATGGCTGTGACAATGGCAATGTTGCATCAACACTGCCCTTTTCGGTCTACATATTTGGTAGACTGAAGTTATGTGTAGGAGGTTTTTTAAGCTTTCAAAAATGTATTCAAACGCAGCGTGAATGCCAATGACTGAAGAGTGAATATGGCTTTTTTTAATTTCAACATAACCAGTTATTTTTTTATCCTTTTATAATTGTTTTATTGACTCATTCATCAAAAGTTGGGTCTAAAAGTGAAAAAATAATCCCAAAATGACATATTCAAGGTGCATTTCTTGTCCAACAAACACCCCAAAACACAAATATATTTCTCTTTCTGAAGAAAACAATCTGAATCTTTACATGTGAAACACTGGAGGCTGTGTAAGTTGATCAATGTTGCTTTTATTTGCTCCAAAATTAACCAATAATCAAAGTAGAAGAGAGTTGATTTTCTAACTAATTTCTTGAGAGATTTATCAGCAGTGAAAATACCCCTCATTGTCACTTTACCCCTTCTTACTATCAACTCCTGGTCACTGCAGATTTGACCTTTGTCCCTCTCAGCATGGGGAATGGGGGGTGATTGGGAGCATGTCACATTAGTTGACAACGAAAATGTGTTGTTAATTCCCCGCCAAAGTCAGTCAAAATCAGAGTGACATCTTCATCCTATTCTATTTTACACCTCCAGTCCCCTTTTTTAAAATCCTGCATCCTCTCCTCTCCTCTCCTCTCCTCTCCTCTCCTCTCCTCTCCTCTCCTCTCCTCTCCTCTCCTCTCCTCTCCTCTCCTCTCCTCTCCTCTCCTCTCTTCTCCACTCCTCTCCTCCTTTTGATTCTCTTGTCATACACTCCCTCTCTCTGCACTCAAGTGAGTTCCATAGGTATACCTAATTGATTATTAAGTTGCTGATTGGGGATCAATTAAATAATTAAAGTTTGTTAAGGGCAGGGTCGATTTACTGGCAAGGGAGGTAGGCCATGCTCTTCTCCTCCACTTTGTGTGCGTGTGTACATAGGTGTGTGTATATGTGTGTATGATTGCATTTATAGAATGTTGATAGGAGTGATGCTTTGGAATTGAAGGCAGAAAATGTGTTTGTGATGTGGATAGGAACAAAGTATTTCTTCAGGTAGTCAAATACACACAGATGGGTAAGGGTGACCTTTACTAAATAGAGTTTTGGGTTTCCTCTATTTTCAGATATTGTGATCATATGTTGCTGTTTTTGCCACATTAGGATGGATACACTGCAGTGGTCGAGTTGGATCCAGATTTTGTGTTGAGGTGGATGTTTTGGGGCACTTTGGGTCCCAGCTGAAGTGGCTCTTGCAACTCCTTCTAGAGACCACTCTCATTGCCTGTGTAGGGAGTTGCTCCTTGATTCAAGTTGAACAACTTCTGGGGTCAACATGTTGATGGACACAGTGGCACCTGGTTGCCATGGAGGTGAAACCAGCTATGAAGGCTCACTCTGTGGTGGCAAAGGGTGCCCTGAAAGACAAAAAACACCCACACACAAAGTATTACACTACACACACTCTCTCTCACACACAGAGAGACCTCATATATGAGACACAGGAGCGGAAACGGGTCGAATCCTACTTCAAATTCTCTTTCCTCTCGGCTTGTCGACCGGGGAAAACAAACCGACCCGAGGCACTGCGAGTGGGGATTTACTAATTAACTACTTACACACGCGCACACACACAGGGAGAGAGAAAGAGAAAGCAAGGGTGGGAGAGAGAGAGAAAGAGAGAGAGGGATGCACACCTTCCCCTCCTCCTCCTTCCCTCCCGCCCTCCCCCTCCCCTCTCCTCTCCCCCCCCCTCTCCCTCCCTGTGCTCTCCTCCCTGGGTTCAGGTTGGTAGTAGTGCTGCCTCTCCGGTCGCTGGCTCGCTGCGCCGTCAGAGTGAATACATGTGGATAGACTGTTCGCGCTTCAGCCGGTGAGAGCTTTTACGCCACTTCAACATAACAACAGGCGGTATGTCTTTTTCTTTATACAATTCAATGTAATTCAACAATTATCTTTTTTATATTATGAGTGAGATTTTGAAATGATTTCTTTTTGTTTTCTTGCAAAAAAAGTTGTTGTTTTACACCACAAACTGTGCTCCAAATATTTCGTGATGTCTGCGTGTGTGCTGGCGATATTATTGGTCATTGTTGTATTATTTTTGCTTCTTCTGGAACATTTGTTCTGCCTGTGTTGGCATCAGTTTGAAGATTTGAGCGTAGCTCTGCAAAAAAAAAAGAAAAGTTGCACCGTGCGTAATCTACGCGTGCAGACTCCTTTTGCGCCTAGCCTAATTTGGAAGCACAGGTTTGGCATATCATCTGAAACGTTGTGAAAGTTTGCGTCTTTTACAAACACACTCACACACACACATGTGGGGCAGAGATAAGTATCCTGGTTTTGGCGCGTGTTCAGGTGTGAATGTCTCGGCTTACAAGGGAGCACTTTGATGCGTTGAGCTGTCGGCGTTGGCCCGGATTAGCCTTTAAGTGTCTCTATTTGTTAGCGCGTCCAGCCCTCACCTCCTCACCGCCGTATCAATCAGTCAATTAAACAGGCACTCACACACGGCGAGCTGCACGAGACCTCAGCCGGTGCATTCCCCCCCCCCTCTCTCTTGTGTGTGTATGCGTGTATGTTTGACCCCGTTTAATTTACCTTTATGAATATGTAAGCAAGTGTGTGTGTGATATTTATTGGCGCTGTTGGATTTATTATTTTCTTGTCACACTTTGTGCTTTTCCCTCAGTTTTAAGAGGTTACTGCTCGCTCTAAAATATTTGTTTATCTTTATTTTTAATTGATTAATTAATCAATGAATTAATTATTAATGAGTTTGTTTTAGTTTCTAGTTTTAAAGTTATAGCACATTTCAAGTTCGACCAACTGCCAAGATCATCCTGTTGATTTGCACCAACATTTGTTTTTCCTGTTTGTATTCTCATGCACACCAAACTTTAACATTTAACCTTAAAAAAAAAAAGAAAGAACCGAGCTGCACTTGTGGACTTTCTCTGACCATCCGTCAATGTGTTCACCCAAGGAAAATACTCAAGTTTACTGCATCAGGAGTAAAGCCAGTGATGTTTGTGTGTGAGCGTGTGTTTTCAGTCTCGCATGGGAGTTTGTTTCAGAAGTCTGCGCATCGATACAGCGCGAGCCAAACTTGAAAAAAATAATATTTTGAATAATCTTTATGTGAATTCGCTGGTTTCTCCTCGGATTTTTTTGCTCCTCTTTTTAGGTGTTTACCCCCTCACAACTTTGATGCATATTTATGCGCGCCGTGGGTGTACTCCATCAATTATTTGTGCCAGTATATTTCCAGATAAACAGTGTTTGTAAATCAATACTTGCATGTAACTATTGCAGATTAAGAGATCGATCAATGGATCCACCCTAACCCCGGCCAATGTTGTTTTTCTGCCGTCAATTATTTACATCTAACTTTACACAACAGAAGCAGCCTATCTCTGCAAAGTTTTAAAGCGTGTGTGCGCGTGCGTATCTGACAGGATTTACACACGAGGAAGCTTTAAATCAATTCCTTAACTTCCAAGTTGGAAAAAAAAATTACCAAAACTTTAAAAATAATTTAAAAAACCGACACAAAAGGGATAATTGATCTACTATAAATCTTTTCTTCTAATTTGTAAAATATCTTTAATGATTGCAGTTTAATATTTCTGATTTGTTCTTATTTCCTTGCACATTTAAAGGTTTAATTCTTCATCACCCCAGCCTCCTCTTGTCCAGGATCTTTTTCTCCTCTTTCTGCGCGTGAACTTGGAGGCCACGAACGTGTTGAACATCTTCAGGTCAGCTTCCTCCGCGCTGCTCGTCTCGTACAAGCCGTTTAATTGGATTATTTCCCCGCTTTTGTAGCGCCTTTTCGCAGGCCGTCTCATCCGTCTCTGCGCTGTCGATACTTGGTGGAAATATTTCCGACATTAAATGGCATTTGGGGAAATTCTGCCCACGTCACTCACCCTCCCTCTCTCTCCATCCCTCACCTCTGCACGAGCACTTTTCAACTCGTTTGGTTGTCCAATTATTTTCATTATCATAAGAGCGCTTTAATAAGGCTGCCGCTGTTTATCACTGTAGACTGTGGAGGCAGATTTACTAATAACTCTCTACTCCTATTAACAGGAAAATAATAACAACAACGATGATATTGATAATTATAAAAAAATAATTATGGCCAAATTGTAATAATTACAACAGCAACAGGAACGATCGATTGCATTAAGTAGGCCTGCTCTCAAAAAAACAAGAGATTAACACGGTATTTTACAATCTCTAATCCTACAACAAATTATTATGATTATGATTTATTTTATTATTATTGTTATTACCATAATAATAATTATAATCATTATAACTATTATTATCATTGTTTATCGAACTAAGGATCTGCATTCAAAAAAATCATTTCACAAAGTTCCATAGTTTAAATTAAACTCCTGCTTTTGCACTTAATTTTTTTAATTATGTTGTGTGTTTTGTTACCCTTTAATTTTCGCGGATTAATATGTTTAATTACAATTTTGAGAAGGAAGGAATACATAAAAAATCTAGCTTTTTGTGCGCAATGCCCTCCGCGTCAATTCCCCATAAGAAAATGTTGATATTGTTTGTATTTACCGGTAAATATATGTATTTTTTTGAATTACCTAGAAGAAAATTGTCAAAACTTTTATCATATATTTAACTCCACTTTTGAAGGAGTGTTCAGAGAGTCTTGAGTTCTATATTTTCTTTGACTGAGGCTTACTTTTACGGTAACACTCACGATTCTTTGGTGAAGGAGACTCAACATTTTGGATGTAACTTCCCCCCCTTAATTTTTTTTCTTCATTAGTTTCCTTTTTTTCTTCTTCCTTAAGAACATACACTCTTGTCTGTCTTTTATTAATCAAACCAGTCGACCCATGGGCTTACTCTCTCTCTCTCACCTCTCCTAATCGCCATCTCTCTCGGAAAAAAAGAAACTTCTGACAGGTGCAGGAGGCGGGTTTGATTTTCTAAAAATGCTCTCATCCTTAATGTGTTGTCATCTGGAAAGCAATTGCGTATGATCAAAGTGCGGCTAGTTAGTGCGGTCAATATCCTTTCCAGCAAGCTTCTCACATATCGATAACAAGGCAGCAGAGCCTCGCGCTGAGCTGCGATCAGGGCCTCTGGATCCGTTCTGCGTGCCGACAAACCCGGATTACACCCCGTGCGTAAAACCCGCCAGAACCTCAAACAAACATTTCAGGAGGCTTTAACATAAATGCAGAAAAAATCATGAATCCCTCTGGGGGAGTTTCTTTGGAAATTGCAAAGACTCCTACTGCAGTCAAGTTCGATAATGTCATTCAGTAATAAGTGTGCAAAATACGCGCCATTTTCTGTCTTTGTGGGGGTGTTAGAGTAATTTACTCCTGCTAGCACGTTTTCCTGCCTCTCACTGTGTCCAGTACTGTACGACAGTAAAGAGTAAATAAGGTGATTGATCTGTGGTCAGTAAGGAGCAGTGGTCCTGCGGGAAAACTGCACAACACAACCACCCTGATCGGCTCCAATCAGCTGGACCAAAGTGTCGCTATCCCGGAGTTTGTTTCCTGTTAATTCGTTTGTTTTGAAGCAGCATTATTTTCGTCTCAATTAGATTTTTTTTACTCCTCTATTTCTTTCTAGCTTTAATGAGGACTACATTTTTTTTTATATCTGTGTGTTTCAGTGACGCCTTCGTGTAGTGCGACAGCGGCACTCTCCCTTCCCGCCTTCTCCTTCTCCATCTCCTCCTCCTCCCTCCATCCTCCATCCTCCTGGGTCAGAACCAGCGAAGCTGCGAACGAGCCCCAGTCCGAGGGACGGTGATCGGGCTTTGGCCTCAGGTGCATCTCTGAGGCGGGGCGACGCGGTAGTCCAGGTTGGTGAATTTACTCCTCATCGTCCTCCTTCCGATGTAGCTTTTCTTTTACACTCACACTCATGTGTCTTTAGACAACATGGTTACACAAAAAAACTCCATATTCCCCTATTTTTGAAGAGAACTTGAACTCACTTGAGGTCAAGAAGTTTTTTGTAGGAGGTGTTGTGTTGTTTTAAAGTTCAGGACCACAAAAGAGACTTTGGTTCTTGCAGTTTTATAGTTTTTGTAATTTTAATTCACATGACTGCACACTATGAAAACTTTTGCAGCAAATTAGGATTTTGATTGTGACAAAATGTTTAGCTTCACATTGAAGTGCTGTTAGATTTCCTTTTGATCTGGAATCAATGTATTTGTTTTTACCTTGTAACACAGCTCTGTCTGTGAATAATCAAAGGTGTCCAATGCTCCATGTAATCGCCTTTGGCCATTACCGATCACATGCAACATGCTCCTCCAGCCAGCCAATGTCTGAACGCTTCCTCCGGCTCCTCTGCTCCCCCCCTTAATTCTTCCTGTCTGATATTAGCCCCTCGGCACACCTTAAAATTTCTGTTTCATTATTCATTATTCATTACTGTGTGGTTGCAGACACACTTCTACCTGTTACACCGCAGGCCCATAGGGCAATTGAAGGACTCCTCTGTATCTCTTTCTCCATCTCCAAGCCTCTGTCCTGCCTCCCCCCTCCCTCGTCTCCCACTCCACCCTCACACCCCTGTTGTCTCTCGCTGCCACACCTGGTAACTACAAACTTGTACACAATAATAACAGCCAGATGTATCCATCTATCTCTCGATCTAGCCTGTCGGCAGTTAGTGGAGTGGCTGAGAGACTTGCAGGCGTGAAAGGTCAGTTAATCAATGGCGCACAATTTGACAAATCCCAGCGACTCTTATCATCCTCACGGGCGTTTAGGGCCGAAAGGAGGACCACCGAGATAAATGCCTAATCCTGACTGCTCTGTGAGAAAGAGAGAGAGAGCGAGAACAGATGCTGGGCATGCAAAGGTTGAGGAGAGGAGTTGGAGAGAAGTGAGAAATGGGAGTATGACGGAGACGCAGAAGTGGCTGGAAGGTGAACAGATGTGGCTGCATTTGGAAATGACAGATTCTCTCTTTTTTTATGTCACAATCAGACGAGGAAAACGGGCGACTTTGTGGCTCTGATCGAAGCCTCCCCGGGCTGGACAGGCCAAGCACATGCCTTCTGGACTGACATCGAAATCTTGGTTTCTGCTCTCAGTTGTGGCTCTACTGCTGTGTGTAAAGTTGAGAAAAACCTGAGGAAAACAAAGGTGTATGAGTGGTTGAATTCTCTTGTGGCATGTTAGCCCGCCTGCAGCAGTGTGCAACCAAGAGGAAAATGAGCTTTTGTCCACAAGGCTGGCCTCTTTTTTTTCTCCTCAGTTTTCTGAACTGCAGGGGTTTTGGAAGGTGGCACAATTTCTTTGCCCTTATACCCTTAACAAGAATCAGCCCAGTATGACACTGAGGCAGTTTTTTCTACTTGACTGTAACACACTTTTGATCTCTTGCTGAGGCTTTATTGGACTTAATTTCAGTCTGATTAATTGTCAAAAAGGTGTCATCCCACTGATTTCTTCACTGTGTGTGTGTTTCCACAGGAGAGCTGCTTGAGCGGTCACACAGACACACGCTCATGTCCTTTATCTCCATCTCAATACAAGTTCAGTGTAATTCAATTGAGATTAGTTGCACTGGCATGACAGCAGATCCCTAGTATTGCCAAAGCACTTAGGAGGCAATGACAGGACCACATTGACGTGCGCTAACACACATAGAACACCCTGCGACCGGCCAACCTTGCAGAGAAAGAGAAAGACACAGGGGAGGAAACAGAGATGGAGTGACGGCTAGGAGAGAGAGAGGTTTCAGCAAAATCTCAGGATGACAAAAGTTAGAGGATGATAGAAAGTTGTCGAAAAGAAGTCTGAAAAGAAGAGGAGAAAATGATGAAGGGACCCGGATGGCGAGCGGAGCCGAAGCATGACAGAGTGCGTCCAAAAAGATGAAAGAATGATTGACTCACAGGGAGAGTGATGGGGGAAGAATGAGGGAGAGGAAGGAGACAAAGAGTAAAGCAAAAATAAAAAAAAGAAGGGGTGAGGAGACGGAAAAGAGAGCAGGGAGAGAAAAAGGAGGGGACACAAGATAAAAGGAGAGAGAGAGGATAAAATGTTTAAGAGTGATGTACGAGAAGAGAGGGGAGGAAGAGATTTACTAGAAGAGAGATTAAGTCAAGTTGTCCCCGGTCAGTCATTAATCCGATTTAAGAGCAATTAAGGTGAGACTGATTCCTTCCTAGAGAGAAAGAAATAGATGGAGAGGGTAAGAGAGGGGGGGAGTAAGAGAGGAGACAGCGGGGGAGAGAAGAAAAGAGTGATTGAAAGAGAAAAGTGGGAAAATAGAACAGGTGTCTGAGCCTGTTTGTGGACAAATAGGACAATAAAGAGAAGATGTTCAGACATCTCAAAATAAAGAGTTGATTATTTTCCACAGAATATGAGTTAAAATTAGAACAGGTAGGTAAAAGTGTCAAAGGTCAAAAAGAGGATGATAGTTGAAGGTTTTTTCTTTGAATAACATTCCTTTCTTTTCAAACCCCCGTGAGATCAGGGTCATACTGAAGTAACTCCTGACTCTGTTGACAGAAGCTTAATGTGAAAGCAAGCAACCAGGACCTCCAGTCTGCGTGTTGGACCTCTGCTACCTGTGAGATTATTCCTCTGAGAGTGGGCAGAAGTTGCAAAAGTTGAGTCTGAGGTGAAAGTGCAGTGGCAGAGACGGAGACTGAGGGACAAAGTGGAGCATCTCCTTTGAAAGAAAATGAATAAAAAGAACTAAAACTAGCTCCCTCCCTCTTTTCCTCCCTCCTCCTCCTCCTCCTCCTCCCACCCCCAGCTTGCTGTGCTCTGTTGTTCCAGATGTGTATCAGAGGTCCCCGGGTCGACAGAAGGGTCCCTCCACCGCTGTAGCATTTCTGTGTCTATTGGGAGATGCTGGTCGTGATAGCTTGGCTGTCTGACACGTACACAACAGTACATAAATCAAACGCACACATACATGCAGTCGCTCCATTTATCTCCCACTCGAGCAGCACGGTGATAGCAGCCAACTCTGCATAGAGTCAGAGAGGGAGAGAGAGAGAGAGAGAGAGAGAGAGAGAGAGAGAGAGAGAGAGAGAGAGAGAGAGAGAGAGAGAGAGAGAGAGAGAGAGGGGGGAGAGGTGGTCGGTCTTCTTAAGTGGGAAAGTAATGGGGAGCTGTAAAAAGGTTTATACTCGTGTTGCTGCCTTCTCTATTGTTCGAGGCCTTTGCCAGTGTCTTTGGCTCTTTTGTTTGATGTGCTGAGGAGTATAAAGCGAACTCGACTGCATCCGTAATTGCTGTTTGGGACAACGGTGTATTATTATGAAGCCTGTTAGGAGAAAGAAAGGAGCAAATTGCAAGCAGAGGTCATAGATTTTGTTCTGCAACATGTTAGCCCTCTGAATGGAAATGTTTTTACATGATTTCATTGACTTGCATCAATGTTGAATATGTGGTTTTTCAAAAGCAGCTCACCATTATGGGGGAAAATGACTTAAAACACATCTCCTTACTTTGCTTCATTTTTCAAGAGTCAGTCTATTTTTCTGTGGTGTTTCTGTGTACCAATCTGCAGCCCATCACAAGTCCCAGATTGAGAGGCCATTTGGCTGCTGTTGACAGGAGGCAGCAGCTATTGACAGGGCCCTGCCGGGGAGGCGTGTCTCGGGCTCCACGTCCAAAGCGTTTGTGGCGTTTAATACACTGTAGCAGTGGTCCTCGCAGCTCTCACCCTGCATGCTACTGCCAAAGGGATCAATATGCACTGGGTTAGAGAGAAATGGACCATCTGATGCACACTCAGAGAGGGGGATGAGGGAGAAGGAGGGAGAGAGACAAAAACAGCAGGGAGGGGTAGGTTTAAAGGAAAAAGAGAGGAACGGGCTTGGAGAAAAGGAGAGATGGCAAGACCAAAAAAAGGAGGAAATGATTAGAGGCACGATTTAAAAGACATGGAGGCAGAGAGCGGCCTGGCACAAAGATAGATAGCAAGCGAGAGAAAGTGGTCAGCGGTTGAAAGAGACATTCAGCTGGGAGAGAAAACAGATTGGAGTGAGCGGGGATAGACACTGAAAAAGAGGAAGACGCTAGACACCAGGGAGGATACACACAGGAAAAGAAAAAAAGACATAAGGGAAGGGTGGGAGATAGAGAAAGGGGGGAGAGGAAAGGAGGGGGGAGAAAAACAGAAAGAGAGAGGGGTGTAGGGAAAGGATGAGGAGGAAGGGAAGGGAGGGGAGGGGGGTAAAATTTCCATCAGGTTTTCAATTGGGGCGGATCAATAGTGTATTAGAGCTCACCTTGACCCCGTCTCTCCCCCCTTCTCCCCGGCCCAGCACACAGGCCAAGCTACTCTCCCTCACAGCAGGGGACGGAGAGGGGGAGAGATTGCATTACGGCCTCCCTTTCTTAGACCAAAGTGGCAGAAAATGGCACAATAAAAGCAAGAGCGGACAGAAAGAAAGAGGAAAACTAAGTCGCGGCGGGCAGACACAGAGAAAGTGGGAGACAAGGAGTAGGAGAGAGCGGGGAGAGACACCAGCGGGGGTCATCGTGCTTGTTTGGACAGAGATTTCTGGGAGAGGAAACTGGTTGGGTGGTGGAGTTTGTGCATGAAGACTTGACTTGTGTGTTTGTATCGCCACAACCCTGAAAAGGGGGCAGATTGCAAACAGTATATGTCATAAACAAGGAACATGCATCTATACTGAGATATGTATTATTGTGCTCCATCTTGATACACTCCATAGACTTGATATCTGTATTGAAGCGTCCTATTAGTTGCACTTCTGCTGCCTGTCAGGGTCAAACGGTCTGTATGACGGAGTGCTCACACACAATCACAGAGTGTGTTGTAGTTTTATTTACATTAATTTGAGTCTTTTTATCTTCACTCAAGAAAAATCAACTTAAAGCTGCGTTTTATGATTTCTGACCACTAGGGGGAAAGACACAATTCCAAAGAATCCCCCCAAAAATCGGCGCACCTGTTACAGTGCTCCTACTAAGTGTTCTTGGTATATACGTTGTCATCAGACTTTGCTAACTCTGTTTTATATTTTATGTATCTGTTTTATTCTATTTCTAATGTTGAGATTCAGTGCCTAGAGAGCAAGTGGACCGGTTATGTACTCTATCAAGATTTTTGTCATCTGGTGTCTTACTCACATGTGAAGGAGACATTCTTTCATGGGGTCGTTAAAACAGTTGTCGTGTTTTGTGACTGCACTTAACACTTTCTGATTTTTTACCTGTTTAGCCCATCCAGCTCTCTGCACGAAGGCTTTGTAGACAGAATTTAAATATCCGAATGTCATTAGGATAGATTTCCATTTATAATTGCTTTTCAATTACCCGTAATTTTTCACCGTGCTGGATCATCCTGTTGTTGCCAAAAACTGATAAAGTAGAGCACATTGAACGTATATTGATATGGATGCCGCGCATTCATGCTCCTCCCATTGTGAGATGTGAAGCCAAAAGGCTGCCCCAATGGGCACTGACATTGCGCTGGTGGTGCCAAGGCATGCACAGAAGCGATCAGCCCCTTCCGCTAACTAAAACAAGCGTTTAACTTACCAATCAAACATCAAAGATTGATCAGGTGGGTACAGTCTAGCAGAACAGATCCTTGAGTCGGTTTGAAGCAGACACTCTTGGTAATGGAAAGATCAATGACTCTTGTGTTAGTGTTTGCTACGTTTTCACTCACCATTCCTCCTCTACTCTGATGATCTGGTAAAGCCTACCTTTTTCAACAGAGCTGTCATTCAATCATCTTTTCAACATCAAATATCTAGTTACAACACTTCACACACATAATGACAGAAACCATGTTTGAAAACATTTCTGTGACGTGTCTTTCAACATTTCAGTTTAACTCTTATTCCATCTGTTATGATGGAGGAGGTTGGCTTTAAGAGCTATACTGCAGCCAGTCAGGGGCTCTGAATATTTTGACTTAACAGTCCATAAACAAGTATCTTCTTCCCAACATTCTCAGGTCTTTTTGCTACTTTTTGGTCCCCACCACTCCTTGATTTTCTGCTGTTTCATGCTAGCCTAGAAGCATACACTCAAGCTATCCAACCATATGGCGTAAATGTCTTCTAATTTCATCAGGATTTTCTAGGTCTCAGTGAAAGCTGAGACTCAACCTGCGTAGCGTAAGTCGTTGATTCTAAGTTGGTTGGACACCACAACTTCACTCACAATTCAAAGTGTCAAAAGTAGTAGTTCTCATAACTTTAGTAACTAATTTTGTCATTTCAAATAGGATATGGTGAGAGAACTTTTGCTTTATCATGTTTTTGTTTGACTTGCTGTGAGAATAAGTTGCACTCAGGCACGCAGAAAGCCACGACAGACATAGGACATAAGGCCGGGAGGACACCCTCCATCACTGGAGGACAGTTAGACATGAAGCTGTTTGAAGGGGACAGAGGCCAGGGGCAGAGGGAGTGCGTTGATGGGGGGGGAGAGGTTGAATAAAAAAAATTGATCTGGGAATTTAGCATTTAGACACAGTTTACAAAGTGATACAGAGGGGAGTCATGGGAGCAGAGGGGACGTCGCGGGGGAGGACACTTAACTTTACAATAGGTCAGCTCTGCCTATTTGACTAACATCCTGCCTTCTGTGCTGCACCTTGCACATACCTCAGAATATAAGCACGATTCTCAGATTCTCCTCTCAACGATCCATCTTCAGACGAGTGTGTGATTTAGCTGTTTAGACAGGAGCTTGTTTGTAAAAGCGCAGACCTACTAGCAGCACCATCCTCATCTCTTCCCCACATTTCCTAATGCTGTTCCTATTGTCACCCATCCACACTCTGGTGCACATGCACACGCCAAGACAACACACAAATGCACATGCACACACTCAACCTATGTCAGACACACACACACACACGGTACACACAAACTCTGTCCCACTCGCTGAGGGGGAGAAAAGGAAAGAAAAAAGGAGAGAAAAAAGAAATCGATCGCCGGGGATAGCGGTGCGCGTCGGAGAATCGTATCTTGTCAAAATAATATATTACCCTCATCCCCGCCTGATCGATGCGGTGGATTAGGGACGGAGGGCTCCCTCTCTCCCCTCCTCTCTCTCCCTCTCTTCCTCCTCGGTGCTTGGTGCAGTTTAATATTTACCTCCGTGAAAGAGCGGCCGCGACGGCTCTCAGCCCTAATTGATTCCGACACATGGGGCTCTGTGCTCAGGCTGCGGATGAGGAAGGGAGGGCAGGCTGGAATGCAGAGGGAGAGAGGAGAAAGGAGGAAAAAGAGTGGAAAGAAAGACAAAGAGAGCAATGAAAGAGTAGGGAAAGGAGTATAGATGGAGGAACAGAGGAAACTGGGGGTTAGGGAACTGTGTAAGTAGAAAAATGGTGGAAAATGTGATCAATGCATGCACTTATTTCAATAAATACAGAAAAAGACAGAAGGAAAAAAGCTGCAGGGAGAAAGAGAAGGGCAAGAGTGAAAAGGCCAAGCTTAAAGAAGTGGAGGGATAAACTTTCAAGGGCTGATAGAGAGATATAATGACATCTGAAGTAAAAAACTGCAGAGGAAAACCATGGAGGTCAGAGGAAATATAGCTGGAAAAGTGTAGGATGGAGACAGGAAAGCCCTGGGTATAGAGAGATTGGGCATATGTTGCACAAAAAGGGGGGGTAGAGGGATGAATGGAAAGGATAGAAGAGAGGAAATGAATCAGGAAGAATGAGGGAAACAGAGAGGAGTAGGTGGAAATGGGACAGCACGCGGAAACGGCTTCTGGAGAGCAGGAAGAGAAACGGGGAGGGATGAGGGGCCGAGGAGAGCAAATGAGAGGGGATTAAGAGAGCGACATGAAGATGGATAGAAACAGAGGAGTGAAACATGACGGCTGGAATGTAGAGCACCTATAAAAAGCGCATAGAACAGGGAGAGAAAGAAATAGGGGGGATGATGGAAAAAAAGAGCGTGGCGCAGAGGTGACAGAATGATATCAGGTGGGATAGACAGAAAACAGGAGTGATAGCGGAGCGAGAGGCGGGAGCGAAGAGAGGGACCATATTTTCCGTTGAAGGAACTGGCCTGTCATGCTGTTCCGCCAGCGCAGAGCAGCTCTATAAAATACATGGAGCAGGCGGGTCGTGTCGGGTGACTTATGTGTATATCTAGGCTTTGTCAATATTTCTTTCTGTCTTCCTTCCTCTGTGCTCCCCCTATTGCTCCCTCGCTCCCGTGCTCTCACTCCAATTCTGCTTCCACTGCCTCTCTAGGTGCGTGTTCATCCTCACTTCTTCACTTTGTTTCTGTTTTTCCCCGTCAAGCTCGTGCAGAAACCCTGAGGGCTTTGGAAGTCACTTTTGCCTGTGAATGTTTTCAGCACTCTCTCGAGGCCTTACATCCCCCCAATGATTCTCCATTATGATACAATAGGCAGGGTGATGAGCCTCCCAGTTAAATCGACATCACTGACAGAGTGCCAACGCATATTCTCATTGATGTCGGCTTCAAAACGTCTGCGTCTAACCCCTCCAAAACAAGCAGACAGATTCTGATGTTTCACACCTACACAGTGTCTCTTCTGCATGTATGAATGAATGCATGTGTTTGTGCACTTCTCTCTGACTCCTCCAGTCAGTCTTTGCCCCGCTACAGAAGCACCGGGTGGTATGCTGATTTATTCATGTGGTCCCAGAGAGGATTGCACCTCCTCTTCCTCATTTGGCGTGGTTTAGTATCCTGAGCACAGGCCTGCGGAGACCACGGGTCCATGGGGGGGCCCAGACATCCTGCAGATACACTGTACAGGTCTACACTGGTGGACACTCACAAATTAGCCTGCTCTACATTTCATGTTTATTCATTGAGGCAGCACGTCAAAACTTCTAAGAAGACTTCTCCGTGCCAAAGCTACAAGTTTGGTACAAAGTTGGCTTTAGTTTTGTGGCTGGACTTTGTTTTTCTTTCCACCTTGACCACATGACGGGGTTCAGGTTATGTGCAGGTGGGGCCTCATCTTGAAGTTTGCTCACGAGACAGAAAACAAAGGATTTTGGTCTCTTCTGAAAAAGATGATGTCATTGGGGTCTGAATCTGTTTGGAGCTGTGTTCATAAGTCTGTGATAACTGACTGTCAGCGTGGAAACAGACAGAGAGGAAAGAAAGATAACAGACAAAGAAGTTGCACTCCAACGAAACAGAACTTATTTATTTTTGCAGAACAAGCTGAAAATCCTTAATCTATCCCCATGACTTCCTCCATCTCTGTTCTATTTTCTCTCTCTCTCTCCTTCTGTTTCTCTCTGTCTCTCAGTCGCTGTCTCTGTTCTTTATTTACACCTCTCCCTTGCTCTCTGCAGTGGCTCAGGGAGCGGTAACAGAAGTGTCACTTGTCATTATTGGTCTAATTCAGTAATCCGTCATCGTGCACTCACTGTATGCGGCGCATTATACGCCAGCACAGCAGGTGTACTACGCGCCGAGGTGGAGATTCGATTTGACACGCACACACAGGCGAGAGGGCTGGGGCAGACGGGTGCTGTATGTGTGTGTGTGTTTGGAAGTGTGTGTGAAAGCACATTTTTGTATGGGTTTGTGTGAGAAAGAATGGGAGAGAGGAACACAAATAGAAAGATGGAGAGATTGAAATTTCTTGGTGTGTGTATATGGCTTCAATAGAAATGCTTCAGTCCAAGAAGTGTGTGTAATGGGAAGAGACAGAGCAGTATTGAATAGAGACAAATAGGCATTAGATATTGGAGGAAATAAGGTGCTGGTCATAACAGAAGACTGTTGTCATTTTAAAAAGCATATTCCCTTAGAGAAGTGTGAGAGTCTATAGAGATACAGTATATGGAGACCTATAGTAAAAGTAGAGTTCCCTGCGTCTAGGTTTAGTTGGAAACATTTTTCTTCGATTTAAAGTCGGGGTGAAATGATTAGTTGGCATGGACGGAAGAAAATTGATGACAAAAAATTTCGATAACACATTGGTTACGTCATCTTGTGGGTTTTTTTATGCCATAAGAGGACACATCATTTTCCAGATCTGAGCTGCTGAGAGGTGAGCCATCTCTCGTCCTTACCTTCTCTGCTAACAGCTGGACGTGCAACAGAGTTACTGCGATGTGACAGTCAGACAAAACATAGCAAAATGGTGGCAGCTGATGCAACACCATCACATCCAACAACTTTTAAAGCATACCTTACTTATCATGGGAGCATGTTGGTAATGCCAAAGAGAAGGCTTGGTGGACATCTCTTCATAAAAATGAACTGTCCAAAGTAGGGATAGACCGGTTATCGACAGAGACGATTACCGGCACCAATATTCAGCATTTTGACGCATATCGTCATCGGCCATTTTTTTAATCCGACGGACGATAATAGATCTATTTAAAACTGGGTTATTTTGGTTCATTTCTCCCTGCAGTTTCTCATCACTGGGGACGGGCTGAGCAGCATCCGTTGTGGCCTCTACAACTACTAGTGATTAAAAACTCATACAACCCCACTTCAAAAAAACTGAAATATCCCTTTAAAACAAAGATAAGTGAAGGATTAACATTTCAGTTATATTGAAATTTTGGAAAACTTTATTTACCGTAGAAAACTTTAGGGAGCTATTTATTTGTTTAAGTTTTCATTTAACTTTATAAGACATGCTGCTGAGCCCGGGAGCTCCTTGCACTTTGTGTTAGAATTTCAAAACAAAGATGTCTATTGTCTATGAGAAAAAAAAAAAAAACGTTAGCATGTTGAAAATCTGAAAATCTGTTTAATAAACATATGCTTAAAGGCATTTAAACGAAGTTAGGTGTTGGAGTTTGTATTATTCAACATTTTGACAACAATATTTTCCCTTTTACTGCAAATGAATATTGGCTCTAAATATCGGTTATCGGCCCCCTTGACTACCAGTAATCGGTATCGGTATTGGCCCTGAAAAAAACACATCGGTCTATCTCTAGTCCAAAGTTACAGCCAGGTTCTGATCTTCCTCTTATTTGCATTTTCAGTCCCTCAACTTAAAAGAGTCCTCCTAAAACCTCATCTTTTTCTCGTCTTCTCATCTCCTGTTCTTTCTCCCATCCCACCACCAAACAGTGAAGCTAACTTTGCCGTGTTATCAAAGTCACAACGGTACATGCTAACTCTAAAAAATCCACCTTACTTTAACACTAGTAATGTTAAAATTTGAGACAGAAATATGGCTTAAATTAATTTAATTTAATGGCATCTTTTTAAATTAAGCGACTTCTATTACATGTAAAGGCTGATACACTGTAGCTGTTGGCTAGGAGGCTCAAAGCCCGCCTCTTTACGTCACAGCAGCAATATGGCTGCCGCCGACGATTGGCCTCAAAACAGTGCTTCAGAAACAGATGGGTGACGTTACGGATACTACATCCATATTTTATTGTCTGTCTGCTCCCTCTCATTAGGCTACAGCAGTATAAGGATATGTTTGATGTCCTTTTTTACACATTCCAACCCTGCATTGGTTTAATAACTCCAAATATAGAGATGCAAGCGTAAAGTCACCTTGATCATTGGGGAGCTTCTGCATGATTGTACTCTAAGGAGGCCAATAGTGTTGTGGAACCAAGCATTGTAATGATCCCAATCCAAAGCTTCTGACCATGTGAGATTTATCTATTTGGATTTTGAATACATTAACCCATGAGAATTTGTTCTGGTTCAGCTTTGGCATGATGTGGTTGGGAAGTAGTTGCTCAGCATACTTCTGTCTATCTGACATAGCGCTGATATCACAGCCTAACCCCTTAAGTATCTGTTTTCTGCTAGCTGTTGTGGCACATTCACATTGCTTGAGACAAACATAATGCTTACACTTTGCAGGCTGCTTTTAAAAGCCCACTTTGTTGCATATTTTGGAATCCAGGGCACACTAACAATGTCAAATCTCAATAGTATTAACTAGCATAAGGTCTCGCTAACAATTACCTCTGCTTACAAGGTTGTATGTTAGCTGTTGCTTGTTTTTAGTCATCAGAACTACACAAAACAAACTGGTCCAACTATCATGTAACTTGGTGGAAAAATGCAAAACCAACCAAATAAAACCTGTCAAATTTTTTGACAGGAGTCAGATCTGACCCACATAAAAGTCATATTACCAAACTGTGACTGACTGTGGTCATAAAATATTTCAGTCAAAGCATTTAATCATTGGAGAAATGTACATGACAATCATTTTTTTCTTCTTTTACGGGTGTATGTTTGGTATTTGAAATATTTCCAATTCAGAAAACACAATAAACGCAAAGCTGAGATGATGACGCTTAAGTTAGGCACAACAAAATCTAAACCTTACTTTTATAGCTTTGAAAAGATATCCAGACTAATGTAGTGGTTTCTCTTCTTGTAATACTTTAAAGTCACTCATTCAAACTTTTTATTGGCTCCAAATAACCTATCTTGGGATCACCATGGTTGTCAGTTGGTAAATTTGTAACTGCTGTGTGTCACATTTGTTATGGTGGGTCTCTCTACATTCAGACTTCACTCATGTAGTTCATCCTCCATCATTGATGGCACCTTTGGGCTCCAGCAGTCCCTGGCTGCACTCTGCTGTTAAAGGTCACATTTGGAGTTTAACAAAGCAGAAATTTTCCTACATGTCATGTCACCAGGCTCGATTGCATACACTGTGGTGGGATGATCCCACATCAGAAAACAAATGGCCCTGTTGAAAACAATGATGAGGCAAAAAGTAATTGTTGTGCATTACTAATTTCAAATCTCTCAGTGTCACTGATGGTGCCGGCTGCAGTGAACTCTGGATAGGAGAGGTGTGTGTGCGTGTGTGTGTGTGTGTGTCTCTGAACTAGTGTGAGAGCTGTGTGGTTTAAGGTTTGTGAAGGTGGGGTTTCCCCTTCTCTCTTTATCAACGGCAATTTGTATGTGAGTGCTCACCTCTGTAGTCCCAGCAGGCATGGCGGATTTTATCAAGTTCTTAACCCCACAAGGCTCCAAATCCAGTTACAACTGTAAGTGTTTTAAACTGTTTTAACTATCAATACACCTCATGCTGAGTCCTAGAACACGTACCAGTCACGCCCAGACCGCATATGAATTTAACTGCATTTACTTTACTGTTTTTTCTCATTAAATTTATGCTTCATACAACACCTGCCATTTCCACCGCTCTGTCAAACTCAAGTTTCAGACTCACTCCAAGGGGATTCAGAGCTATTGCTTTGTGATAGTTGAAAGTTTTAACTGTTGTTGATGTTGATTGATTTTTAACTTTCTCTTTTTTAATAACCCATAGGCAAAAAAAAAAGATTTAATGTTGTTTAACTACAGTTCAATTTTGTTTTTGCTTTTTTTCCCTGAAGAATAAGTTGATTTAGTATATCCTGTAATATTTATAATCATCAATACAAGTGATGCACTAAAGGCCCATGTTATAGGCTTTTCGTCTATAATAGGCTAGCTGTAAATACATAATTGTAATGATGAAGTTTTTAGTCTTACAATAAGAATTGAGTGAATCTTAGATAACTTGTATGCCCTTATGAACAAGTTTCAAAGTTCAAAAGAAGGTGAGGGCAAATTACTGCGAGAAGAAAGACTTCATGAGAGGAGGCTTCAGGCTGACTCAGACAAGCCAAAAACCATAAGTGACAACTATTGTCTCAGTTTAATTCTTTGCTCATTTAGTGAAAAAGCTGATCATTTTTGACGCCAGGGTTTCGGTTTTTCATAAGCCCTCGTCCAAGAAAAATACCTATTCTCAAACATCGCGATAACTGAGCTTGTCCTTAAATGGGACCTACATCAGGGTTATCATTTCTGTTTTTAAGAACCACAGCAAAGTTTGTAAAGAGACCCCAGTTAGATTTATCGTATAACAATTATAACCGCTCAAGAAATGTCAAGACAACGCGTTTTGATTTGAATTCTTTACATATATAAAAATAATGCTGAGTTTTTTAACCTCTTATCACCTTTGACTGTGCAGTGCCAGTCTCCTTACCTGCTTCCCTCGCTTGATCTCATCTCCTCCACACAAGGACAAATGAGTGAATCTCAAAGTTTACCTTCAAATCAGTGACCTAATTTTGTTGCATCATACATACAGACATAACTGCATTAAGAGAAACGATCGCAAACATTAGCTCACTAATTGATTCTGTAGTATAGAGAAAGAGACTCAGCATCGATTTTATCGCGGTTGCTTGCCTGATTATGATCTCTGCGACTGGAGGTTTATTTTCCATTATATGATCAGAGGCAGTCAATACAGATCAATAACCCTCCTTCTCTCTAATCCCCTCCTTTCTTCAGTGCCTTAAAGTGCCCATTCTAAACCTATAGGCCTTTACTATAATACACCTTATTAATGATCTGAACTTATTGATCCATAGCCATACACTCAGGGCTGCTTTGACTGAGTTTAAGAGCTTATTTGTGCAACACAAAATCATGGTGAAATACATTTTCTGCCTGGATCTGGCAGTTAAAGAAAGCTGTAATTATGTGGTTAGTAAAAAACATTATTAGGAAAAAAAAAAGTGAGGTGAGAGAAAAGAGTCGATGGGAGGGGGAGAAGTTGAAAAGGGAGGGAGGGAGGAGGAGGAGGAGGTGGAAGAAGCAGGAGGAAGGAAAGTGTTTGAATTATTATCCTGTATATGCCTGAGTGGACACGAGACAGAGAGCACGATGGAGGAGGAGGAGGAGGGTGCATGAGTTGTTGAAGAAAAAGATGAGAGGTGAGCCCGAAGGTGAGGAGGAGAGAAAGAGAAAGAAAGAGAGGACGAGAAGGGTGATGATGAATGGATGGAGAACAGGGATGAGAGACGGAGCAGCATGAAAAGAGTGTAGGTATATGGGCTGTACGGCGCGCGGTCCCGCTCCGAGGATGATGAAACGTTAATTAAAGTAAACGAGCTACCTGAGCTCCCCGGCTAACCCCCCCTGTCACACTCTGTCAGGAGACAGAGAGGCGGAGGAGGGAGGGATGAAGACAAGGAGGAGAGGGTGGGGGCATTTAACTGAACTGGAGAAAAGTTGGGTAATCCAGCTGTGGCTTTAGTTCAAGGTTGATCTCTGTCACAGTTTTACGCACAGTTTTACGCACAGTGGCCTGCGAATGCAGAGGACATTGTTATGCTTAGCCTTTATAATACATGCAAATGCTTCTGTGAAGAGCCAGTTTGGGCTTTTATCAACATATTCCTCCACTTCAAGTCGAACTTCTTGTTTTTTTTTACATTCAAGTGTGGTCGATTTCCTTACAAAGACCGCTTGATGAATTTAGGGGACAATAACTTTAAGGACCATTGCACAATTTAAATCAAATCTATCAGAAACAGTATGCTAATATGCACCTCTTATTATTTGCTGAACAAAAAAAGCAGGCCCCTTTTTTTCAGTCATTATCGCCTTCAAAATAAAGTCCCCATTCTTTTCCTTCATGCATGTCCCTCCTCTGTGTATAAAATCCTTACTTCCCATCAGTCCACGCAACGTTTATCCGCCAAGATCACCTTTGTTTCTTTTTTTTAATGCTCATATTCATTCAATTAATCTGGGCTCTAATTCGTTTATATATTTATTTACTCGCTCTCGCTATCACTCTCTCCCTTTTTTTCATCTCTCTCCAACGATTATCCCGGCGTCTAATTAGAAATCGATGCAGCTGGGCCGCCGGGTATTTGCAATGTGTTTGTGGACGTTGAGAACAATTCCCCGGACAGAAAAGACTGAGAGAAGAAAGAGAGAGGAAGAGGAAACGGCTACACTACACTGCACTGCACTATATATGCACACACACACACACACACACACACCACACACATTCTGACAACCGACTTTACAGCTTGCAGCTATTCTTCTTTCTAAAAAGCAGCAGGCTAAGTTAAAAAAAATAAAAAGGGAAAGAATGGAAGGAAAGGAAAAATGAAAGGAAAATCATTTTTTAACGACTGACGCTGGGGATTTGTGCAGAATTGTTGAGGAGTGTTTCCCCGTCTTTTAGGAAAACAAACAAATCTCGGAGTGGAAAAGCACTTTATGTGTGATGGCCTGCTGCTAACCCCAGCCTGCGCTCTCAGCCCAAAGTCCAAGAAGCAAATTCACCACAAAGTTACGGCTGTGGACATCCAGTTTGAATTTCAATATAATTGTGATTTATATAATATTCTGTTTATTCTTACATATTTGAGTATAGGCCACCATTTTCTTAAATTGTCATTCATGCGTTTATCCAAATTGCGCGCTTTATTTTGAAGGTTTATTTCTCCCAAAAAGTAACCCAGCTTTCTGCTGGGTTTTTTGTTTGATGCTATAACAATTAGAGTATTTTTCCATAATCAATTTGCATAAAGATATCTCTTAAAATATAAAAAAAACCATACAATATCTTAAATTCTAAAGTCTACATCAGCAAAAAATGAAAGGAAGTTCAAAAGTTTGGGGCATGAGTGCACACAGACTTTATGCTCTTCTTCTTCTTCTTTTTCTCACTATCAACTTATTCTCCTCTTTCTTCTTCTTCTCCATTTTCCTCCTCCTCCTCCTTCGTCGGTGTTTGTCTGTTGCTCACACCGAGCCTGAGTCGTCTCCTCCCCGCCGCGTCCCGTGGAGACGAGTCGGTATAGAAGCGGGTTAGCGTCATTACCGGAGCCAATCGAAGCTAACCGGATTAGCAGCTGCTAGATGAAAAAAAAAGAATGTGTTCCAACCAAGTGAAGAAAAAATAAATGTAAGGAATGAGAGCCTCCGCACTTTTATTAGTTCAGCTTTACAGCACGGTGTGTTTACCGTCTGTGCTCTGCGTTTTATTGGCTCGCTCCATAATCTGTTTTTCACACGTTGTTTCTCTCTGTTCTCTGTGTTCATCATCCCAAACGAGATGCATCACTTCTCTCTCTCTATCTCTCTCTGTGTGTGTGTGTGTGTGTGTGTGTGTGTGTGTATGTATGTATGTCCCTGACTCTGGCTGCACCAGTCAGGAAGTGTCATAAAGGGAAATGCAGTGTTGGAGTGTCACCCCACTCTGCATGATGAGGAAAACTGAATAACTTGCCTTTTCTCGTTGTTGCTTCACATTTCGTCAACCCCTGTGATGCTTTACTTGTGCCAAAACCATCAGTCTGGACTCCCTCTGTGTGTGAGTGTGTGTGTGTGTGTGTGTGGAGTTTACATGTGAGTGTGTGTGTGTCTTTGTTGCTCTGTGCAGTAAAGCAGTAAGTCATATGTGAGGGTCCATCCTTGCATTCTCTGTCAGCCTGTCTTTCCATCTTGCACGCTCATTAAACGTCCCTCACACATACACACACAAACACACACACACACACACACACACACACACACACTGAGTCTTTCTCTCTCTCTGAGTCTCTCTCCCTCTCCTTCTTCTTCTTCTTCCTCCGCGCCTCACGCTCCCCTTGCCCGTGGCTATATGATCGTGAAAAATGTGTTTACAAAACTCGCTCTCTCGCAGATCAAACCGTACGGACGAATCAAAGACTTTGGTGGAGAGAGGCAGAGAAGAAGCCAGTGAAGAGAGAGAGATAGAGAGAGAGAGAAGGGGTGCGAGCAGAGGGTGTGTAGAGGCCTTATAATTTTAAAATTCTCTGTGTGTTATTCTCCTTTTTCTCTCTCTCCTTGTGTGTTTGTGTGTGTGGATGTCTGCCTGTATCTCCTTTGGTAATACAATATCTTTAAGGCCCCCAAAACAACTATCTGTGTCTCACAGTTAAACATGAGATAATGCAATATTGATGTCTCCTCGTCTTTGCTATAACGCAATCCTGGGCCCATTCTGGCTGGACACACTAACATGGGCTGAGAGTGCCCTCGCACTTAAAAGAATTACTGTGATCCTGCAATAAATTTTAAAGGGATGCTACACAAATATCACGTCCCTGAAGGAATACAGTGAAAGCATAGGAGATGAAAATACTCCTAAAGTGGCATTGGGTCGCTTTCAGACTGTGTATTCTGCACAAGAAGTCCAGATTGGATGTGATTATTATTGCCTGCATCAGTCTTGGCATACAGATTGATGGATTGCAAAACCACAGACAACATTGGAAACAAGCACAGGCCTTTTTAGCCGTATAAAGGTCGTCAGTGTACTTTAAGGAGGTGATATAACTGTTTTTATGACGTTTAAAGTTGTCAGACATGTACTATGTTTTTGTAATCTTCTTGATTTACAAGTGTAAAAGGTATCATTGTAGTTCTAATCTGGACCATTACTTTAAAATGTGCTTCACCTTTTCTCATTCAAAGAAAATCAATTTATTATGAAAAGGTCAACATTTCAGCAGGTATCTTTATTTACCCACCTTTGACATAAACTTACAAGTTACTGTATGAGAGGAGTAATTATTGTAAGTAATTATGGAAGGACAGAGAAACAGTGGGCCACTGGAGGAGAGGTAGAGGAGTGTCAGTTAGTAGCTAAAGAAGGGGGTAAAGGGTGAAGAGGGGAGAGGAAGGAGAGGAGGGGAGGGGGGCAGACAGACAGGCAGGGGCAGCGATTATAGCAGGGTTTATGTATGAGCTATTGATTGAGTCGGTGGTGACTTCTTGAGTGGTTAATTCGGGAAGTGAGAGCGATAGAGAGAGTAACTCACTGACCAGCGAGGGGAGGAGGGGGGTGAATGGGGGCGAGAGGATAAAGAGAGAGATGGGGAGAGCGTGAGGAGGATGAGAGAGAAGAGAGAACTGCGTTTCTTCAGGTGAAAGTGGAAGACACAATTTTGTGAGGAGTGTTGAAGACAAAGGGCAATATTAGTACTTGTGTTAAATGTCCTTGTTGGGGCGTCACAGATCTGCTGCTCCCTCCACAGTGCAGTGAGCTGGGCTTTCACCTAAAGATGACTAAACAAACCTCAAAACAAGAACAAATTATATGAGTTATTACTATTATTAGGTGTAACTGAGGAAAAGTATAATCCTGTTTTAGCCAAAAAGTCATTAAGATGTAAAAAATGTGTAATCTTTCATCCTGTCTGGGCTCAAATACACACAGATAAAGCTGAAATAATGGACTGTGTATTAGTCAAACTTGGTGTTCGACCACTTAACAGACGGTGCTTAAACTTCAGCAGCACACATCCAACATTTACAGGAGGGTTCTTAAAAAACATGCAACACTTTATCACTGTAAATTGATTTCTACATTTACAGTCTTTGAGACAATAAAACATCCCTACATTTTTGAAGTAGACTTCTGTAACAAATCCCAAGCAGTAAAAAAAAAAACGTTGTCAATGTAATTTAAAGAAAATGTAGTGTGTACTTTTCTTCATCTATATAAAGTTGGTTTCAAGGTCCCAAAAAAGGAGATTACACAGGAATCCGTATTTGATATAATGTGCAGGCTGTTAATCAAAGAGACGTGTGACATTTGATAAGCTAAGTATTATCATAACTACAATTTACTTAGGGACATATATATAATATTATATATATATCGTTATGTTATGGATATATATATATATATATATATATATATATATATATATATATATATGTATATGTATATGTATATATAAATCCATAACATAACGAGCGTCGTTTAACCTGCTTTCACTCCTTAAAAAAACTTAGCTCCTCTTTTTTTAAACAGCTGTTTTTCCAGCCACTCACCTCTGCTCTCTCTCTCTCTCTCTCTCTCTCTCTCTCTCTCTCTCTCTCTCTCTCACACACACACACACACACACACGCAGACGCAGACGCAGACACACGCAGGGCTTGCACACTCCTCACATTGACACACATAAAAACACACTCACACACACCTCTCTTCCTGCTCTATGGGCGTGAAGTTGAGCCCATAGGACACTCATCTGCTCCATGGAAACAACAGATGGTTTCCTTGTTCTCACTGTGTCACCTTGTCTGAGGAAGTTAAAATCAAGAGCAACATCTTGGACTAGGAAGCAAGGTGGTTCACGCGCGTGCACGTGTGCGTTTAAGCGTATTTTTGCGGCGCGAGGAAGGATGACTGACGAGTATCTTTGTTGTAGATAAATTGGGTGAATTTCAAAATGATTGCAGTGCATATTCATCAGCAGTTTCGTTATTAATTCATCTCTTATAGGTTGTTTGCTTGTAGGATATCCTGCAGTCAAATTCCTAAAAGCCGCGCGCGTGCGTCAGCTATGTGTGTTTTGTGTGAACGCGTGTGCGTAAAGGTCAGCTCGCCGGCGCAGTTTCTTTTCCTATTTCTCTTCCCTCTCGCGCAGGTTTTGATCTCTCAGCCGCGAGATCAAAGGCGCTCTCTGGCTATTAGTCAGCGCGAGCCATTGATCCCTCATCGATCCACGCGAGACACAGCCGCCCCGTGAACACCGCGCGAGGCTCCCAAAAGCTCCTCCCGCGCGTCCGGAGAGAGGGAGAGAGAGAGAGTGAGAGAGCAGGAGGGAAGGAAAAGGAGGGAGGTTGAGCAGTGTGTGTGTGCGTGCGTGTGTGTACTTTTCTACTGGCGCGGGCAGAGCCAAACTCGAGCTTTTTCTTTGCCGCGGGACATGAAACAATGAGGCTCGAGCCGGTTTTAATAAAGCGCGCTTTCCCTCCTTTCAACTCTGGCGCGAGGCGGACGAGCCGGCAGCGGAGAGCGATCGATAATTAATGACGATGAATAATTTAACCCTATCGATTGATACTTTTTTCTTCATCCCTTTTCCCCTTCTTTTCCTTATTTTCTTAAGGCCGGCGTACCATACCATACTAATACCGTTTCATGCGCTCACATCCTTATCTTCGCTCACCTCTTCTTAAACTTGTTGGACTTCTCCACCTTTCATCAAAGTCTGAAAAATCAAGTTTCCTTATTTATCTGCAGCTACAGTATCTTATTTGAAACCTGACTCAACTTACCATCACTGCAGGAATCATTTAATCTCCCCTCATGAATGACACAAGGATATGGTTGTTTTTTATTCCCTATATTTGATGCTCCAAAATTAATTCAAATACAAATTAAAGGGCAATAATTTGTCTTGCAAGCTTTTTGGACCATAAATAGGCTCACTGCTGCATTCATCCGCAGCTGAAAATAGTCCTCCTCAAGCATAGGCTTGATGTTCTTGTTTGGAACACATTTGCAAAGAACTCCAAGAGAGGTTGTTCAAAAAGTAGTCACTCACATTTTTGAAGGTTGTAATTTTCAGTAAGGTCAAGTGAACTTGTGTCTTATTCTTTAAGCTGTTAACCTCAGGTTTGTCATCGCACTACTTTTATTTTTCATCAAAAAGGTTTGAAAATATTTTAAATATGTAAATATTTTTAATGCATGTTGATACATTTTAGTCATGGACTTTCAAACATTATTTCTGAATTCATATCCTACCTCCTTCATCCCCACATTAAACATTACTTTAAGCCCACATCTACTATACTAGTCAACACATGTATAGCATATATTTCAGGCTTGATCTTCTTGTTTCTCTGTCAGTTGATATCTCTTGCGTATCTCTCAGTGTGATGGACTCTGTATCAGCTTAGCCCCTCAGTGTGGAGTAATGGCTGCTCTGTGGGAGCACAGGCAGAGTCAAAGAGACTCCAAACTCTATAACTATCCATCTTTTTAAATACACTGACAGTATTACACTGCTGTCTGTTCTTTTTGCCTTGTTGCACTGGATTCTTACTGTGTCACAGTATAGTCTGCAGAAAAGAGACAACGTTTAAATCAATCTGCAACGGAAGTCATTATTTGTCTGTATATTGTTGTGCAGTGTATACAGCACTTTGAGTCTTAAACTATAAACACTAAACAGAATGGGTCAAAGTGTTTTCAGCAATCAGTTTTACTGAAAATTGATTGGTTTATTTTTGATATATTTTTGGGTCTACAACACACTTACTTCAATCATCACAAAAGTGAAAACCCTTTTATTCTAACAAAGTTCCAAGATGTTTAAAGACGGACGTGTAATGAAATGAAAACAATCTCAGTTTTGCAATTGCAATCAAGACTTCTAGTTTCATATAATCAGTGAACTGTAAAGACACAGTTAGTTAAACTTGGGGCTGTGTGTTTGGGGTGTTGAGACCAAAAACTGATCCACATATAGAAGGTTAGGGGGCAGAGTATAAGGTTGTGAGTTAAGGGTTGTTGCTATTGTTTCTATTGGTTTAATGAAAAGTAAATAGAATTTAAAAGTTTAAATACAATCTTATATCTCATCACATACTGGCATATTTCATGAGAGAACCATTCTTATTTAATTGTAGTAAGAATAGGAATTTCCTGTTAAAAGGATAGATAGATATTTACCAGTGTACGACTCTTTATTATACCGTATGTTTTGACACATAAGCGATAAACTATCCATTATTTATCTTTTAAGGCCAATTGGAAATGTTATATCAAAATACAGCCGTGATATTTAGCTAAATCAGATCATTTATAGCACTGCAGTAGTAAAATTTCATTCAGCGTTGACTTTTCTTTTTAACATTTGGATGGACAGGTTTCTTTTTCCTTCTTCCTGACCAGCCCCCACCTCCTTCGCTCCTCTCTCTCTCCCCTCCTCGTTCCTCCTTCTCTCCGTCTCCTCTAACAAACCCATCGCAGAGTCCCTCTGTTCTTCCACCCTGAGGCTGACCAGTGTGTCAGAGCTAACCAGGGAGAGGAACAGAGAGAGAGGGAGAGACAGAAAAAAGCAAGAGAGAGGCAAGTAAAGAGAAAGGGAGAGAGAGAGGGTTCAGTCGGGCCTTTTTCAGGGGCAACCGAAAAAAGGAAGATGAGACAGATGTACTGAGCCTGTTTCATCTGGTGGAAAAAGAAAGCGGGAGAGGACAGACTCTTCATGCTTCTCATATTTTTCTATCTTTTTATATCGTGACCCATCACTCTTTCCTTCTTTAGACAACACTGGAGACATAATGTTGCCTGAATGTCAGCCTGCCCCCCCTTCCTCCCTCTACCCCAGTCACTCTGCAGAATTTCAAAACACAGTTGGTACTATAGTGTGTTCCTCACACTGTTTCCTCTTCACTCCCGTCATGGCCTACTAACCCTGGTTCTGCAAGTGCACCATTTCTGCTGAGGGGCCTCGTCCAAAAGATTACATGCCTGGATGCAAACTTGCATCAGTGTGGATCAGTCAGCCTTGTTTGGAAGAAAGATTTTATGATACAGCTGAAAACAAACCAGTTTTGACCCTTGTAACCTCTGAGATGTGCATTTAATTCTGTTTTGACCAACTTGTTATATCTTTGAAGCAGATCAGACAAATTTATGTGAAATTATAGGATTTTAACAATGCTATCAAAAATATGACTAACTTTAGTGCTATTACACTTTTCAAAAGTGCTTACAGGGAAAAGAGACAAGGAATCAAGCATTAAAATATAAAGGAGAAGGAGACAAAGAATACATAACAAAAAAACATGAAAATATGAAAGACAAGTAAATAATTGACTTTAAAGCAGCTTTCATCAATACTTTAATGTTCAGAAATGATCAAATGGCTCTATGCAATGGGAACTCGCAGATAATTACAACCAACTCTACAAACATTTTAGCATCTTTCAGCTCCTTGTTTCGTTTAACTGTTTCAACCAACAACTGTATAAAAAGATGGATGAAACAACAGCTCCCCAAAAGTGAAGCCATAGTTTTCAGAGCTCCCACAGGTGACTAGCAGCATGAAGCCCTCAATTACAGTAGCTAGAACAGGGGTCAAACTATAACATTAAAATACATGTTAAAAAAATGTTTTTTCAAACTTGCTCTCTGCCATGACAGTTAGTTCTTATGTTGCTGAATTATGCTCAAGGATTAATATTTCAGAGATGTTTATTTTAAGTTAAAGGTACTGTGAGGAGATTTCACGTTGTGTTGATTCTGGTGACCATGTTGGATGAACTTTCTGAGATGAATACTGCATTTCCCATGAGCACTATCACCCACAGTCATAAAGATTTGGCTCTTGCCAAAGAGTGCATTTGTTGTGGAAGCAAATGAATGGAGTACAGATTTTATATTGTTTTCTCAAGAAAACTTTTGGCAGGCTGCAGAGCGATGAGGTAAATGTATGAATTTGTAGCTACGTAAAATGATGAACAGTAACGTAACAATGACAAAACTTTGTAAACTCTAATTTATTGCTGTTTCTAACTCAAAGATGCTTGAACCAAGCGGCAACCTCCGGTCTAAAAAATATGATTCCAATGCGGAAGTGCTAAAAGCTGCAGTTCATCGAGAATCTGCTTGAGTCTGGCTCCAGAAGTAACGGAAGTCACATACACATGAATGGGGGAAAAGACGATCTTTACAGCAGAAATAAACATGTTTACAGCCTGGTACAAAAGACGAGTGTAGTCTGGATAGCTCATTTCTCGCTCAGCTCACACTGTACGGGGGATGAATTTTTTTCTATTAGACAATTTCAAACATATTGAGATTATGAGTCTTCCAATGAGAGGCACAGCTGACTGCAGGAACACATAGCTGTTGGCTAGGATGTTCAAACTCCGCCTCTTTACATCACACTGGCTCCACAGCAGCAATATGGCTGCCACCTCAAAACAGCCCGTTCAGAAACAGATGGGTGACATCATGGATACTACGTCCATATTTTATGCAGTCTATGGCTAGAACGCACACTTGACGTCTGTGGTAACGATTCCATAGTCATGAGCTCTCACAGAAACTGGCGTGATCAAACATGACCTTAAACGAAACATGAACATGGAGGACAATCAATTTCGTCACTACGTTCACTGCCATGTTTGTGAGCTATAAAAGTTAAGCAACATCCAGTTGGTGACGCTCTCCAATCTGCTCCTCTCACTGGTTATTGTGGGTATTCCGTTAGAGGCAGTCCGACCTGGGATCGTGAATATCAAACATGTTACAAACATGCTCGGGAGCAGTAAAATAGTCGTAATGACACCACACACTCGAGGATTAGTTGGACAAATAATCACTTACGACAAGCCCAGAGTCAGGTTACGTCCTGCGTCCATATGGGGTGGCAAATCAGGCCCTAAATGCGGCCTGAAATTGTGTACTGTGTGGCCAGCCTAACACTGACACAAGAGTCATAAAACTTTCCCTAACAGGGAGTGTCTGCTTCAACTGAATCAAGAATCTGTTCTGCTGTAGGTTGTGCTCATCTGCGAGACCTTAGACCTCTTATCAGGAAGTAAAATGTGTGCTTGGTTAGTGGAATCGGTGTGACGTCTGTCCCACAACTTGACCAGCCAGATCCCTTCTGCCCATGTCATGGCTCCACAACACATTACAGGTCTAAGATTTTATAGAATTTTGCTTCCTTTTAAATAGGAGGAGATGGAGGTGTGTCGTCCCTATCTATATGAAGTCAGTGGTCTTAACTTTGCTTTTTGTTCCACTCTCACTGCTCTCATCCACGTCTCCTTCAGATGGAAGGTTGCTAAAAGTGCTCTACATTACCTGCAAAGACAAACTTTATACCTTCACTATTTAGCTTGTGAAGAGATTTTCCCAATAGCCAGTTGAAAAGGGTGATTATTGGACTTACACTGACCGAATATCCAGAAACAAGACTCCTAGTGAATGCCAATGTAGCTCTGTGTCTGCTGGATGTGTAAATAAGACACTCTGAGCTAACAGGTTCACCATATCAACTTGTTGGTGATGTTATTCCAAAAGTTGTGTTTACAGCTTGTTTCTGTAACTCCCAAATGTGATTCTGATGCTTTCAAGATGATTTGGCCTTTTTGAGCCTTTTTTTGCCGAGTTGTTTGAAAGTTTAAAAGCAATGAAGCACTCTTCAGCTTCGCCCAAGCCAGTGTGAGTTCTTGCATCATTGTAGTGTCCACTAAAACCTGCACACTCTTTCAACTGTTGACTGAGTTATCAAAGCCAGTGACTCATCAGCACACCAGAGTATGAGCAGTAGGTGCGTGTGTTTGCTAAATCTGGCGTAGGTTCAGAAGCATGTGCAGGACCAAAGCTGAGATTTCCTTTGAACAGTGAAGGTGCTTTTGTCGAGGTGTGACTCTGTGTGCTATCTCTGTGCCCCTGTTGTGTGGTTCTACTATTGTCACTGCTAACTGTGTGATCCATCATCCATCCTTTGCTTTATTGGTGGCCTTTTGTGGGAGCAAGGTCTTTTGTTTGCTCCGTTGTGTCCGGAGTTGCTCTTTTAAAACAAAACGCATTTGAGTTTTTTGTCTCTATCAGCACCACGGCGTCTTTAGTAAACAAAGTGCATTCTGTCTTTCAGCTCAGCGAGATGTGTGTTAGTGTGTCTCTATTGATTGAGTCAATATCTATGGGCTCCATGTCTTATTCTGTGTGCTTCTTCTCCCTGTGTGAGTGTGTGTTTGTGTGTGTCGGGTACCTGAATACTTCTGTATTTGTGGCATATCTGCTCGAGACTGTGTGTTCACTGTGCATGTACAATCCATTACAATCTGTGAGCGTCTGTATCTGACAGCCTGTGCATGCATGTGTGTGTCAGAGTGTGTGTGTGTGTGTACGAGGAACAGTATTCCCTGGGCTGCTAGTTATAATGTTTCTGGGGGTGATGGGGGGAACTTGAAAGCCCTGCGCTGCCCAAATCAAAACTAACAAGGAAATGATGGGGGCTCCTTTATCTCCTCTCTGGCCTGGGGGGCCGAGGGGGGGCGAGAACGGGAGACTAGGGAGGGAGAGAGGGAAGGATGAGGTGGAGGAGGAGGAGGAGGAAAGGGAGGGAGGGAGAGAGTGAGGGAAAGGAGGAGGAGGAAGAGGAGGGGGGCAGCCTGGCTTCCTCTTTGATTTGTAAAAAATGCATTACCTCCGAAATCAAACGGAAAATTACTGCGCCGAAGCAAAACACACAGAGCAGGACAGAGAGGGAGAGAAGAGGAGATGGGTGGGGCGGGAGGGAGAGAGGAAAGGTGGTTGAGGAGACGGAGGATAGGTGTGTGTGAGTGGAAAGAAGGTGGGAAAGAGGAAAGGAGGATTCACCTGTATACATCGAGGGTGGATTGGGAAAAGGAAGATGGATATAGATATAGGCGGTGCGTAGGTGGCTTAAGAGGTAACTAGAGAAACCCTGACAGAAAGGAGAGCACATGTATCTAATCCTCGGAGGAGACGAGTGTATACATGCTGAGAGCCACGAGAATATGCCAAATGAAAGAGCTGATATACTACTGATGGCCTGTAGCCCACAGGGAAGAGGAAACTTATAGATTACTACCTCCAACAAAAAGAAAATCTCTTTTTGAAATAACTCCAAGCTCACTCTGCCGACTCTCTGGTCAGTTTGTTTTGAAAACGTACTGCGTACAAAATAATCTGTTGCACAGTACTTTTGTGGGAAAATCCTGCACGATAACTGTGCTTTCATGGTGAAGATGTAACTTCTAACTGCTATTTGAACCCGCGTGATAACTTCGACTCATTACAGGATAGTGAGTGTAGGCAGAGACACACGAGACGGAGCATGAAGAAGATGAAAAAATACGAAGTGATAACATGAATGATGTGGTGGGGGGGGGGGGGGGGGGGGGGAGTGTGTGAGCGAGATAGGATGAATGCCAACTCCATATTTGAAGACAGAAGGAGAGGCTTGAGAACAAGAAAGATGAAGAGAGGGAGGAGAGAGTGAGAGGGGCCACCATCCAAAGGCTAGAAGCAGGGTGAGAGCGAGCGAGTAAGAGAGAGTTGGTCAGAGAGTGAGAGAAAGAAAGAGAGAGAGAGAGAGAGAGAGAGAGAGAGAGAGAGAGAGAGAGAGAGAGAGAGAGAGAGAGAGAGAGAGAGAGAGAGAGAGAGAGAGAGAGAGAGAGAGAAATGCCTGGAGTTAGCAATAATAATTTATACAAACACACCTTAATAATTCACGTTCTATTTCAATGCTGGAGGGAAAATCCAAAATTCACAGAGCATAATTAAATATAGGCAGAGAGTGAAGGGAGAGAAAGAGGGGTCGGCATTAAAGATAGCAGTGTAGTAGCAGGGCATCTCTTCCATCTGAGCTTTGTAAAACAACCCTGATCAAAATGTGATATCCAAACTAGACGCCGTCCTCTCGCTCATCATGGAAACTCTGAAATCTACGTACTTTCTCATGTCAGCAAATGTGTGCTCTGGTCTATATAGCAGACTCTGTTATCATCTGTGTTTTCATAAATCATCATGACTCTCTCACTACACACACTATAGTTTCTGAGGTGATCAGATCTTCTGGTTGTGTTTAAGTCCCATGATGCTATACGATGCTGTGAAAATCAACAGTTTGTTTAAGAATGTCATGCACACCTGTGGTGAATTCGTTAAAGTACATCCTTTTTTTTAATTTATTTTTTTAACTTTGTTTATTGGCTTTTTCACAATTACAATAAAAAAAACTAAGATTTTGTGTACAAATGCACAAATAGAGACATAACACTGGACAGTCAACTTCCCCCCATAAAGAAAAAACAAACACACAAAGTGAAAGTTAAAATAAAAAACAAAATAAAATGTATATAAGTCAAATAAAGCAATTAAACAACAACAATAATAATCATATAATAATACATATACATACAAATATACACATTTATACTTTTTTGGTTGTTATTTTGTCAAGGTCCTTCTCTCATATTGTCAAAAGTGGACCATGAGACAATTATGAGTGTGAAGTGAGATAAAGAGTGGACATAAAGAAAAACAGAGCAAGATGGAAAGTATCAGTAAATAAACAATATAAAAGTTATGTGTAACTTACAATAAAATCCTATGATAGAGTTTAAGAATTCAGCTACAGTACTAAAATCTCACAGCTGCTCAAGCAGATGTACAATGAAAGGTTTCCATATCTGCTTAAAGTTATCTTTAGATACCCGAAGAGAAAGTCTGATCTTTTCCAGCTTCAGAAATTGTAAAGTCTCTCTGACCCAGTGCTTAAAGGAGGGTGGCGCAGGCTTCGTCCACTTGATCAAAATGAGCTTTCTGGCTATAAGAGTGACAAAAGCAATGCAGTTGGACTGGTATCTAGAGAGGCTGTCAAAAGTACATCCTTTTAATACAACTTGTGAAAGATGACTGGTTTAAAGAAAGGAAAATTTAATATTTTTTAGCATATTTAATAATTTTCTTCTTACACTTTTGTCCTAGCATCTGTATTTTCTTTTCATGTTCTTCGCTATAGCAATTATTGTTTTATTCTGACAAGTCTTTCTACGTCCTCCACTACTGCCATCTTCATATTTTATAACCACTCACCTCATACCAAAGTTTTAGTAGTAGCAGTTGTAGTTTTTCTTACTGTGAGAGGTTTAAGTAGTGAAACGAAATGAGAATGAGCGTTTAAAATTTTGATTTTGCAGCCGTAAAAAAATGTACTCTCTCAAAACACCACCAAGTTTTTTATCATCTTTACACCAGGAAGTAGTCAGCAGAGTTTTAAGGCGTGAAACTTCAAATTGTGACCCTTAACCTTCCTGTTATGTTGCTGGTCAAATTGACCCATTTTGAGCTAAAAAAAATAAGAATAAAAATGTTAAAAGTAATTTTTTCGGTATGAAACTTATTCTGCTCGGCTTAATTAGCGTGGACAACATATTAAAAGAAAATGGTTCATTTCACACATTTGCAACCCCTCTGCATGTTTATATTACATAGACTGTTTGTGGGTCAATTTGACCCTGCAGTCAAAGTGGAGGCTAAAAGGGGTCAGAAGTGTCAAATACTAAATGTTTCTTTGCAACTGTGCGACATATTTCACCCCAATCACTTTCCAATGTACATAAAAAAAGTTTGAACGTGAATTTTCATAAAAAACAAGTTATTTATCCTCATTTAAATATAATCTGTGAGAATTAAAGAACACCAATGCACTAAATGTTGATTTAAGTGGTTAGTAATGGAGTTAATAATGAGATTTAAAAAATGTTTATTGGGATTTTTTGGGGTTCTGCACACTTTTGAATCATTAAATATGCCCAGTTCAAATTGACCCTAGAACATTATTGCTGTCGCTAAAAACAAACATAACAGGAGGGTTAAATTGACACTCAACCTTATTTTCAACCAATGAATTTCAGTTTCAGATCTAAATGAATAGCATACCAGAACCATTTGTACACGCAGCATTCTTTGATTAAATATGTAGCTTTTAATTCTACAAACTTCCCCACTGAACAGCCGTATTATATGTTAAAGAGCTCTTTTTCTGTGTTATGGCTCAACTTCAACTTAGCTTTCAGGAGTCTATTTAATTCCTCCTGTTCATAAATACACTTTAGGGATGTCCACCATGTTGCATCAGACTCTGCCTCAGGTGGCCACACAAGATCACATCCATCAAACACCTGATCTCTACCCGAGACATATGAAACATAACCTTGCCATATTTCACATCGATTTAAGGTCTGATTTTGAACTAATTCACCGCCCTTAGACCCTTATGCAATACCTCCATTTTTCAACAAAGTTTACACTCTTCAACTCGTTGGAGTAAAGTTGTAGTCAGTCAGGAGGAGCTGACTCTGGATGTAGGGAATAACTTTCCAAGAAGTTTATCCCCTCAGACTTTTATTTTGCAGTGTTTTGAGTCATCTGCAGAGAGTCATTGATGAGTCGTTGTTAACTTACTTTGCTCTTTCCCTATTAAACCATGTGTGTGTTTGATTTCAGGTGTTGTGGAGGCATGGACTGTAACTGCGTCAGTGATCTGCTAATGCCCCCGGTGCCCGCTCTCTGGACGCCAGGTCAGTTAACAAGCAGATTCAGTTATTTAAAAAAAAAAAAAAACATCACCATCATCAACATCATAGTAACACACGTTAAAGTAAATTCAAAATTTTAATGGAAAAAAATCACTTTGCTTTTTTGGTAAACAAATCCAGTCTCTGGTAGTAATTGGTTGTATTTCTAATATTTTGATAAGGCTAGTTAGTGCCAGCTTCACTTGTGGGTGAGTCAAAAAGCTTCTTAACTCCATCCATGTTATGCATACAGTTGGCTTTTAGAATTCAGACCCGAGCTACATCAATCAGATCTCTCCCAGCGAGCTGTCATCATCCCGCTGACCAATCTGTTGAGGCTAGAGGGCATTAGCGCAGACTAACATTGCTCAGGGCACGAGCTGTGATATTAAACACATCATCCCTCACCTCCATCACTCATCAGTCATTCAGACAGCGATCCCCCATGGCAAACGGCAGGACAAATGACAGGCCTTGACCTCATCCTCCTCTCTTTCCTACTCTGCACTACCCAGGGTTCGCCTTCCCGGACTGGGCCTACAAGCCCGAGTCGAGCCCCGGGTCCAGGCAGATCCAGCTGTGGCACTTCATCCTGGAGCTGCTGCAGAAGGAGGAGTATAATGGGGTGATCGCCTGGCAGGGGGACTACGGAGAGTTTGTCATTAAGGATCCGGATGAGGTGGCGCGGCTGTGGGGGATTAGGAAGTGCAAACCTCACATGAACTATGACAAGCTGAGCCGAGCACTGAGGTACATGCTTGTGAATGACGTGTTGAATGTAAAAGTAATAACCCTGAATCAGATAAGTCTTGATGGTTATCGCAGCAGCAGCACAGTTTACATACGTTGTTTACTCGTATCTGACTGAATCCTCACTTGTTTTTTTCACATCAGTTTAATGGAAAGATAAAGGTGGAGCTTTTTCCAAGGGAACGTCAATACCCTCAATTTCTCCTTATCTGTGGACATCCTGATGGAAAGTTCACCATTGAGCTGCCAAATAAAAAATTCAATAGGGATTTTGAAATTAAAGCCCCAGTATAAAATTGTTGGACTTCTTTTTCCTCGTAGTGCAGAGAAACTGCTTCAGCACCGAACTTGCTGAAGGTGATTTAAACAATTCACACTCCACACCTTCAGCAGTTTACACCCCCTCAAACACACACACGGTTTTCTTATGCAAATACATGCTACCCCGACTTATTCCCCCACCCAACCCCCCCACTTCTTTTCTGCGCTTTCCTTTGGCCTCTTGTTAATGGGGGCTGTCGTCGGAGTCTAATTGTTATGAATTGGCTGGGGCCACAATTAGCCTTCTTAATTAGCCTCACTTAATTGCTCAATTAAGGGCCACGGCACAATTGCCACGCAAAGCAAAACACGTACACATCATTGCACCGGGCGCAGTCACTGTGGCTACATGCTGATCCGTACATGCTGCTGTGTGTGTGTTGATACAGTGCGTCTGCATAATGAGGTGAAGCTCAACAGTATTTAATGCTGAGCTTGTCTAATGCATTCAGTATTTGCTGTGCTTTAAAACAAACAAATCTAAGTGCCCGAGATTTCAACTTCCATCTCGTGAGAACAAATCCACAAGTTTTTCAATTTGCCGTTTCCCTGCTCCCTCCTCTTCTGAGTTCCCTTACCTTGGCCAGATGGCTCCATGTTTCCTTTTACCACTGATCAACCTGGCATCCTGGCAGACCGTACACTGTGACACCTCGGTGGGTGGCGCAGGAAGCTGGCATGACGGCAGCTTGACATGCCCAGCGGGAGACACCTGAGGTTGTTACCATGGAGACTTCTTCCGTTTGTCTCACCTTGCTGTAAAACGTGCTCTGTGTGGTGGAAGCATTGACAGCTTCCCTGTGTCAATTACAATGAGACGTCACCTGGCTGGGATGTTATGTTTCACCTTCGAAACGGCTTGTGATTCAAATTGAATATTATTCTAAAAAATAAAATCCATCCAGAAATGTGCTGAATTATTTTAAGCTTTAAAAAAAGTGTTTTTCTGAATAGAATCAAGTTTTTTTTTGTTTGTTTTTCACTTCATTTCTCATTTGAAGGACCATATTGGTATTTTCTCATTAAATATCACCATCATAATTATTCCGGTTTAACCCCCTGTGAATTGTTAAATAATGAGACAGCATTTTGTTTGTTATCTCATTGTACTTCTGCACTGTTGTGTAACATTCACTATATGTTAATGGCCTCTGTAGCTCAAAGGGATCCATCTTTTTGACTTTTTGTCTGTTAACAGCTGAATAAAATTTCCCTTTAAACAAGCCTCTTGTATGGAAACAGGGTAGGCAGACATGAATTGATCGGCGGTAGGAGGAGATGAATAAAAACAGTGGGAAATCAGCATACTTCTTGCCCAACAGCGCTAAAATTGTTTACTTATTCTTCTCTGTTAGCGATGAAACACAAAAACCTTGATGCGAGCATTATATTAATCCTTCCCTCCTCTTTTCCTCTTCCTCTTCCTCTTTCCCCTATCCTTTATCCCCTCACTCCATCCCTCCTTCGATTTCCTCGACCTCTCCTCTGTTACAGGTATTACTACAACAAGCGCATTTTGCACAAAACCAAAGGGAAGCGGTTCACCTACAAATTTAACTTCAGTAAGGTGGTGTTGGTGAACTACCCCATCCTGGACATGGCAAACTCTCCCTTCTTTCTGGCCCAGAATCACTTCAACGGGAGCTCCACTGCACCCGACTGCACCCCTGAGGTACGGAATGGAGTGATGGAAGAGGGGGGGGGGTATTTTGTAAAATAAATATGCAAATGATTAAGCAGATCTACATACTAAACCACAGTTTTATTGCTAATAGACGTAAGCATTCGAGAAAAACACATTCCAAAAGTCTGATTTTATCTCGACACTTTAAAAGAACACACTGTGTGTGAAGAAATGAATGCTTTCTCATTTAGCGTGCCTACATTTTTCTTGTGGATGGAACCCTGTGTATAATAATGGCACTCCTTTCACACACTCAAGCTAACTATTAACTGCTTTTAGATTAATTTGCACCAATTTGTTGTTTAAAAAGGAGGGTTTAGATTTATTTAGTACTCAGGAAGGGCATGCTGGGAACATAGCTAATGTTTGTGGCATAAAAAACAGCACATAGACATAGAGACTGTGTGTTAAGGCTGAAAAGCACTCTTTAATATTATAATTTTTTTCACTGTTCTTCTTTATTGTCATTGTCACAATATTCAACAATGTATATTTTTCTCACATCCTGTCAGCCTATGATGAATGTGAGAAATATTTTATCTTCTGTACTTTTAATACCATGTAATTAGCTTGAACAAAAAAGAAGCTTTCGTTTCACATTTTTAAATTAAAAAAAAAACTAAAATGAAAAAAAACATCTAATATTTAAAGTCTGACACATCCCGGAAAAAGGCTAACTAAAAAGAGTTAAATCTGTATTTAACAGCATGTAATAAGCGTTTTCATTCACAGTTTGTCTGAATCTAAGATAGTATTAACGCCATTTAACACACAGGATTGTTCTAAAATCAGAACAAAGAAAACAGAAAGAGAAACAGAAAGACACGGCTCCCTACTCCTTAAATTTTTTACTAATCGAGATTTAATACAGGTAACTAAATCCATTCCACGGTAGTGATTTTGCTGTTGTATCTCAGGCCCCTGCTGTGCCTTTTTCTGCTTTCTGCACGGGAATGGGTGGTATCATTGCAGCGATCTTTTATTCCCTCTGTAATAGAGATATTAATAGAATACTTACTGTTTGCCTGGAGAGATTGTACATTTTTACAGAGGCAAATTGTAAAAAGAAAAAAAAGGGCCAAAAATTTGGATCAGAACTAAAAACTAAATTATGTCTTCACGCGTTGCTTTATTAGAGTGATGAGCTAGTTAAAGACAATTAAACAATGAAAAAGACGATGTAAATATTTTAAATTCTACGCTACATAATGGATAAATTCAGAGGAATGTTTGAAGTAGACTGCTTTTATTTTGGAGTTCTTCTTGTCTTGTGTGCAGATGATTTTAATTAACATCAGACGTTCTAGAAAGTGCTCCCAACTTGAAAGTACAGTAAGAGAGAATCATCCGTCATTTGTCTGTGCGCTTCTTAAGATGGGATAAGACGACACTGAATCTGAAGGAGACAGTGAAGGGGGGGGAGGCGGTTTTAACTTGTCCTTAAAACAAAAGAAGACGTTATCCCCTCCCGCTCTCATCCCCGTCTCCGATGGTGTATCCATCTGTCATCGATTGAAAATGAAAGAAATTGAAAGCAGAGGGGTCGCGTCAGATCAGATCAATGGCGGGTCATTAATGCGGTTTGTTAAGCAACGTGGATCCCCGCAGCTTGGGAGTACAGTCTCGCCTTTCAAAGTTGCGGGGCTGCGAGGTGACAGATACTATTGATCCAAAAGTTCTGCCAGGGGGGAAAAAAATCCCCCCTTTGTCCCCTTCATTCCTGAGATTCAACTGATCCGTTTATTTTACCTTTGCCTCCTTCTCCTTCATGTGTTTTACACAGAGAAAATAGTCACACATCGGCACACAGAGCTGTCCTACATCCTGAATGCACGCCGCTTTCTAAGATCTCAGTCCTATCTGTCCTGCATCCCTTCTTCTCTCCCCTCCTCATTTATCCTAAGTGCCCACATTCTTAATCGCTGGTCTCCATTTGACTCTGAACTCTTCCTCCCTTTAAGTATTTGAGCCCCGCGTCCTCCCTGTGTCCCTTTTCTACTCAAAATCCCACGACACCTCTTTTTATCCTGTCCTTGCTGCGGCTCTGTCACTGTTTGCATCACACTGAACCGACTGATGCACATCACAACAGCACCATAAGGGAGGATTCATGGGAAGGACATGTGCTGTGTTTTGTGAAGTATGAAAACACACTGTAATATTTATTTTCTTGCTCTTCCTCTTTTTGTCACTCAGGCTATACAGTCCCTGTTTCCTCGTTTGCCAGACTCAGGCAGGGGGACGTCTCTGTTTGATCGAGGGACCGCAGCGCCAGGGCCAGAAGGAGACAAGCTGAGACTGGACACATTCCCCTTCCTCAGTTCAGGTGAGGAGAAAAAAAAGGAATCTTTTAGTCTCCCAGAGTCAAAACCTTCTTCTTTTTCGTCTTCCTTGTGAAGGAAGAGACAGCTTGTATGGAGGGCATATAGGTGGTGTATACACAGAAAGAAGGAAGGAAGGAAGAGATGGTGGAGGGAAAAGAGGAGAGCAGGGAGAGGAATGAGGATATGGAGAGGCATGAACATTTATTGTTAAAGGAAATAAGAGAGATGGCTGTCCCATCGCAGCCTGCAGTGAGGCTGTGCTTCAGGTAAGAGAGTCCAAGTTAGCTTGTAAATTATGCATGTCAGTGCTGGTACCAAACAGGTTGAAGGCTGAAGAAATCATCCTCCTTCTCACAAAGATTGTTTGCATTTGGAAACTTCTCTTCCACACCGGAGTCTCAGGAAATGCAGCGTTGATTTTGTGCTAATGCGTCTGCCTTTGTTTGTACTTCTGCACTCTTAACGTGCATCAGAATGTGTTTGATTCTGCCACAGAGATAGAGCGTGTAAACAGATGTACCCCCACACACACACACACACACACACACAAGCACTCTTAATCACACAGCCTGCCTCCCCCCTTATCTCCCTCCCCTCTCTGTTTGTCCTCAGGTCCTTTTCCCCCCCTTCCTCCCTTCTCACCCTCCTCTCCCTCCCATGTGTCCCCGCTGTCCTAATCCCTTCCCAGGCAGGAAGGCCCTAATTGAGGGTGCAGGCTTCAGTTTGTGGCCTGTGGGCGCCCATTACTGTGTTTTCATAAGCAAGTGAGGCCTGCCTGACTGATTCAATATTCATGTGTCTGCCAGCTACTTCTGGCCCAGCACGCAGAGACTTCAGCACTGTCAAATTAGCCCTGCATAGTAAATAACGGAGTGAAAGAGAGAAAGAGAGAGGAGAGGTGGAGGGCGAGGAGAAGGCAGAGAATCTTTGAGTTGGTTGTCAGTTGGAAGGAAGTACAGTAGGTGGAGTGGCAATGCTTTTGTTTGTTCATTAAAATTGAATTCCAGCATCACCTCAAGTTTACCTCATTTCTCCGTTCTGAAAAGGCTAACAAGGAAGGGAAGTCAAACACGATGCTACATTTTCTGTATCTTTTCCTCTTAATGATACAGTGACAGATATTTCTGGGGATAGAGATCGACAGTTTGTAAAGTTTTTTCTCTGTCACTCTCTTAACCTGGAAGTGCAGAGACTGTCAAGCTGATGCATTCTTTATTAAGTCTCAGCTGGATTTGTCAACATGGTGACTGTCACCACAGTGATGATGTGCCGCAGCAGCAGCAGAGCAGGAAAATCTCCACATATTTCCCTCTGAACATGCCGACATCATGACCTGAGTGGAAGACAAACTGCTGTGTTAGCTGTCTGATTAGTCTGATTCTTAGTGTTTACTGCAGTGTGGAACCTTTGTGCTCACATGTGGTTTGCAGCAGTGTGAAGTGGGTGTACTACACAGTACTGGCATGCATAAATGAACCATCAGGTTTTTGTTGAAAGCAGCCGTGCCAGAGTTGGCCCCTGTGGCTTCTCATTAGACTTGCTAATACAGCTGAGCATAATTAGTGAACATTCTTGGATGTTGTATGTCAAGAAACCTTTGGCCCTTCTGAGCACTAACCTCCATCTCTGGATTTTTCTCCATCCTAGGTGCCCCATGCTACTCCAAACCCCCATCCTTGCTGGGCCCGTACCCGCGCAACCCACCCTTCGACTACCCCTGGGGCTTCAACCCCTACCTCCCAGGGGCCTTCTCTCTCAATAACTGCCCCAAACTGCCCCCTGGCTCGCTTTACCCCTCCCAGTTTTACCCCAACCCTTTGCAGAGCAGCCTTTCCCAGCTGCCTCACCCCTTCTCCTCCCTTCTCCCTCCAGGGGAGGCAGGTGGGGGTGAGAGGGGGGCAGCGGGGCAAACTGGAGGCACAAACGGCACGGCGGGTGGTCAACCAGTCAGACTGTGCCTGCCACCCTACCCAGGCCTGTCGCTGGGTCGGACAGACATTGGGGCATCATTGGGGGAAAGGGAGAGAGTGGAGGCAAATCCTCCAGGCTCGGTTTTGGGTCTGGGTCTGGGTCTTGGTCTGGGTTTGGGAGCAGTCGGACTGGGAGCCGGGACTGTGACCGGCCAGCAGAGCCCCACGGAAAGGAGAGGAGGAGGGCTGAAGCAAGATCCAGAGTCAGACTCAGACCTTGAGATCACAGATCTGAGCGACTGCAGCTCGGACAACGAGAACGAGCACGAGTTTGGCATCAGGAAGGAATCCAGCCTGGCGAGCCGATCACAAATACTGCTGGATGGGAAGAAAGGGAGCGTGCTGCCACCCATCTCCTCTCTTCCTCCGCCTGTGTCCCCACATCCTCTGAAGAGCATGATGCCCCTCTCTCCTCAACCCCCCTCCCTGCCTCCGTCGCTCTCCCCCTCCATTGCTCTGCATGACAAACACAGGGAGACAGAGACTCTCAAAATGATCCACAGCTAATACTTTCTCTCCTGCGTCCACCATCTTGCCAGTCTGAGCTCTGATAACTCTCTTTTTCTCTCCTTTCTTTTCTTGAAGACACTTTCCTGCTTTAAAATGTCAACTCTTGATGGACACTTTTTCCAGGGGAGGCAGTTATGTTCTTACCTCTAGAATTACTGTTTCCTTGTTTGCTGTGTATGTTTTTAACTCGCCCTGTAGTCCATTACACCGCAGACGTGTCTGTCATAAGTGTACATTTTTTGAGGGTGTAGGCTGTCCATATCACCATCTTGTCCTTTCTGTTTCGATCTCTCACACCAAATGATCGCTCCACGCTTTGTAGACTTGTTAAACGCGTTGCCAGCAGGACTTTACAATTTGCTGTCTGCTGTCGGCCGAGCTATGATGGAAGGCAGCGAGGTGGTAAATTACAGCACAGCAACGCTTGCACTGACAAACATTAACAAACAACATCCCTATACTAACAGAACAGAACAACAAATAATGCTCTGATCGATCCAATTTTACACATTTGTGCTGTAATTCTTGAGATTTGGACCATATATATATAATCACTATGAGTTCTGGGACATAGTCATATACTGCCACCTAGTGGTCTTTTCAGTCAGTGTCTCCTCATGAAATCATCTCATCTGCCGTTATCTTGAGACGAACGTTGTTGCAACTAAGTTTGTTTTGCACTTCCTTTGACTGATATTTTTTGAGGGTTAATTTCGATGTTAAATTCCTTATTTTGAATAGTGATGCCTGTGATAGTGTGTGAATATTTATTATTTTGTCCTGTGGTTCAAGTATTTCCTGCACATTTCCTTAAAAAAAGGGGAAAGAAAAAGAGAGCCAAGGAAGCTGGACCAATCTAGAAATTTGTATGAATATTTCTGTGTATATATTTTATTATTGTGTACATTACATTTAATTATTATTCAATATGATAAGATTTAGCTGTATTGTTGTGATTTAATTCAGTATTTAAACATGTTGGATAAATTATAAGCTTAGGTGTATCAAAGTTTAAATTATTAATGGCAGAAGATCTGCACTCTGAAGATGTTTTTCTATGATGAGGACAGAGTTCACAGTGGGAATCGTCTCTACCCCAATTAATTGTGCCCTTTGGTCATTTTTTGCCAGATGCCCATCGTACAAACCCTTTGGGTTCAAAAATATGCTGGTAGACTTATTTTTATAGTTAGCATTCACCAAGTGTAACTGTAATGTAATTAGTCTAATGTGAATAATATTGGTCTTTGCGTTCTCTTTTTTAAATTCTCCCCTCTAAATCTGTTTTTGATTATTTTTCAATCAGTGCTTTTTGTCCACACCACTAGCAGAGCAATTTGTTTTGCTCAAGGACACGCCAGTGTTGGAAAAATGATTCAAAAGCGGTTTATTTCTGCTCTAACAGATCTAATGAAACCACATCCTTTCAGCACAGAGTGAACACTAAACCATGTTGTACAGCTTCATAGCCTTTATATCCGATGGTTTGTCAAACAGTGGCGGTATACGACTCGTTGTGAAAGCTCTATTGTAAAGTTAATGTAAAGCTCTATGTTCGTTGAGTTGCTACAGGAAAAAGGCCTCCAGTCACCTCCATGTGGAGTTCACCAAACTAACAGCTGTAAATACTGTTTCCTCTGTGTGTATATGTGTGTGTACACATCCAAAAACGACAATGCAGTGCTTTTACCTGTCATCTTTTTGTTTTACTGTAAAGAGGAAAAATGGAGAGTGGCAAAAAAGAAGAAAAAGATTAATATCTTCAAAGCAATAAACATTATTCTGGATAGTGGACTGTTGTTGACTCTGGGTTTGTCGAATGGATTCATTGTGTGACATAGAGAAGCCAAATGCGTCTTTTTCTATTAACCTTTTTTTTGTTGAAAGTCTTCCCTTATGTTTTCTTTGACAGAGGTGTTAGACATCTATCCTTTGAAACAACCAACTGCTCTATCTTATTTATGAAAACTACTAATACTTTTACTTAGCAAATAACAATAACCGCTAACAGTGATGGCTCATCTCTGCCAAAATTACAGTAGTGGCTATTTTTTTATACTAGCTTAGTTTTTTACTTTGAAAGACAACCGTTATCCTAAAAAATAATAGTAATCGTCAGCACAACATCATATTGTAATTGCATTTTGAAAATGTATTTCTTTTGAATATCTGCATTTTTGTGAAAGCATCATTTTGACTTCAGGAAACTAAGGATTCAAAAGGAGAAGTTACATTTTTAGTTAGTTGAACTGACAAGATTTCTGTGATAACCCACCTCACTTGCCCTTTTGATTACATTACTGAGAGTCTTGATCAAGAATTGGAAAGTGACAGCTACTAGTGTCCTGTATTTTTACAATTTCCTATCTTAGTGTATTTATGTTATTAATCACTTTTCACTTTCAACGATTAGGTACAAATACAGACACACATCCTCCATGTTTTGATAATAATAGCACACAGAAAATATATAGTCTGCAGAACGTGTGCATACAACACTGACATGCCTGCATATTGTGTCATCGCTCAGGTAGATACACTTTTCAACACTGACTGTTGAGAAACCCTGTTTGCTTTATTTTGGGGCTTGTTTATTTCATTAACCATGGTATTTAATTCAGCTGTGCCATACTTCTAGTGAACTAAAATATTAGAATATTATTCAACACTTGTGCTGCTGATAAACAATAACAAACTATGTCAATTTTCTTTATTGCAATCATCTCCAAACGCCTCACCACTAACCAGGAAGTTAGTCATCAGAAAGCCAAAATTGTCAGACAGCATCTTAGATCATTTTTAAGCTGTAATCTAAGTGAGGCCTGCCCGTTAAATGGCTATTCACCTCCCTTCAATAAGGAGAAAATCATGATATGAGGCCTGAAACATGTCTAAGTATACTCATTTATAAAATGAGCACAATAGCTGCAACAACCATAAAATCTTAACGATCATCAATCACCATATTTACCCAGGAGTAGTCACTGAAAATGTGCCACAGTTCTACTGAACCAAGGTATTGATCAAGACCATGATCAAGACACAAACAATAAGGGGCCAACCAAGCAGGAAACGAACAGTTTCACTTCAGCTAAGGGGAGAGTTAAGGGGAGAAAAATCAACAAATGCAGATAAGTGCCTTAAAAATCTTGAAACCCCAACAATCCACTAATTCTCTGAAGTTAGCAAATAATATAAATGTCTGAGTTTAAAATAGGATATAAAAAGAATAAGATGTACATTGAAGTATTCTGGGAAATTGTGATGCTATAATTTGCAGAAGCCCCCAGTTTCTTCTACAAAGTTATATGTAGATGAAACCCTTTAAGTGCATTGTATACAAGAGACAAACAATAAAATCTCTCCATGAAAACTAATTTGCTAATTTGCATGTGACAATAAAGACCACTGAAGGGGAATTATTTTGCCACCTGTTGTCTCCCGAGGTTGGAAATAAACTTTGATTTTATTCTGTTGCGACAGGTTTTAATACTGATGTTGTTTTTTGACTAACTACAGAGATGTTTGTGAATGTCCATCACAGCTAGTCAGTGCAGGCTCAAATTGTGTTCAGTTCAGTCAAACTGCGGCTAAGAAGCGATTGTGTCATGTTCATGTTTCTCCACAAGGTGGCGAACAATGGCCAGAACAGCAGCGAGGCACCCAGAGAGATAAGAGGGGAGTACAGTTTGATCTCTGGTATCAACTATGTAAACACTTACTTTGATTTCACGATATTCAAATGTTCTTTGTGGTGTTTAAAGATTTGCTATCCGTTCACAGTTGCGTCATTCACGAGGGAAAAAAATATGAATGATGCAATTGAGCTGCTAAAAAAGACAAAACATTATTTGAGACTAAAATAGAATCAATACAGCAGATATGGGTTACTGGATGGGAAATATGAGACCCTCTTTAAGAAAAACAACATAGTGTGAGATAAGTAACTAAATGCATTGGCATTCCTAAAAGTAACGCAGGACATTTTTAAGATAGGATAGAAAAAACAAAATTTTGTTATCTTCTTTTTGCATGCAAAAGGCAGAACTTTATCTTTGACTTTCCTACAAATGTATTCTACTTTAATTACAAAGCATCTCAGTACATATGATTATGTGTAGGCTACATTTTTGGTACATTTAAAGCAACCTTTCAAAACTTAACGTAAACATGCTAAAAACAAACAGAGGCTACAATGGATCAAAATGAAGGGAGACACCAGGGTATTTGAAGGGGCATTATTTTAATTAATATTTTAGTAATTGCTTTAACCTTTTTTAAAAAAATCTTATTTAGTTATTTATTTATTTATCTATCTATTTCTTGTATTCTTCTGATCTTGTTACCGCTACCTTATTTTTAACTTTTCTTTACACTATTACTTATCTTATTAATTTTACTGTATTTATTTTATTTTTAAGTATTTTATCTATTATCATGCCTTTTATAATTTTACCATTGCTGTTGTTTTCTGTCAATCTGTTATTCTGTAAAGCACTTTGGGCTGCAGATGTTTTACTGTATGAAAGGTGGTATATAGCTCTTACATCCCTGTTATATTGTTCTACTGGTTCAGTAAATTCTTTAAAAATGTTGTTTCTTCCTCTCCCCAACTATATATATATATATAGATATATATATATATATATATATATATATATATATATATATATATATATATGTATGTGTGTGTGTGTGTGTGTGTGTGTGTGTGTGTGTGTGTGTGTAACTGGTTCTTATCTGAATAGATCTTTCAGTTTCGCAATCCTATTTAAGTACTTACTATGTTACTGCTGTTAAAAATGTGTGTCCATAAATAATAGTCATGTTAATAATTTAAGACCAGAGTTTACTGTACAGAAGCTTGTGGCTGCAGTTTTTAGACTGTTTACACACGGCACCAGGCCACACTTTTGTTAGATGTTTTATGAAAGAGTTTTTTTTCTATACAAATATTTGATGTATGTTGGGCTGTTACTTGTACTCCCTGATTTAATATGTGGCCAAAATGGTATTTAGTCAGGATTGTGCAGTTCTTGTGATTTTTTTATGTCTTTATCAGGAGAGGAGAAGGGGGAAGTTTGAAGGAACTAAAAAAAAAAAAAAAAAAAAAAGAAAGTGCTTCTTTTGTCTATACAAAAGTCAAGTTTGACTTCAGTGTATACCCGTTGTAAGGAATAATAATATGTAAATTGAAATGTGAAGAATGTTTTTTTGCAACACTCAAAAAAGAAAAAAAAGAAAGGTGCTATATAAATAAAGTAGAGTTGAGTTGAGGGTATTAAACCAATGACGGAGCCAGGGGGTGACCCGGGGTGGCCATGGACACCTCTGAAAACTGATTGGCCACCCCAGTGGCCACCCTGAATTTCTTAAACATGATTGGCCATTTCAGAGGCATTACTTATATTGAAATTAGTTATTGTGTTGTTGTGTTTCAACAAGCTGCAGAGACAGTAGTTTCTTTGCATTTGAATATTGTTTTTGTTAATGCTTTGACTTTGGACAATCATCTTCATTTTGAGTCCTCAAAGAGTTCACTTCAGCACATTTAAGTGTTGACACTCTGTCGAGTTACATTTTTAATCTTAACATTAGAAATCTACAAATGTGTAACACTTGTTAAATTATTCTATGAAAAGAAGTTAAAGTAGATGTGATTATTGGAGGTAACCCTACTAGGTTTGGGGCAAGCCCCTAATGTTTTCCACGCCTGGCCACCCCTTAACAGTCAGTGCCCCTGTTTAGCCACCCAGGTCCAAACTGTCTGGCTCTGCCACTGTGTTCAACCGATGGGCTAATAACATGGCCGTGGGAAGTAGGGGTGTTGAGGGTGCTGCAGCACCCCCTGTTGGAAAAGGCATCACACATTTTTTTCTGAATGCATAAATAAGTTGAAATAAATACATTAATTAACACAATAAAACAGTTTTTTAAAATCATTTTCATTGTATTATTTTTTGAAAATGTAATGCCTGAGGAAGATTTGAGAAATTATTATAACAATCTTAAAAAAAATGTTCATTTTAAAATAACCCGATGCCTGGGCCCTGTGTGTGTGCCTGCCTAAAAACTGAACGTATTTGGATAAGTTCTGTTCAATGCGCTTTACTGCCTTATGGGTCTGTTTTACCAGGTTTGGCTTGTATGCTCTTTACTGTACAACAGGGTATGGAAGTTGCAAGTCGGTCATTTGATACCTATTAAAGTAGCCTGTATTATAGTCGTTATTGATGTGAATTTATAATGAAAAGTTCTCTTGAAAGCTTGTATTCAAACCAGATAAATAAAAATAAAATGTATGTGCGCTATAGCCTATCAGTTGCATACGTAACCTAAATGCAAAAAGAAAAAATATTACACCTCTTACTACAGCACCCCCAACTTAAAGCCACTTCCCACGGCTCAGGCTAATAATGTAAAGTGCTATAACATTATTTAAAAATTTTTTTTTTACATATGGCTAATAATGTAAAGTGCTATAACATTATTTAAAAAAAATATTGTACATATGCAGACTTCACCAAATGTATGTCAAAACTTTAAGTTTCTCACAATAAATCATGGATGATGTGCAAACGTTAATATCACTTTTACACATTGGAGTTCAGAGCAGGTTCAGAGTAGCAGAAAGTTTGTGGATCAAGGGGGGGAAAGGTTTGTGTGTAACACACTGCGGAAACAATCCGTTAAAACACTTACTTTTTCAATACTGTCACTAGAACAGAACACAACATGAAACCAGTACAAAAAAATTACTTCAGTTGGAAACATTTGTGCATTTGAGCGGATAGTTTTTATCTTCATTGTTTTTTACCTTCTAATAACTCAGTGCGTTTTTTTTTTGCGTGTGTACTTCCGCGTACAATGTTTTTTTCCCACTGACACACGACAACTTTCCAACAGGAAACCTATCAGACGCTTCGACTGTCGTTTTCTCTGTATTTAAGGGTGAGTATTGTATTTAAACTCTATGCTGGGGTTCATGAATAAGAGGTTGAACTTTAATGGCTTTGTGCAGTTAATTTAAAGTCGACATGGATATTTGTTTTACCGAGAGAAACTGCTTAACCCCCTTTACCCTCCCCTGCTGCAGCAGCGCGAGAGAGTCCACATACAGGAATGTAGTGCTCGACTCTCTGCATGCACATACCTCCTTCTCTTTGGATTAAAAGAACATTTTGATAACTTTAGTGGACATTTTGTTTGATAAATGCGGTGCCGGAATTGCTCTGACATTTGTTCTGCATCTTAAGTCTGTGTCAGGAGGGTGGAACAACTTCAGGTAGCAGAGTTTGACCGTGTGTACTTTCTGGGAAAGTCATACAGGGTTTTTTTTTTTTTACGACGTTTAGGACTGATCTCAAACTGCAAATCACTTTAATATTCTCAAAGGGAGTTATGATGTGTCATTGGTAGTCAGAGGGGAATTTATAGCTGGTGACCTTGTGCAATTTTATTTTCTTCGAGAGTATCCTTCTGACATTTATCAACAGTTCTGTGCTTGTTTCTCATAAGGAAAACAAGGGTGTGACATATAAACCTGTGTGTCTTTCTAGTAGTTTTACCACTCTGTCCATTGGTATGGGAGCCAAAAGTGGACATGCATCCATACATGTCATCTTCCTTTGATGATGAGGACATTTCAGTTGCACCTAGATGGCAACTCAACATCAGATGATCTGATTTACATCCTCAGAGTTGCAAAAAATGGCTAAACTAACCTGTTTTGGTGAGGTGTCATGTCATGGTCTCACTGTAAAATGATCCTTTCAGTACAAGAAATCAAGTGTTGTTAACTTGAGATGAATTAATATGTCATAATGGGAAAACCAGCTTTGATATTCTGTTAAATTCTAACAAAAATCCACTACATGTTGTCTTCCTTTGATGATGAGGAAACTTCAGTTGCACCTAGATGTCAACTCAACATCAGATGATCTAATTTACATCCTCAGAGTTGCAAAAACTGGCTAAACTAACCTGTTTTGGTGAGGTGTCATGTCATGGTCTCACCTGGTCTCACAGTAAAATGATCCTTTCAGTACAAGAAATCAAGCTTTGTTAACTTGAGATGAATTAATATGTCATAATGGGAAAACCAGCTTTGATATCCTGTTAAATTTGAACAAAAATCCACTTATAATAACAGACAAAATACAATGTAAGGATGCAGTCCCCTTTGGGCCTCTGTATATTTGTAACAATAGCTCTCAGCAATGTGATTAGAGATTAAAGTAATCAGTGCCAGATCAAGCTTTGTGTTTTCCTCTCATTTACCCATCAGCGTTGTTTTTGTATGGCATGAAAAGAGGCTACAAACATGCAGCACAGAATAGCCCCTCCACTACCCCCCTCCTCTGCTCCTATAGGCCTACCGCTCACTCATTTGGTCAGCCTATATAGAGTGGGGGTTTGAGTGCAGACAGAGCTCAGTAATTAGTGTCTGCTGATAATTGATTAGCCCTGATGATATTGCCCTGTGAAACAGAGGACATTGCCTGTGAAGAATAGGCAAGAGTTTCCTGTGCTCAGAGGAAGCTGCAATTACTGTACATCTACAAGTGTGGCTTTATTATCACACTGCAGTCATTAACTACAGACGGGCTGGAACAGCGTGGGTTGCCAGTTATTCGTCATGTTTTCATTAATCTCTCCTCAAAGAAGAGCAACGGTTGCATAGCCAGGTTGCCAGTCCAGTTTGTCTTATTTTTGCTTCTCTGACTTTGCCTCCTCTGGAGGGGGGGGGGGTTTAGTCTGAAAAAGGAGCTCCGTCTGAGCAAACTGATATTTCCTGTTGATTTTAATAACATTTGGGTTTGCTTGGTTGTTCCACGTTGCGGTGCACGTTGTAGGACTTCGCAGGCAGACGTTTGTGGAGACTGTGACGTGTTCCCAGTGAGCCTCTGCACCCCAGAGGCCCCATGTGAAGCAGGCCCTGCCACTTCCTGTTACGCTCTGCTAGAGGAGAGGAGCCCTGCACTTGTCATCTCTCTCTCTCTCTTTCTCTCTCTTTCTCTCTTCACATTTTACAAGTGCAGGCTTGTCTAGAGCCCAAGGGCTACCTTCTCTTCCTTTTAAAGGAATGTTGGCTATTTAATCAGAGTTGCTGTGCCGCTGTCTCCCTCACTGTCTCGGGCTCTCTCGATTGTTACAGGCCTACATTAAGTCACCAGCATGCCGCTGCCCCTCGTAGCATTGCAAGACGTACTCTGATGAAGATAAAGTGAGACACTACTGTCTTAATTAGCCTCTGTGAGAAAAACCCAACAACTGTGATGACAGGTAATGGCACCCACCTCTGGAACAGCCAGGGGGTGTCCTAAGGGCCTGGAGCTGTGTAGCAGGCAAGCTAATAATTTACTGTAGTCAGGGCCGGACTTCAAAGGGAACACAGGTATTCTTCTCTGGCTGCGTTCAGATTGACGCACAGGCTGCAGATAATGAGAGACAGAGCCGACTGCAGGGCTCTGCTTCTCTCCACGGGTCAGAAGTGAAATCTACTGATTCCACCTGAATGAGCTCAGTGGGTGAGGTGGGGTGAAGATACTAAAGTGTGTGTGTGTGTGAGTGTGCATGAGTGCATGCAAAGTAAAAAGGGAAGATGGTCATGTTGTGCAATACCCTCGGCACAACCACTGACCTCGAACCCAAGCAAGGTGAGACACTGGAAGGTTATAGCAGATGTTTCAGCATATCATAGATCAATGATGTGTGAATACTGTATTTGTCAGTAGTATATTTGTGCATAGATGTTCTCTTAAACCATTTCTAATTCTTTGAGGTAGTTTAGTAAATTTACAGGCAGTGTATTGTCTGTTACTACTTTAATAACTGAATGAGCCTCAGGTAGAGATTGTAGTCAGTCTACTTTATTTTGAAAGGGTCCTTTAAAGCTAGTGTTGGTAGCACAGACTGTATAAAATATGGACGTAGTATCTGTGATGTCACCCATGTTATTGAGCGCTGTTTTGAGGCCAATCGACGGCGGCAGCCATATTGGAAATGCGGAACTCAACCAGGCATAGTGTGATGTAAAGAGGCAGAGTTTGAGCCTCTTAGCCAACAGCTATGTGTTCCTGACCGGGAGTCAAGTCAGTCATGTCCTTATTTGGGCAAAACTTGTAATCTTAATATCTTCTGAACCATGGCTTTAAAAAAAAATTCACCCCCCGTACATTGTGCTGATAGAGACATTAGCTACGTAGAGCCAAACCATTTTTTTTAACCAGGCTGTAAACATGTTTATTAATGCTGCAAAGTGTCTATGTGGTTTCCGGTGTTTCTGCAACGAGCGCCGCTGATCCGCGACCATATGATCGTGACTAATTCAAAACCAGTCCTTAGCACATTGTTTGTGTTTTGCACTACGTCATCTCATGTCTCACTCAGGGGTAAAAAAACACCAAAACATTATCATAGTGAAAGTTAAAAACACAAACAAACATGAAAAGTACGCGCAGGAGGCGGGCAGAACGGCAGGAAGGGATTTGATTGGTTTCATATTTTGGCTCCTGGTTGCAGGGATTGGTTGGTGTTTTCCCAGGTTTAATATTTGCTTTTTTTTTGCTCTTTTTTAAGAACACATTATATATTGATTGCCATCGGGACATAAAGATCATTTTAACCAGTATAACAAAAAAGTGTATCTAAATCTGACTACCAACCCCAGCTTTAACAGATTCTATAAGAGAATAATCTGAAGACAGCTGCTTAAAAATAATCTAACACTAAAACAGATGGGGTCTTTGCAGTTACAGGCACATAGCTGTGAACAAGATCATTAATGATTATTGACCAATGTTTGGTGTCTTTAGTTTCAGAGTAATGCTGTCGACATTGTTTGACCACTGTCACACTGTAATAACTTGTTGGACTTAAATAAAACAGTCTTTGTTCATGTTATGTAACAAAGTGCTATTAGTACTATGATGACTCAAAATATCTGATCTAAAAGAGATGTTACTATTAAGGATTGAGCCAGTGTTCTTGTTATTTTATTCCCCAGTCAGTATTCGGCCTTTCTCTGTAAAGAAGACTATGTCATGTTTTGTTATTGCACTGGTATCAGAGAGGTTCAGGGTATCAGCCAACATTGCAGCGTTGGTACCAAAATCATGAAGTAAAAATGTGTCAACATGGTTTGTTGTTTTCTTAAAAGCTCTTGTGATGGTTTGTTGAGAGATGGATTCTAATCTGAATGGTGAAAATTAAGCAGCAGATGCCAACATATCCTGACTAAATATGGGCCAAGCACTTGATCCTAATGTTCCAGCTCTATTATATCTTTAATTCCCCTTGTGCTGGGTAAATTCCAAGCAGCTACCCCTGGTGTTAACAATGGAACCAATGTGGTAGTGCAAAATAATGCACTTCGTATACAGAGGGTGAAGTTTTCAATATATCTCTTCCATTAGAAGAGTCTAGGAGTTTTGCATTATTTGGGGTGTGGCTGATTTGACTGACAGGTGGTACATAGCTGCTTCTCAGGAGGCCTCAACTCCACCTCTTCCGCAGTTTCTCCTTTAGCTGAAGTAAAGTCGGTGTCAAATTTTCTAATGTGGCGGGTTGCCTGTTAAGTCCTGTGCCACATGTATAGAGGCTATAGTCCTCAGGGCAGCAACGAGGGTTCAGTCCCGACCAAGCAGCAACCTCCGGTCTAAAAATGTGTCCAATGCGGAAGTGTTAAAAACTGCAGTTTATCGAGGATCCGCTTAAGGCTGACACCGGAAGTACCGGAAACCACATACACACCAATTCCAAAAAGACGATCTTTACTGCAGAAATAAACTTGTTTACAGCCTGGTACAAAAGATGAGTGTAGTCTGGATAGCTAATTTCTCGATCGGCACACACTGTAGGGGGGTGCATTTTTTTCTACCGCAGCAATTTCAGAGATATTGAGATTCCGAGTCTTCCAATGAGAGGCACAGCTGACTTGATTGACAGGCGGGAACACTAGCTGTTGGCTAGGAGGCTCAAAGGCCGCTCTTTACGTCACAATCACTCGCCAGCAGCAATATGGCTACTGCCGACGATTGGCCTCAAAACACCTCTTCAGAAACAGATGGGTGACGTCACGCATACTACGTCCATATTTTATACGGTCTATGGTCCCGACCCACGGCCTACTCACTCCCCCAGTTTCCTGTTCTATCAGCAGACCTAACCTCTCATTAAAAGCACCAAAAGCCTCCAAAATAAGATGAAAAAAACAAACATTTTTGGGTATCACAACCCCTTCTTTAAAAACCATTGTTTGACATCACTGAGAATACATCCATGTTTCCACAGTCTATGGAAAAAAAATATCTTAAAGAAGCCCAAACTGAGATAACCCAGAAGACATCATCCGGCTTGCTTTCTCAGGCTTTTGAAAGTCTAGGTCAAGTGGGAAAAACAACATTTGACCACTATATCTTTCCAGTTGGAAACATGAGGGAAACATTGAGCTGAATGATTACAGATGTTATACACCTTTTATATAAATGACGCATCATGGTTTCAAGTCATTGAATTAGGGTTGGGTACCATTTTTATTTTATCTATTTTGATTCTGATTCCAGTTCCAGTTCCTATACTACTTTCGACATTGGTTCTTATACATTCTTGATTCCTTTTCCATCAGTGTTGGAGAATAGAAAACAACAACAACAACAAAAACAAGGTATTTTAAGGACAAAAAGTAGCCTGTCTTTATCGTTGGAACATTTAAGCTCTCAAACTGTGTCAAGGATTTGTCTTTTTTCTTTCATTTATAAAAATAAACATGACTCTTTCAGGTTATCTCTGTAGGAACCAGGATTGCAGGGTGCTGTATGAACATGTATCTAACAGAAGTATATTTTAAATACTTGTAGACTTGATTTGTTTACTTCAGTGTTATTGCCGACATGAGCTCATCGAGTTTTGTACCTGGGTGTTGCTAAAGTGGCAATTGCTAGCTGTGCCAAGGAACAGGAGACCACAGCACATCAGATCATGCCATATTAAAGTAAATGCTTCGTCATATTGGACGTACTTCCCGTCTTGCACAAATTGTCTTTGTCACATGTGTTGCACTTTGCTGTGTCATTATCTTTTCAGTGAAGCTTTGCGAAACTTTTGATCCCTTGCTGTGGTTCCCTATGATCCTCTTCTCCCAACTTTGTTGACATACGGTGTCACAAATGACTCGATGTTTCATCAGCACAGCAGGTCCAGGCAGATTAGTACAACTTCTGTGGACTGCAAAAATCCCACTGAGGTTTAATCCTGAAAGATTGATGTTGCTGTTGGGAACCAAAAAGTGGAACCAGACTTGACGTGCCTTATCCAATCCATGAATATCAGAAATTTGAAACTGGTACCGAGTTAGATTCTTGATACCCAAACTTACATGGCACCTTTGGCTCAAAGTCATTTAAATCAAGACAACACACAGGTTGTTGTTGACATGACTTATTCTCAGACCATCCATTATGAAGCTTAAACATTACCTCCACGGTTAGGTAGTTGTGTCAGCTCATTCACAGGACAGTGGTTTTAAGTTGCTGTAGCACACGGGCAGCTCAGTGTGTTCACCTGCCAATCTCTGTCTTCTCTCTGTAGTCATTCAGGACCACTTCAGTCAAACCAGCTCTCTGCTCAGTATGTGTGGTCAAACCATGGGCCATGTGTGAGACATGTGAGTCATGTGTGCACAGCTTGGATAAACTCTACAACTGGATGACCCCTTTAAGGGCCAAAACAAATGCAGCCAATCTCAGTGTAAGTGTTTACGTGCCCTCACACTTGATGATAACAGGATTTCGTACAGACAGTATTCTCTTTGCAGCAGCCCTCCTGTTCCTCACACTCTGAAAAAAGGTAGAAAATGGAAAGAGTTACATCCGTCTGTTCAAGTGTGAGTCAGAGAGATGGCTAAGAAAGCTGATGTGACCGAGAGTGTTTGAGTGAGTGAGAGAGAGGGAGGAAACAGAGAATGAGCTCTTTCATTTGAGGGTCAGGGTGGAAAAAGCGAGACTGGACTCCATAGATGATGTTTACTCTGGAGGAGTGAAGGATGGGGGGTATGGAGGGGTGAAAGGTCCTCCAGTCTGAGAGAGGGTGTGCAGACAATTTGATGACTGTTAGCACTCGGGCCTCAAAACATGAGGCTGTCTTGTATTTGTTATATTGTTGTAAATGTCATGATCCTACAAACACATAATGATGGCACTTTTTAAATGATAAATCCGGAAACCCATTTACATTTTGAAGCTTCATTATTTAAATCTGATTAAATGTAACACCACCACTTGTATAAATGTCACAGGTAAATTGCTCATAATTTAACTCAACAGTTTCTGCTTTATTTGTCGTGCCTTTTCTTCTTCTTGTATGTGTTTTCTTCTAAAATTGATTATTACTTTACTAATTCATTGTAGAGAAATGGCTCAAGTTCTATGGATTCATTTTTGCAGTTTTCAAATAATTTTCATAGTAGCATTTGAAAATGATTTAAGTATCCCAGGGCAGGATTTGGTTTTTTTTTCCAAAATGAGCAATTGAAAAATTGGGTTTGGTTGATTTTTGACATCTTATAACAATGAACAGAGAAAAAAATTCAACATAGTACTGATGAAGACAGTTATTGTAAGTTGTTGCCTGAAAGTGCTTACTGAAAACCAAATGAGCCAAAAGTGCTCCAGTTCACATTTAAGTTCAAGTTATTTATATATCCTAAAATCACAAAATTTGGGTGAAAAAATTTATGTTTTCAAGAACATGTTATTTTTTTCAGCTTTTCAATCAATCAATCAATCAATCAATCAATCAATCAATCAATCAATCAATCAATCAATCAATCAATCAATCTTTATTTGTATAGCGCCAAATCACAACAAACGTTATCTCAAGACGCTTTTACAAACATAGGAGGTCTAGACCACTCTATGTCAATATATATCTAATCTATCAGAATATATTTTTAAAAAAAAGAAATGTTCATCAAAGACGACAGCTTGGCCATAATCCTCCTGTCAGCCACCACCTCCACAGGGTCCAGGACTGAGCTGGCCTTCTTTACCAGTGTGTTCAGTCTTGCTCTCCTGTATCCTGTCCGCCCACAGCAGGTTTAATCCTTCCAATGTGGTGTTCGTGTCCGGTGTTAGCTATGTTAGCATGATGCTACTCTGCCAGTACTTTTGCACATATGACACAATACAATGTTTCCTTACTTTACGTTACGTTACGTTATGTTACATTACAATACTGGGATTCGATGAGATACAATTCGACATGATACCAAATGATACGTTACGTTATGCTACATTATGTTACGTGATGATTCACTACCACGATTCGATGCTAGACAATATAATATGATACCAAATGCTATTTTACGCTACGTTACGCCACGCTACGTTATGCTACATTACAATACAAAACATTACGATACATTACAATAGGATACATTACGATACAATACATTACGATACAATACATTACGATATGATGCCTTACACTTACAATACGGTACGATACAGTATAATACTGTACAATGCAATTCTATACAGTACCATACAACACTTAATTGTACCCTTAGGGAATTGTGTCTTGAGTTCAAGATCTGCACACATTTAGCTGCCTTCATATCAGCTTTATTAAATAAAAACAATGAAAACAAACAACAATCCACACATTCAAGTAAATACCAATGAAATCCACAAGCAATAATCTGTATATTGCACATTATCCATTTGCACATATTCCATACTAAAGACAACATGATTAAGTGAAAAAGACAACATGATGACACTCTTACGCATGAAGCACTCTTTAAAAATTGGAGTTGTTTGCATGGGAGACTCTGTATTTTCCTTCACCTAATCTATCAAATGACTAATAATTGGTCACTTTTAATACTAAGCACTATAAGTCTTAAGTCTGTATCTTGGGAGCTCTGATACATATAGGAAATTAAGTTGTTTCCAGCCTGTTGTGGCTCTAAAGAATCTATAGAAAAATACATTCATTGCCTCAAGTGTTGTCATATGAGTCAGCTTTGTTTTAATGTGCCGTTGGAAAGAAGGGAGCAAACCAAACCTCTGTTTCCAACTTGTTTTCTCTGCAAGAGGCTAGCAGCTTGAGGCTACATATGCTGCAGCTCGCCTAACATACGCAAATCTCCAAATGTACTGTATGTGGTTGAGTTGCAGCGATTGCATACTCTCAGCTATCAGTGGTGTTCTTTTTCTTGCCTAAATAGTGTTATCAAAGTAAAGTCAGTGTCATTATGTCATTGAGGGTATTACAATGGATCAGTTTTATCAGTGTAAAGAAATACTGTAGATATAAGATAAGATATACTTCATTTGTATCAGTGATGAATATTGAACAGCCACTTTGTTTACAGACCCATCCTCCGAAACAGAAGAATGCTGCATGTCTGCATTGCACTCTGTCAGACTAAAGTTAGCATTAAGCACTGAGGTGTTCTTGTGTGTAAGTGCAAATGCATTTTTGGCCTCAGATATGACAATGCGGATATTAGTCTAAGAAAATATTCAGTCAGGGGATTTTATTATCTTCTATCTTCCTGGTTAAGTGGCAGTGTATGATCTGCAGCGAATAAACACTGAACCCAAATACGCACAATTCACCGCAACACACCGCAATCATTGAGGACTGCTTTTTGTCCCGAAATCAGAAGTTTCTATCTGGCCTTTGCAATTACTGCGCCAATCACAGTCGTAGACAAATGCTCACAAACACACACACACACACACACTCACACACACACACACACATGGAAGCAGTTAGAGCAAGCTGGAGGTTCACTGTGAGCTGCCAATCCATGCCAGTCGATTGGCCCTGGCCTATCGAATGTTTCCATGAAGCAAATGACCTCTATATGGGGACAGGCAGAGAGAGATGGAGGGGGTAGGAAAGAGGGGCGTTGGAGGGGGTTGGTTTGGGTGGGGGTGGCAGTATGTTGGAGCAGGAAAGTGAAGTGTACTTTGGCTCCAAGGAGAGACAAGGAAAAAATGAAGAGGAGGTGTGTGTTGAGCCTCGGTGAATACGCACGGCTGTGTGCGTACAGAAGGGAGTAGCTTGTTATTCGTGGTACCTTGTTGAACATCATCATCAAAACGCTGGGAAGTCGTGCTCGGATTTGGGGGATGGGGGGGGAGCAGCAGGGGAATGGTTCAGCATCATTAAAAACCTCTGAGAGCGATGTCTCTTCAACTGAAATCATATGTAGAGAAGGTCAGTGATTCTCTGCAGTGATGGTGTCCAAATAAAACCATCAAGTAAAGGTCATTGCTGTAAAACTCTCAGAGATGTGCTGCAGAGAGTCTTTTTTGAAACCGCGAGGCATTCAATGATATGATCCCTTTCTGCTTAAAGCTGTGAAAAAGAACAACATTTAAGGTAGGATCCTGTCAAGCAATGAAAAGACCCGCCTGTGCTTTTCCCCGCACTGCTGGGCATAATCTTATTTTAGCCACTACGTAATGGTCATTAAATTACATAATTGGCCCTTGTCTGCCGGCCATGAATGCACTGGCTGTCTAGATGCGATCGCACAAGGGACGGTTTTATTTAAAGCCAAGGTGTAGGAGAAGAAGGCGGGACAGGGAGAGAGAGAGAAATAGAGAAATGAAGAGAAGATGCAGAATGAAGAGAAAAGATGGTAAAAAAAAAAAGGATGTGGTAGTCAAAAAACACGAGGTAAAAAAATGTGTTAGAGAGCGTTTTCTCCACCGCAGAAGTTACTGCCTCTCACCCTCGTACACTGATGTCACTTCCTGTGCGCACACACTGCTCTGCTATCTTCTGTATCTCTGTTGTTTGCTCACTGTCAGTACAGTGACAAGATATCTGGGATAACGTTGCCCTCAGAAATGTTCAGACCACTATTCTTGTACTTGCTAAACATTAAATCACGTTTTTATCTTGAAATGTCTTATCTGTGTGAAGTGAAAAGCAGCATATCTTTTAATCAGGGCACTGTTTGTAGAATAATTTAAGACGCCCGTGTCGTCTGGTGGCATAATGTGTTCAAAAGTCAAACCTTTTGAAGGTTATTCTTCACTTACAGTACGTGTAGCGGGTTGCGTTCAGGTTACATTTCAAGAAAGCTCAGAATCAGAGCAGGTTGAGGTTGATGTGTTCTGTCTTTTGTGTGGGTCAACAGCACTACACACTACACACAGGTCCTCTTCAGGCTGCAAAGTATGAGCCACAGGTGATAGTTATTTGTGATCGGCAATGAAAGGCATTGATCGGCATACACCGATCACATACTTTTTCACAGAAATCGGCCGATAATGATCGGTGGCCGATCGATCGGAGCATCCCTAGTTTCTGATTATCATACAGCAATACAATGTCGAGACCGGTCTTGAGACCGCTTATTTTAGGTCTCGGTCTCATCTCGGAATCGAAAGCATTTTTACTCTGTCTTGTCTCGGTCTCGGACTGGGCGGACTCCGTATTTTATATCAAGACTGGTCGAGACCACCACTGATGCACTCCCTGTCCCTGTCATTACTGTAATAGGAGAAAAAACTAAACTTAAGGAGTCAAAAGAAAGCCAACAAAGACAAAACCAAACCTTGTTTGTTGCTGTCAATAGTATTCAAAGCAAACTTAAATAAAATAAACAGAAGTCTTTTATTTTGTTAACTCTCATGATGATTTTTCATTGATATATATGATCTTGGTCTTGTCTCGGTCTTGCCCTGCCTTGGTCTTGGTCTTGGTCTTGGTCTTGACTCGGTCTGGACCCCTTAGTGTCTTGGTCTTATCTTGGTCTTGGTGCACTCTGGCCTCGGGACATGTCTTGCTCTTGGTTAATGTGGTCTTGGCTACAACACTATAGAGAGGACACGTCGGAGGAGGTTAAATACCCGGGGCCAATGTGTAGCCGATATCTGGGATCTAGGGAGTGCTGTAAATGCGGGAAATACAATGCCACCAAGTGGGCCAATCACAGGGCTTGAGGTCTGCATCAATTTGACGCGTAGTTACATTTTGGGGGGGGGGGGGGGGGGGTGCGCGTCAGCTTGAATTTAGGACTCTGCGTAACGGGAGCTATGCAGACCTATATATGTAGGCTACACCGTCGAATCAATGCAGAAGTATAAATCAGGCTTTAGAATCTGATTGACCACCCCAAAATCCTAAACGATGATTGGGTATTTGCCTAGTCAGAGGCCATACTTAGGTTAAAGGAGACCTATTATGCTGATCTGTATTTTGATACATGTAATGTAAGAATGTTAGATGAAACTATCCAACAGATGTTATATTCCTGTGTATTTGTATTATTTTTTACTTTAAAAAGTAACACAACAGAGTGGCAACATTGAAATCTTCTTTAAGGACTAAAAAAGATGCTTGTTCGGACTCTCAATTTAAATTATTATAACTAACAAAAGGAAAATATGTTACATTAAGATGAAAAAAAAATGTAACCAGCATGTTGCAACACAGCCCTCTGTGTTGAAAATGGTGAAATGTCTTCCTCTTTAACAGGAGTAAGGAACCAGTAAAAATGTACATATTTTTCAAACTCTACTTCACCTGATGACTTCATTTGAGGTCATTCATCATTGATCCTCCAACCCTTATAATCTATGCAGTCAAGTAAATCTCTGTTTGATAGCTTGCATGAAATTATTCTCAAAAATGTGTTTACTTTGCATGTTTTACATTCATGCATGTTCACACGTGAGCAGAATTCAAATTGAGTAGTCCACCTTATGATTGTGACATGCACACATGTTCCAACTGTGTTTTCCAAACTCACATCCACTCAGTCAGCAACAGCAAAAACCATTAGGTGGCGTTTTGAACCTTTTAAGGTTTATGTCATAGCTTGAACACGGTTTCTGGATGCTTCTGTGCTACTCAGACTTTCCAGACTTTCTCACACGTACGGTTCCATCGCCTGTTTTCTGTTTTTTCCCTGCTATTACTGCCTTGTGCTTTGTTTCCTGCTACACTGTGTCCCCTCTTTTTTTTTTTTAATTTGTCCTCCATCCTCCCTCACCTCCTCCTTCTTCCCCGTGGTCCCTCCTCACTAGGCCCCTTGCTTTTTCTTCCCTCTGTTTAGTCTGCAGTGTTCTAACAGGCTCACGCTTGCAACCACAGTCAAGTTAACCAGACATTGTAAATGCTAGAAGTTAATTTACACTGAAAGCTGTAGATGTAGCTGTCTGATGGCAATCAGAGGCCAAAATGACTTGTATATGGCGTCCCAGCATCAAATCATAACGCTGGTATTTGCAAATTTGCATTTGAGCTCTGTTGTTTTAGGCCGTCTTTCCTGTTCCGCCCTCTTGTCACACAAAGTGTTCCTCATTTGTTCATCACTGCATGTTGTTCATGCCATGCACTTCCTTATTTAGTTCCCATGTGCACTTGAGCAGCACAGGGGTTTCTTTGATGCACTTTTATTTTTTCAGCATTTCCTCATTCTCTCTGTCTTTCTTGCCTACTTGCCTTCTTTCTGTCTCACATTCTCTTTCTCCCCCTCTTTTCATCTGATAGGTCATATATGAAATGGCTCTGATAGCTTCCTGAGGAAATTACACCCACTTCCTGTCTGTGTGCCTCCCCATTTGCCACCTTCCACTCCCCCAGTTTTTCTTTTTTCTCCCCCCCTCCTCCTTTCTCTTCTCCTGTGCTCGGGCGCCTCAAGGATCTGCTGCTGCTGCTGGAGGAGCAGCAGTGCTGGGAGGAATCCCCTCGTCACTGCTAATGAGGCTGGGGTCTGATGAGAGAACCTGATAAACAGCAGTACAAACACAGCAAGCTATAGCCATTAGCTGCTTGTCTATTTTTGGACACTGCCCTCATAGCGTATGGAGGACAGGACACAGCCCATTGTGACCAAGTGTAAGAAGAGAACATTGACCTGTGTTTATACAATGGATACTGTGTCCAGGTGCTTGTACTTACCCTGGGAGAATGGAGCTTGTGTTTTGCTAATGTTAGGTCAGGAAGATCTGAAGTATGCCGAGCTTTGCTGTCAGTTTGTTGCGTGAAAGTAGATGATAGTGATGTTGTTCTATCCAGCTCTCTCACCCATTTACATAGCCCCCTTTTTTTGTCTTTGATGCAGCCATCTTTTTTTTAAAAATACCGGCTCAGTGATGAAACGACCTCACCCTGCCATCCTGCCTCCTTATCTTTAAGGCCAGGCATGCCCTGTTTGATTTTATACATGTTGTGGTGGAACAGCAACTCACACTGTGCGAGTGAATTACGCACTCACATTGTATGGTCTGACTGTCGAGCAGGACTTGGGTGCTAACACTGGATGTGTTAAATTGAAATAAAGCATTGACAATGATGTCTCCATGGTAGGGATGTAATGATACACTCAACCCACGATTCGATTCGAATCACGATTCTCTAACGATTTTCAAGTAAACTGGATTGAACTCAAAATTTAAATAACTATTTTATTTCAATTATCAGATATGGACAGTTGCAATATATGGAAAGTTAATTTGCAAAAACATTTAACTCACTTTAGAAAAATTAAAAAAATGTTTCAGAAAACATTTTTTTCGAATACTTTCTTTTGGTATGATCGATCAACTGAGGTTGGGTGGCTTTGACTAAGTGAAAGTGACTTTACTAATCAGATATATCTTGAAAATGTAAGTTTATTAGGAATCTATATCAAAAAGCAATATGTTTTTTGAAAATGTATAAAAAAAAAAGTTATGTTTTGCAAATGAACTCTTCATATATTTTTTCTCTTATATTCCTTTGCAAACAAAGTAATCCTTTTTCATTTTTAAGGTGTGTTGTAACTCAAATAAAACCACTGCACAATTTTTTTCTGCAACTTGCAAAAAAAACTAAAATCACCACACACACAATTTCAGAACAATTATAGAGAAATGGAGAGTGAACAATTCCCAAATGAAAGTATTAAATATTACAACAAATAAGGTAAATCTCTTTAAATTAGGGATGTACATTTGAAGTATTTTCCGTGATCGAGCTTTGGAAATGTTAACGATCAATTATCGTTTAATCATTAAAAAAACATGGACGTTTTCCATGTCAAAAATAATGCCAAAAACGTTATTTCCCCCGAAATCAAATTTTCCTTCATGACACAGTGTATATAACTGACGGTATTAAACAGCTACGGATCATACTGAGGCGTTCAAAATGTTAAACACGCTGAACATCAACGTGAGGGCAGGCAACAAGACAACTGAACAGAATCATATTTTGGACTCACAGTGTCCAGTTTTCTCCTTCTTATTTAGAAAAATAAGCATTTAAATGTGGTCATGTGTCAGCCGGGAGCGCAACCGGGTCAGAATCAGTCCGTCTGCAGAGAAAAAAAGCGCTCGTGGAGACCTGTCACTCAGCCGCAGCCCCCAGCTGAGCGTCTCTGCTGTGTGCAGTCAGCTGATTCTGAAACATGCTTTTAACTTAAAACACCTCCACAAAAATAATATCCCGATACAAATTATGTTGAATCGATTTTAATCCACCCTTATTTGTATCAATTTTTTACCGTCTTCTGATATATATCGTTACATCCCTACTCCACGGTGCACATTATTTACCATTATGCACATCTGCAACCAGGAAAAAAAAACCTGGAGTTGCTTGCGGCTCTGCTTTCAGTACAATGTCAGCAGACCAACATTTTTAACATGCAGGAAATAAATTCCAGCAGCTGTGAGAAGTTGAGTGCCCTCCTGTACACTGCACGGCAAATGACGAGTGATTGAGCTCAAATTTAGCCTGACTTCAACATCAGTTGTGTGACTCAAAAATCAGGTCAGGATTGGCTTCACTTTGCACAGAGTATGCCCAGCCAGGAGGGTGAGGTGTGACAGAGGCCTACCCTGCTTGAACAGGCTGTGTAAGGGGCTACAGATACTGTACACATCCCAGATCTCCGTCTGTTGGACTCAAACTACAGTAGTGAGGAGGAAGTGCATATTTATGTGTTGAGAGAAAATGTTGTTCAATTGGATATTTCAAAAGCTAGCTTACTCCTGATGGTTGGTCTGAAGTTGCTTACCCTTGCTTTAATTTTGTTGTTGAGCTGTTGTGTTGGGGTGGAGTCATTTATTAGAGATAGACCGATATGTTTTTTTCAGGGCTGACCGATACAATTATTAGTAGTCAAGGAGGACAATAACCAATATTTGGAGACAAAATTAATTTGAAGTAAAAAGGGAAATATTGGCGTCAAAATTTTGAATAATACAAACTCCAACACTTAACCTTGTTTAAATGCCTTTAAGCATATGTTTATTAAACAGCTTTTCAGATTTGCAACATGTTTAAGTTTTTTTTTTTATCTTAGACAATCGACATCTTTGTTTTAAAACTCTAACAAAAAGTGCAGGGAGCTCCCGGGCTCAGCAGCATGTCTTAAAAAGTTAAATGAAAACTTCAAAAAATAAATAGCTCTCTTAAGTTTTCTATGGTAAATAAAGTTTTTCCAAAATGTCAATATAACTGAAATGTTAATCTCTCACTTATCTTTGTTTTATGGGGGTATTTGAGTTTTTTAAGTGGGATTGTATGAGTTTTAAATCACTAGTAATTGTAAGGGCCACAACTGATGCTGCTCAGCTCGTCCCCTGTTATGAAAATCTGCAGGGAGAAATGGAACACATGCTAGGCTACGGTTTCTGCATACGGTGTAATTTCTGCCACGTGATTTAGTGAATTTGGAGCCTAAATAACCCAGTTTGAAATTGATCTCTTAAAAAAAGGGTCCAGCATTACCGCTTTACAACATGAATTTCATTGCTGCATATTCAAATCATACTATGTGTGTGTGTGTGTGTGTGTGTGTGTGTGTGTGTGTGTGTGTGTGTGTGTGTGTGTGTCTGTGTGTCTGTGTGTCTGTGTGTCTGTGTGTGTGTGTGGTATCAACTTTGAGCTGCACTTACTTTCTGCACAGTCTGCTTGTAAGTGCAGCTCAGATCATGTGACCATGTAAGAGCCTTATTGTGAAGAAACTTGCTCCATTAAATGTAACACTCTTTGTTTGGCACTTTCAACTTTTGATGTAAGTGTAGGTGAAAGTTTATTACTTCAAATGCTCTGGCCCTCTTTGTGGCACCTGTCATGGTTTGCCTTATATTTTGTTTTTTTTGTGTTAGAGGGCACTGTTAGCCGCTTTGAATGACATCATCTGTGGGGTCAAAGGTCCATGTGTGGGAGATTATTTCCAGATAAAGAAGACATAAAAAATGCAGCAGGTGTGCAAAAATAAGCTAATCCACTGTTTTCAAATCCACTTAATGACCCACTTTGTTCTCCAGTTGGTCTTGGAAACACTTAACACTTTGTGGTGATCACCTGCATGAACGAGCTCTGGATTATGTAACATTGTCTTAGTCCAGCTCCTCTTAACTCATCACCCTCCCCTCTGACAGTCACCAATCGACAGGTGTGGGACCCTCCTGTCGTGGTTATGGACTCTGAAGATGCCCACTTTTGGGTGAGGTCACAGCTTCGATCCTCCTCCTCCTCCGAGTGGTTTCACAATGGATGCGGGGGTTTGCATAAGATCTGATGTAACGGGTGACTCAGATATTATTAGGCTGCAGAGTAACCTCTTAGTGACCTGGTGGAAATATGAAATGCTGAACTGTGCTGCCTTCGTCTCCTAAATCCTAAATGTTCCACAGAGCTAATGGAACAGGTGCTTTATTTTCTTTCGCTTATGCACGGAGTTCAATCTCTTCCTGGTCGGCCCTGAGGTGGAGAGGAATGCTGCTGTAAAGGACCAGTTGTCATATAACACACACATATACACACACTCTCGACAATCACATAGGAATGGCCCCCTCCCTCATACGTGCTCAGTCTTAACTCTCACACACACACACACACACACACACACACACACACACACACACACACACACACACACACACACACACACACACACACACACACACACACACACACATACACACAAAGGCACGTACGCTTGATGGCTATCATTGGATTGATGCCACCTGACACTTAGTTAGTACAGGAATGTGATGAAGGGGAGGGAGGGGAGGGCAGGGTGGGGGGCAGCTGCTGACTCTCAGGAGCACACTGAGCTGATCTCTCCTTCTTCTAGGGGCGTTACGTTAAAATTCTTATCCTCGCCCGTTTCCTCTCGCCCTCACTCAGCCACGTCTGTATGAGCCAGAAGTGACCCTCGCAGGTCGGAGCGTATGCCAGGCTATCATGCCCCAATGGAGATGAAAGGAGGAGGGTCTGGTTACTGTTGCAGCTCACAGACTGTCTCCATCTGTTGTCTGAACTGTGCCACATGCTGGAATGCACCACCTGGCTCCTCACTGCTCCACTGCGATCTCTTTAAATATGGAGCAGAGTTGACCTTCCCCACTTCCCCTCCTGAGTAGCCGCAATTAGCTTCCCCCCTGACTGCTCCGGTTTATGTCTCTGAGTACAAACACGGATTACAGTACTCAGATATCCACAGAGACACAACAATAACAAGGGATCGGCTTCAGCATCTCCTGTAATAAGGAAGCTGAAGTGATGTGATATAAGTACCGTAACATCAGAAGCAGTAGTGGTTTTATAAGAGTCAGCTTTCCTAGAGGGTTAAAAAGCATCAGTTTACTTTTCATTGTAAAAAAAAAAGTTAGACAAATAAATCACTGTCAGTGCACTTAACTTAAAACGATATATTGAAAAACACTCTTCTATACCATAGACTGTATAAAATACAGATGTAGTATCTGTGACGTCATCCATCTGTTCCTGAGCGCTGTTTTGAAGCCAAACGTCGGCGGCAGCCATATTGGAAATGTAAAACTCAACCAGGCATAGTGTGACGTAGAGAGGCGGAGTTTGAGCCTCCTAGCCAACAGCTATGCGTTCTCACCCAGGAGTCAAGTCAGTCATGTCCTTATTTGGGCAAAAATTCTTAATCTTAATATCTTCTGAACCGTTAGAAAAAAATTCATCCCCCCCTACAGTGTGTGCCGATAGCGAAAATAGCTACGTGGAGCCAAGCTGTTTTTTGAACCAGGCTGTAAACATGTAAACATGTTTATTAATGCTGTAGAGATTGTCTTTTTTGAATTGGTGTCTATGTGGTTTCTGGTGTTTCTGTAGCCAGCCTCAAGCAGATTCTCGATGAATTGCAATTTATAACACTTCCGCATGGGCTTCATAGTTTGAGACCGGAGGTTGCCACTTTTTAATACTCTTGGATGATAAAGTATTCTGCTTTTCTTGGTTTTACTTTAATTTTTAAATTAAAGTTTACACCATCTGTGATTACAAAACAGGACATTTAATGGCATCAGCTTGAGCTCAACATCCAATGTGAAAGCTATTTTTTCAGTCTCAAAGCTTTCCAAACAAATTAAGAAGATAGTCTACACCTTAGTGGATAGTGAGGATATTAAACTATTAAATTATTTTTCCATTAAACCTCACAGATGGTCAGTAAAAGTAAACCATACAAAGTAGACAACAAAAGAAGGAAATAATAGCAATAGCAGAGTAATGATAAACTTGTCAATAGAGAATTATACACAACTGTATTGAGTAAGCGGCCAACTCCAGCCGAGAAAATTGAAGCCAATGCGCAGGTGTTAAAAACTGCAGTTCCTTGAGTGTTCACTTGAGGCTGGCTCCGGAAGTACTGGAAACCACATACACACAAATTCACAAAAGCTGATCTTTACAGCAGAAATAAACATGTTTACAGCCTGGTAGAAAAAACAAGTGTAGTCTGGATAGCTCATTTCACTATCGGCAAACACTGTACGGGGGCTGAATTTTTTCATAACCTGGCAATTTCGAAGATATTAAGATTACAAATCTTCCTTCATAAGAGGCACAGCTGACATGATTGACAGGCGAGAACGCTGTAGCTGTTGACTTGGAGGCTTAATGCCCGCCTCTTTACCTCACACTGACTCAACAGAAGTTAGGTTGAGTTCAGCATTTCCAAAATGGCACATGCCGACGATTGGCTTCAAAACAGCGCTTCATAAACAGATGATGTCAGGGATACTACATCCATTATTTAAACAGTGGTATTGATATGTGATTAAACTGATCATTCAAAGATACCTGGAAATATCCCAGTTAAATATGCTCTACTCTGTGCAAATAATTAAGACACTATATTTTTGGTGACAGCCCTACTTTATGCCATCTGCTGACTTGTGCAATTATCAGATCACCTACAGGGGGGCTTCGGAGAAAACAGAGCTCTCCACAAACTGACTGAAATATAAATCAGGCTAAAAATCTCCCCCTTGATGAAGGAAGGCCACACCGATCAATCAAAATATGTTCACTAAATGAGGAGGGTAAGCGGGACACACTGCAAAGAACTCAGAGGTGACTCTTTGTAATCAGAGTCACACCTGTCATCAAGACTTTATCTTATCTGTTTTCACTCGAGATGTAACAGCGCAGCATTTTATCTTCCCACCAAGAAATGACTCGCTCTGCTTTTGCAGGATTGTTGTTGTTGTTGATGTTGTCATGGGGACATAACTTTTTGAGTGTTTGGGGAAGGTGTCGGTGGTTTCATTTGGCAAGTTCTCTCTCTGTTTGTGTGTGCATGCAGATATGAGACTCTGTTTGACTAACCCCTCCTACTCATGTTGCTCCAGCAGTGGCCTTTCTCAGCCCACAGCCCGCTGAATACGACCATGAATGAATAGTCTCTCTCTCTCTCTCTTTTTCAGTCAGTGTATATCTCTGCTACACTCTCTCTCTCTCTCTCTCTCTCTCTCTCTCTCTCTCTCTCTCTCTCTCTCTCTCTCTCTCTCTCTCTCTCTCTCTCTCTCTCTCTCTCTCTCTCTCTCTCTCTCTCTCTCTCTCTCTCTCTCTCTATGTCCCTCTGATTCTCAGCTCTGTTCTCTCTCTGTCTTTCTTTACAAGAACTCACCTTGACCTCAGAGAATTTGTCAGCTCTGCCACTGTACACACACACACACACACACACACACACACACACACACACACACACACACACACACACACACACACACACACACACACACACACACACACTCTCTCTGTGTTTAGGCTATTAATTGGATAGCGGTTGAGTACTCAGACACATTTCCTTTTCTACAAACCACTAAGAGATTTTTCAGTTCCTACTACATAACACTCAGCCTGCATAACCACATATTCAGCAGTATAATTAGACACCTTCTGCTAACACACTAACATGTTTTTGTGTATATATATTTTATTAATTTTCAAAGTGGACATCATCAAAAAAATAACAATACAAATCAGTACAAGACAAAGAAAAGAAAGACAAAGTATTGAATGTTTTACAAGACCAAAACAAGAAGATAAGGACCCGACAGCCCCCAGATCTCCCAGAGTGAATATTTATCATAACATGGCAATTTCAAAGATATTAAGATTACAAGTTTTCCCTTATAAGAGGCAGAGCTAACTTGATTGACAGGTGGGAACACTTCTGTTGGCGAGGAGGCTCAAAGCCCGCCCCTTTACCTTGACGGAAGTTAGGCTGAGTTCAGCATTACCAATATAGCTCTCGCCGACGATTGGGTTCAAAACAGTGCTCAGGAACAGAAGGGTGACGTCACATTTACTACGTCCAGTCTATGAATGAAATATAAACATAGTTTTTACCATTCTTATTCTCAGATACTGAGTGTAGCTGGTTGTTCCCAATTTATCCTTTAAAATGATGCAGTGTCCTCTCTTTTGCCCATGAAGCCACTGAGCTGTTGCGAAGGGTGTTTCAAGTAAATCAAAGTTATCATCCTCTCCATTAGACTATTACAGAGAGTTTGTTCCAGTCAGCAGAACACACAGCTGGAGACAATGATTCAATTGTTACTGTTGCTGTAAAGTGACAGCAAACAATAGGAGAAGTGATAAAGTTTTAGAGCTTGATTGTAAAGTCAAAAAGATGGCCCTGTTGAACCAAAGTGTGCACACACCCCAGAGCAATAAAATGCACAATAAGCGAGATTAAAACAAGAAAGACTTGAAATACCGTGGTGAAACTACTGATAAAGATTTGGAACACTGAAGGCAGGTTAATATTTACGATTTAAGAAGTGATGTAAAAGAGGAAACAGACTGGGATAGATTCTGTAAAAGACAGCTGCTGCAGGATTTCAGGTCTAATAAAGGTTGTTATTGTCCTGTCACCCAATCCAAGGATTTGAAACTTGAATATGTTAAGTTAGGGAGTAGTATTCATAGCTCTTAATCCATAAAAATAGATCCTGTATGTATACAAATAATCCTCATAAACATTTTCTGACAGCTCTTTTCCTTACAGAGATTATAAGACACACTTCCTCCTGCGACACACTCAGACCCCCTTGCCCTCTGTTCTTATACTTTGCCCTTTATACTCACCAAACAGTGGACAATGGTTGATGTTGTACAGTGTAGCTGTCGGGTCCTTTTTTAACGTGTGTTTGTTTGTCTTTGTGTGTGTGTGTGTGTGTGTCTGGGTGTTGCCTGGTGGCGGCTCTGGGTCTGCAGCCTTCAGAGGATTGAATGCATGTGTTATTTGTGTGTTCTGGGTGTGTATGTGTTCAGGGGAAGTGGTGTGGTGGTTAAATTGGTCAACAGTTCTGATGTAAATTTTTTTCCCATTCATGGATTTCAAAGGCAAAGACTTGCATGAAGCTTTAATCTCAGATTAGTTTAGCTACATTTTTATACCTCGAGGGTCCACATCATTCCAGCTTGAAGAGTGATTTTCTCTTCGTCCATTTTAAACCCATGAAAAAGTACTGCCAGAGTTAAAAATTGGTCCAAACTTCAGGGACAGCTCAAATCGAAAAATGTCTGTTTTGCAATGCATGTTAAACACTGAATTATTCCCCTCTGGTTTCAACACCTTTACTAAATCTTTCAGTGTGGCCTGGGGGAAGAGAGGACTTCAGCTTTTCACAAAACACCTCCCCAATTCAATAAAATAATTAAAATTATTTAGTTGAAAAACGATTTAATTGCTTCATTATCACTCATTATCTGCGTCCTATTCCAATTACCTTACAAGCTATTTCAGGGAGTATAACTTTTATTTGAACACAAGTAAATATTGTTAATGTTGCATTGTTTGTGTAAGGTTGTCACATATATTGAATATTTTTAGTGATAAGTAAAGTCTAAACAATTCTCTTTCCCATTGACTGGTGCTTTCTACTTCTTTGCCTTGATTGGCTCATATGAATGGGATCCTTCTTGCCTATAGAACTGCACACTCTACGGTACATCAGGTCTGTCTGTGTCTCTGTCTCTCCTGAGGAGGTGGGATTGGATTCCGGGATGTTTCCCATCTTTCGGCTTGATGTTACTTCACTCGCAAAGTTCACTGTGTCCAATCTTTAATCTGGCTTTATGTCTGGCTTGGCTCAGCGGGGGTTCAGGAAGTCAGCGAGGTTGCCCACTGGTTCAAAGTATAGCTTATAATGTTTGCTAATTATCTTGTTTTCTTCCCCCCTCTCTCTCTCTCTAGCAGGGCGTGTTTGGGGCTCATAGCTCTAACCCAGCCATGAGCATCATAGGGGCAGAGGATGAGGATTTTGAGAACGATCTGACTGATGTGAGTCATCAAAGAAAATTATCATCTCCCCCTATGGCCTTTTTTTATAGTTCCTTTCATTATATATTCTTCCCATTCCTGCCGTGTCTCATCTTTAATTCTGTGTGTCATCTCTCTCTCAGGTGGCCGATGATCAGTGCACAGCCTTCAACAATATAGAAAGCTTGAAGGATCGGCCGACCCACCTGCTGGTCTTCCTGCAACATGTCATTCTACAGTTTGACCCCGCTCCCCTGGTGAGAACTCTTTAACCCAGCTCTCTGACGACATAGGATCTGTGTCAGGCGTCCTCCGACTCACACAAGTCTGAACAGATATTTTTTAATCAATACAGCTGTCTGCAGAGGCAATAGAGAGGATCACATTTCAGCTGCATTTTACACTCAAACATATGCATTTCTACAAGTCGGGTTTGGGTTGACGAAAATGTTGAAACGACACCCTACCCAAAAGCTTTTTAGATAGTTGAAAGGAGAACATGTTTCTATTTTAAATGATAAGTATTTACTTGAAGCTTTAAAATGAATGGATACATGTAGACAGAAAGATGTCTCAAGTATTTAACAAGATCTGTAAGAGTAGAAGAATTTGTGGACACTTTTCCAGAGTGTGCTCAATTTAAAATATGAAAAGCAATTCTGCATTGAAATGTTCTCTGTCTTACTTTTTTAGGTTCCCTTAAAATGTGTCCCTTAACAGTTCCTTTTAATGTAGATACAGATGGGAAATGAGAGAGCAAGATATAAAGAGAGAAGGGGGGAGAGGTCTGGCCAAAGACCAAAGGTTTGGGTTAAAATTGAACTGAGTGCATTGCAGTGATACGGTTTTCATCTCCACTACAAGACCAGCCAGATTCCTCCGACATGTGAACATTTACTCACAATAAACCAAAATTTGGACTCCAATATTACCCCAAGAAATTCCTCACAAAAAAAAATTGCAGGTCTTTTCACCAATGGCCTTCGAAACACAGTCCCAGCTTTGCACCTTAAAGATATTTTTGAATCACTAAAGACAAAGCATTTCAAGATCTACTGAGCAGCTATAAATTGTAGATTAGAATAGCTTGTAGCCTGTTTACTCGTGCGCGCCTGACTGCATGTGAGTCAGTGCTGACATAAAGCAGGCCTGTCCTCTCCTCTTTGTTCTGCATGCAGACACTGTGACCCACCCAGGTACTGTTACATCTCCAACAGCCATGACATCCCACTCCTTTATCACCCCTTTACCTCAAAGAGCTCCATGTAAAGAATAGAGCGTCCACAGAGAAGCACTCTGACCTGAGGACAGTGTTTATTACTGTTGCATTATTGCTTTAGTAAAGTGGTGTGTCTTTTAGAAGAAGGTTTTTATTGGGTGTAATGAATAATTCAGAAATGACTGTGATATTGTGACATGCTGTCATTAGGATTAAGATAGCTAATTTGACTTTGATGAACAACTCAGCCTTTTGTGCATTTTATGCCAGCATCATGAATTTGAAGAGCATCAGGGGACATTACATTTTTTTTTCCGATTGCTTAAACACGATTTTGAAAGCGGGGTCCATTTTGTCAAAACACTACACACAGTTCACACAACCACACACACAGTAGCAGAACACCTCAGATCCTTTGCAAAATGAAACACTCTTGTAAAAACTATACACTAATTTACCAAAACCACATTTTGTTACCATATGAAACACACACGTTTCATATGACTTAATTCTGTTTGAACCAGTTACACACTGATGTTGCTAACCTAAAACACTTTGAGCAATTCTACATTTCAATGAGAGTTCTGTAAGTGAAGTATACAGGGAAAATGGATGTACAATAAATTCACCAAACATTACACAAGAGCAATGCTGCAGACTGATGAAACTATCATTTATTTATCTCTATATACCCAAATCAGTCAACACGTCAACATGGAGAATCATAATAAAACATGTCCTAGTTTTCATGCTACTACAATAGTGTGCATAACACTGTAAGCTCAGTAAATATCAGACAAACATAAAATACTGTATCCAGTTGCAGGTGAACTCACCTGCTGCATTTCTATAGTGCTTAAACCTGATTGGTGTGTATACAATTAAGCAATCATGTGTTTGCGCACCTGATGGCTGTGTACCAATTGGCTCATAGGTGTGGTATTGTGACACTCAGTGGCTGTTTTCGAAACCACCTACTATACTAGCAGTACGTACTGATTTGGCCAAAATTCAGTATGTAGTAAGTAGTATGTGAACAAGAGCAAAATCTGCAGTATGCCAAAACTCCCTGGATGTCTACTGATCTGGGAAAATGTTACAGTATACATCGGACCAGTCTGCCTCGCGTACTGTTTCCCACAATGCACAGGGCTTGTTCCGCTTTTTCTTTCCTCTTCTTTTTTTTTGAGGGGAGCACTCAGTTTTTAGGTGCTGTGAAAATTATTAAATTACATATAACCCACTTCCTAACTTTTCAAATCATAAATTGATGCTAAAGAATAAGTTTCTCTATCAGCTTGGCCGTTGTTTACTTCTGCATTCCGAAACTAGAAATCCAGTGACGTCTGGCCCAGTGTACTGCAACACAGATCGAACAGATCAGTCATACTACATACTAAATTCAAATGCAGTATGTAGTAGGCAATACCTACTGCCTACTAAATTAGTAGGTAGTATGTAGCAGGCCACTTAAAAAACAGCCAGAGCTTTGGAATGGCAAGGAAGTGACATCATGATATACTTATGTGTCTAATGTATACAGGTGTTTAGTGTGTTGAAAATCACTGTGGCTGTTTCCGAAACGGCCTGCTACATACTACTTACTAATGTAGTAGGCAGTAGGTATTGCCTACTACATACTGCGTTTGAATTTAGTATGTAGTATGACTGTTCTGTCCGATCTGTCATGCAGCATGCTGAGCCAGACTTCGCTGGATTTCCGGTTTCGGAAAGCGGAAGTAAACAACGGCAAAGCCGATAAATAAAATGCTTATTTAGCATCCATTTATGATTTAAAAAGTTAGGAAATGGTTTATATGTAATTTGATAACTTTCACAGCACCCAAAAACGGATTTCCCCCCGTCAAAAAATGAGGAAAAAGAAAAAGCAGAACGAGCGCTGTGCATTATGGGAAACAGTACGCGAGGCAGACTGGTCCGATGCACACTGAGATATTTTCCCGAATCAGTAGACATCCGGGGAGTTTTGGCATACTGCAGATTTTGCTCTTGTTCACATACTACTTACTACATACTGAATTTTGGCCAAATCAGTACGTACTGCTAGTATAGTAGGCGATTTCGGAAACAGCCTGTGTGTATTGTTTTGCAAAAAGTGTGAGGCTGACATTGTGCTTACAGTGGTGCAGATCTGGGCCGATGTTTTGCTCCTTGAGTGTAAGGTTTTGATAATTGTGTAATACTTTTGATTTGAGTGTTTATTCAGTAGTAAAAAAGGGTAAGTAAAATAAATATAAGTATAATTTGTCAGGATGTAATATGATTGTGCAACTTTATTAATGATATCAAATACTTAGTAAACTGTGCACTCAGAAACCTTACAGTACATGCTCAATGAATGTTACAATACAGCTCACTGAATTTTTTCTACTCTTACTGATCTTCTGTCCATCTCCTCTCTCATAGCTGTGTTACCTCCATGCTGAACTCTTCAAGAACCTCAGTGCCAAAGAGACCAAGAAGCAATTTGTGGAGTTTAACAACACTTTCTTGGACAAGGGTGCAGTAAGTAATGCACTACACGACAGCCTTTTGCCACAGCAGCACCATGACACTGCTCTGCTGTCACCATGCCTTTGTACTTTCATCCTGCAATAGTGTAATATTGGGAGGTGGCGGCTGGGCCTTGTCGTTAAATGGTGCGCCCCATGTACTGAGGTTATAACCCCTCAAAGAGGACAGGCTGGGTTCAGTTCCAACATGCAGCCCTTTACTACATGTCATTCCCCACTCTCTCTCCCAGTTTCCTGCTCTGTCCACTGTCCTATCCTCTTCCAATAAAGGTGATGGATTGCCTTTAAAAAATAGTGTAGTATTGGAGTTCCAATTTGTTGTTTACACTGTTTTATGGTGCTGCAGAGGCGCGAGAAGTTGCATACAGTGGCAGCTACTTATACACACACACCCTCGGAAATGCATACCCGCACAGTGCCGCTCCCCTGCCTTCTCTATCAGTTGACAGTGACCTCATCTCACTTCTGTAATGACTCTGTTACTACCTCGATGCCGGCGCTGCAGGGGGGAAACGGCCCCACCTTTGCACCTCTGTGACATTCAAACTGAAAGTGAAGGTGTCACAGGGGGGGCAAATATCACACCTTGAAGTAGCAGTAGTGCAAGGCGTACTCAGTACTCAAAAACAAATTTAGACCTGATGGAAAGAAAATGTGATCACACTGGATTCACAACATATGGCTACTGTATTTCTCTACATGAATTTCAGAGAGTCTTCGATTTGCAGTTATCACTTTTCCCTCAAGGAAGTGCAGCAAGTTTGATGACCTTAAAAGACCCTTTTCCATCTCCCCACTGTGTGTCTGGACTCCTTCAGCACTGGTTTCTCTATTCTTAATGTCAGCCTTGGGTTTGGACCCAGTATCTTATTGTGATGACTTTAGCAGTTGCTGCAGATGTAATAAGACTTAAATTATCAAAAATTATATTTGCAAGATTTTGTGGTTAGAAAAACTTCCAGTAGTCCCAAAGACTCGAAGCTCAGTGGTCTTAATCAATGTGGAGTCTCCGCTCTTCGCCCTTTGTCGTTCTGTGAGTTTTCAGTTTGTCACTAATCCTCACTCTCTCGGTCTTTGATGGTGTGTATCTGAAATAACAGATGAAACCACAGATCCCTGTGCAGCGTAGGTATTTATTCTGCTCTCGTTTTGTTGTATCAATAGACTCTTGATATCATGCCCAGCTGTAGTCTTTAAGCTGGACTCTGGAGAGAGGAGCACACTGTGTACACACACTTTATTAGTGTGTTCCTCTGTCTCGTCTCTGTGACCCTTCAGCACTCTTCACTTCCTGTCTGTTTTTTTTCTGTTGTCTCTTCCCTGCACACCTGGTCTCTGTCACATCTCTGTAATATTTCCTCCTCACAGCTCCTGCACTCTACATGTCTGTCACTCGCTCCCTGTCTCTATTTCCCTCTCTCTCTCTCTCTCTCTCTCTCTCTCTCTCTCTCTCTCTCTCTCTCTCTCTCTCTCTCTCTCTCTCTCTCTCTCTCTCTCTCTCTCTGTCTGACCCCACAGCTTCCTGTAAAGATCGTGGGAAAGCCCTTTGGGAGGAATCATCCTCTCTCTTAGCTTCTCTCTCTCTTTTTTTTAAACCTCTCCTTTTTGTAAACCCACTGACTTTACCTTGGCCCGTGTTGGTGCACGGCCTGCTCAGAGCTAGGCATCTCCCAATTTGGAATATGTATTTTGACTTGTTTGGTTTTTATTTCTAATGCTGAAATGACCCCTTGTGGTGGTATCTTGTTACTGCACATTTTGCTCTGATTCTTATCAGGCCATCACATAATGTGTTTCTTTGTCTTAGCACATAACAAAGGACCAATACAGCACAGTACTTAGTTTGCAGTGAATTAGGTGCACAATGCCACAACTAATCCATATTTTCAGGAGCTATTTTTCAACCTAATGGACATTTTTTGCGGATGTAGTTTGTGGCAAAAAATCCCTATTCACTTTTTTTTTTAAATCTAATTTTTAACTCCATTACTAAACATTTAAATACAGATTTAGTCCAATTGTGTTCTTTAATTCTCACAGATCATGGCTCAATGAGAATAACTCACTCGTTTTTTATTAAAATTCATGTTGAAACTTTTTTAATGTACATTGGAAAGCCCTAAATATAAATACAATAGTTTTACATGACATAGATTTAGTTTATTTTATTTTAAATGTTGAATCTCTTTATTTTTATGAAGTGATGTTGATAGATTAACACGACTCCTCTTCTGTCACATGCTGCCCAGATTTTTATGCTGCATTTCGCTGGTTTAGAATACATATATTGCCTGAAATAGCCTTTAAAAGGGTCAATTTGACCCGCAACATAACAGGAGGGTTAAGTTCAGGAGGAAATGTTAAAAGAAACAACAATACGAGCAATGCAAACAATTCAGTCACAGCGTAGAAGTTGCTTCGCTGAAGCAGATGAACAGATAAAGACGGTTCTGGCAGTTTAGTTCTCTTTAAGGTTCAGTTAAGTTATCAGAGTATATTCTAAGCTAGGTAAGTGTCAATCAAAGCAATAGACTTAATGTTCTGCAACAAATGTCTTACATTATGTAGTGGCAATACTTATAATCATATTTGTTTCATCTTTTTTCTCTAGGTTCTCAGAGTTGCAACACCTGCCAATATATGCTATGAACTTGGTAAGATATTTTCTAGTGTTGATTTTGTAAAAATGCATTATTTTTGTCTGTAGCGCAGAAAGTGTCTCACTCGCTTACTTTCCTTGTGCACCTCTTAAGACCGAACACGTCCAGATCTGCTCACTGAGGACACTCAAAGGCGTTTCGCTCAGGATATTCAGATTCTGCAGGCATCTGAAGTGGCCAAACAGCTGGAAGATTTCAGGTGAGAATCTAAATGCTGATCTCTTACAGGGCACTTAGATATAGTCTGTCATACTACTTTGTAACACCAGAATATTTGTCTTAGGTTAATATGACATCCCTCTGATTTTGGACTAATGTTTGTTATGTACTGAGGGAACTTGTCCCCCTAGCTTTGATAATTACCGGTATATGAAATAATAATAATAATAATAATAATAATAATAATAATAATAATGTATTTTATTTATATGCGCCTTTCTTGACATTCAAATTTAAAAAGTTTTAAGTGAATGGACAGTTGAGTTGTGGTCAGATGGAGTAAGCCAGTTTAAACAGATGAGTTTTGAGTTTGGATTTAAAATGTGGGAGTGAGTCAGTATTACGGAGGTCAGATGGGAGAGAGTTCCAGAGCTGGGGAGCTGAGCGGCTGAAGGCTCAGCTCCCCATGGTAAAAAGGCGAGCGGGGGGGGGGGGGGCAGTGAGGTGGATGGAGGAGGAGGATCTGAGGGTGTGGACGGGTGGGTGTGGCAGTATGTAGGAGGTCAGAGAGACATGGAGGGGCAAGGTTGTGTATGGATTAGAAGGTGTGGAGAAGTATTTTGTAGTTGATCCAGTCTGTGATAGGGAGCCAGTGGAGCTGTTGCAGGATGACTGTAACATCGCAGATCTCAATGTGCATGTATTCCATTCAAGATAATTAATGTTTGATAAAGCATGAGATACCAGCTGAGAGTAGTTTTAAAGAATGTGAAGGAATATGAAAACAAGAGTAAAACTGCAATAAAAAACACAACAGGCATCCAGCATTAAAACTCACTGTTGAGCATTTGTTTACACTTTCTGTTTTTTCCTTCCCACTAACAAGCCTTACGTTATCATTATTACATGTTGGCAGGCTGCTACCAGAAGATACCTTCAGATTTTTTCAGGTCTATGAAAGATGAATTCTGTCTCTGAGAGGCTTTGCTTGGGTTATTTTTTCATGCCAGAACAAAAAAAAAATGAGATAGATAGTCAGATGTGATGTTTACAAAGAGACACAACATATAACAATAACACAATCAAAATGAAGGAGAGCATATGAAGTAGAAGTTTGTTCTGTAAGTTTGTATTTGTTTTTGAAGTGTTATTTAATGCATGCTAATGCCCTGAGGCCCTTTTCCTCTGTAGCTCATTATGTGTCTGCTCACTGAATCAGGAAAACATTCATCAGAATACTGCATCATTTCTTTGTTTTCAAGTCTAACCTAGCCAAATTCCTGCCTCCGTCTTTGTGTTGCTCAGGCAGAAGAGGATGATGGGTATGACCCCCAACGAGGCTGAGCTCATTGATGTGGACAACCACTATCCCACTGACCGCATCCCCATGGAGATGAAGGAGAAGTCTGTAGCAGAGAACCTGCTGGACAAGATGTCTGAAACACAGTGAGTGTTTCTTTTTCTCCATTGCTTCTTACAACACCAAGGGGAGAAATAACACCCCACACAATTTAAAATGTGCCTGTTTGAAAAGGTTGCTGTAGACTCTGGCAGGTCTTGAAAGAAAAATCTAGCTCTCTTTCTTTGGATATTGTTATATGACTGGTATTTGGAGTGCCTCAAAAGCTTGGATGAACAAACAAAGAAAAATCAGTTGTGTCTTATATTGGATGAGCCACTGGTTTAGAGAATATGTGATTCTTTGCTTAAAAGGAAGTCATTTGTGCCTATCAAGGAGCATTTTGGTCATGTTCGCTGCATTCAGTCATTCTGGGCTAAATATTACTCTATTTTAAACCTGATGAACACATTTAGCAGTTTGAATCACAGCCAAGTGGAAACCACTGCTGTTAAAAAGTGAAGTCAAAGCAGAAGTTCCAAAAATGAACGTTCCTCGAGCGCTCACTAGAGCAGGGGTTCCCAAAGTGTGGGTCAGGACCCCCTGGGGGGTTGCGAGACACAAATGGTTATCTAAAGTTATCTAAAAATTGTTAATTTTTTTGTTCATTAATGATTTTCCTGCCTTTCTCTTTGCCAGATGACTCCTAAGTTTAGAGTTAGAGAACAGTTAATTATCAAAAGCATCGGTAGCAGTAGTTTAATTCATAAGAGCACAGTAAACACAGCCACATGCTCATACAGGCAGGGTCATTTTCTGCAGAACAGCTAAATGAAGGCACATTTGATCACTTTGAGGGACAGTGGGGGTCACAAGTCTTTGGCAGGTATATTTTGAGGGTCGCGGGCTGAAAAGTCTGGGAACCCCTGGTCTAAAGGATTCAAAAGCCAAGGAAACCCTGTTCATGTGAAAATTACAATTTTGACAGCAGGAATAAAAAATGTTTACATACCTCATTTATTTTTTGATTTCTTAAATGAGTCATCCATTTTTTTTATATAAAAGCTTAGAGTTTTGCATAATTATGTGTAATGTGGGGCGTGGCTGATTTAACTGACAGGCAGGCATGTTGATGCTGTTTGCCAGGCGATAAGACTAGCTCTGCCTTAAAGCCTAAGCACTGAACCTTCAAAGACTTGGAAAGTGTCAAACATGCATTAGGCCACGAGGGCTTGAGACGGTATAAAATGAGGACACTATCATGATGTCACGTGGCCTTGGAAACAGTATGTTGTATAAAACAACGAAAAAGCCCACCTCCAGTGTGTACCTGTAATTCTACCATGACATGTTTTAGTAAATTGTCAAACATCAGAAACACCATAAAACTCTATTAAGGTGCCAAAAATAACTACAAAAGTGATGGACTTTTCAACTTTATTTCATATTCTCATATACTTCAATATCCAAACATTTGTTCACATCAAGTGGAAGGTGTACAATCCTTCACATCACTTAGTTGACAATGAGCTGATTTATTTCACATTAAAATTCACATCACATGGAAAGTGTGTAATTGGTGTTTTAAAGTCGGTATCAGAGAGTTCATGGACTTGATGATGTGATTGTGGAACAGAACTAAGCTCTCACGCTCATACTGGAGTTTAAATAACTGAAAAGATTGGCATAACATAAGTCTATACAGCTCATCAAAAATGCAAACTGGTGCAAACTGAGCAGCGTTCCAGAACTTTTTGGGTGTCACTTTTAAATATCTTTAGAGCAGCATGCCTTGTGAATTAGACCTCGAGATGGAGCAGGTAATGGGGGCAAAATAATGATGCACAATTCTTAGTGCTCTTGGAGGCCGAAATCCATTCTCAGTGATTTCCCCCCAGAATGTTTAAAAGATATAATTTGATAAAAACTTTAAATAAGTTAGTTTGAAAAAATGCATCTGTCCTGTCTTTTAATTACTATGTCACCTGCTTAGCTGAGAAATAATTGGTCAGTGAGAAATAGTCAAAAGAAGCCTTTTTTGCCACTGCACCTTCTGTAAAACTCTATAGTATGTTTAATTAACAAGCTGTTCACATTATAAATTTTGTAGAATCAAAACAAACACAGCAAGGAGGTGAAAATAATCAAGCACACTCTACAAGCGGGACAGAGAGGCAACAGTGATTTGAAGAGAGAGCAACAGAGTGAGGAAGGAAGTGAAGAGGCAAAGAGGAAAAGATGGAGTCAGCAGTGCCACGCTGGCAGGAAGGCTCTCTGCTGGCTTGTTGCCAACCAGAGGGAGGGATGTTGGTGTTTGGTGGAAGTAGAGAGGGGTTACACAGCCTAAGATAGGAAGGTAGAGAAAAAGGACCAGAGGGTTATCCATGCTGCATAGCACCTGCCCTGGACAGGGTTAAAGACACAAAGCAGAAGATCTGGAGGGAAGTTAATCTGTCCTTGACCTTGTGGCACACTACAATTTGATATCCTCCACAAGAAGAGAGTGAGGCAGAGAGGGCAGAGGACTGTCTAACTTCATCTTGTCAGAGGAGAGTAAAAAATGAACAGAAATAGAAGATGTGCTCATCCTCTGTCAGTGGAGAAAACACAGAAACCCTGCAAAGCTGTCTATATCTAAGAGTTGATCATTTAGCTTTTCCTCATTCAGTTAATATTACACACTCAGATCTGTATCTCCAATGAATAAAGAATTCATTCAGCTCACTCTATTCATCCCCTAACAATCATCTCCTTTTTTCCCTCACTGTACACTCCCACACTCGTGCACCCGGTCAACCCCATCAGACTCCCCCCCACCACAACAGAGTGACCTCGCCCTATCTGTTTCTCATTGGTTTCTCTCATGATGAGAACCAGGCAGCCACACAGTTTGATTGGATTATGCAGGGAAATCCCGGGGAAACCCCTCCCACCCTTTATGTTCATAGCAAAACACGAGTATCTGATTTCCACAATGTTGCCTGCCTGTTGCATCAGACAAAAACAGAGTTAAATAGACATTTCCGCTTTGCTGGACCATTCCTGACTTTGGATTCCCTTTGCAGACAGCAGACAGCAGACAGCAGACAGCGGCCAGTGCAGATAAAAGTTTTACAGACATAAAAAGATAGTTTGACTTTTGCAGACTTCTAGTTGAGTTTTAAATTCTTTTTTGGAGCAGCGAGAGGTGCAGCTTTGGATGCATCTTTCACTTTTTTGATTTTCTTTAGTTTTTTTATTTTCTCCTTTTTTTCCCGTACCGACTTTAGATAATGTTCAATAGCTTCTGCTCTGAACACAATAACGCAACAGTCAGCTTTGAGTTGGATCAGGAAAAACTTAGTTGCTTCAGATTCCACAGACCCAAAACACACTTAACTATCTGTCGAGCTAGAGAAAGAAAAAATGCTACTTAAAAAGAAGAGGTGAGCTTGATGCTGCTGCAGGATGTGTTTCCTTTGTCCTTCTGTAACAATAACATCTCTGACAGCCTGTCTCTTTTTCTTTCAGACCTTCTATCGTCTCAGACGAGGAGAAATGGTGAGTAAAGATGTTTTTGATGAAGTTTAAAGTATTTGCATGAGTGTCATATGTGAGGGTGTATTTGTGCACATGTGGCTGATTTGATGCCTGCATGCTCTCTAAGCATGGGTGTGGTCAAACCTCAAGAATTTTGCATACCGGCTTGTGTGCAGCATGTTTGTTTGAACACTTCCTTCTGTAGGGTTTGCAATAGAAAATGTATTTTCTAAGAGCATGTGTCTTTTCGCTTTGTTCTTAAAAGCTATTTAGTGACTTAGTTGCATTGATAATGGGTATGCTTGATTATCATGTTGCATAGATAGTGAATTACCAAACTATGTCATGCAAGCTTTTCTTTCCCTTTAATAGTGTTGGTCCTTTGCGGTTAGAGTTCTTTGTGTTGCAGTCAGTGTATTCAGACTCTGTAAAACTGAGACTGATGCAAGACACTTGTGCTTTTGTTTTGTGCTCATCCCCAGACGCTCCTCCCTCAGGTCCTTTTTTTCCTTCTAACTGTTTGTATTTCCCTCGACTCCTCCTTTGTGCTTCTGTGTCAAATGTTCTTTCTCCTCCCTGCTCTTTACAACTCCTCCCGTTCTGGATATCTTTAATTCTCCACCTCCCTGCATCTACCCATCCTCATTTTCATCCTCACACTCCACCCTCATTTTCACTCTTGGTTTTGTGCAGGTCTTTCAGCATCATCATCATCTCTGACATCAGAGCCCATGCTAATGCACTAAGGACAGATGCTCTGATTAGAAAATCATACTAATTTTGCTGTAGCACTGAATGCAAATGAGATGAGTTATTTAATTAAGTAATACAAATTATTTACCACAATCTTTTTTCGAACTTTCTCTGTAGCCAATCCATCTTTTCAGCGGTGGTCTTCTACATGAAGCACCTCGGTGTGAAAACCCGAGCAGTTGACAGTAAAAAGTCCAGAGGGGGCTTCTTCAGGAGCAAACTGGCAAAGGTGAGCTACCGCCACATATGTAAAAGGATCATTTTAATTCCTATCTGGTAATGAAACAAAATAATCAAATTAATTCAGATATATCAGTCAATGCAGTGTTGCTCTCCTTAAGTCTTTATTTGGTAGCATTCATATTTTTGCAACCTGAAGATGTCATTGTTGTTCTCTGTCTTACTTTTTTATCACTCCAGAACAAGAAGGACGAACCCTCAAAGACTAAGCCGAGAGGAGGGTTTCCAATCCCCAGCTGGATTGCAGGAAACAGTATGTATCTACTATGTGTCTTACTGCAACACACCATACATTTACTATTTATACCCAGTGTTTTATTCCAGGCTGTTACTGAACGATATGTTAAAATATTTATGTGTGCAATCTCCTTATGTACATACATACATTTATAACTCTGTATTATAGTTAAATTACGTTAATTAAGTGTATGCTGTATCTTTAAATGTTAATGTCCATCCGTGATCTGGATATGAGAACCTGTTGTTCTGCCCTTCTCTTCCATTACAGCTGAGGTCAAACCTAAAACGGAGGCTGAAGGTACTCGTCCTCAAGAGTTCCTCCATTTCCCCTCTAATGTGTAAAATGGTCACATCCCTACTAATTACCCATAAAGCATGTCTGCATGTCCCAAAATCAAACTGGGAGGGGATGTGGATTGTTGTTTGAGGAATTGATAGCTCTGTGGTTCTGTAATCAGCAGAAAAACTCACACACTTACATCATCTGCAGGCCTTTGGGTGTTCTCTTGTACCAAACTAACCCCTCTTATTCACTACAGAGGCCTTAATTACACCATACTCATCCTGTTTGTTTGTCTCTTTTTTCACTGGCTGAAGTGCTTGTGGGTCTATTTTTTTTCTGCAGCTGCTTTGTTTGTGGTTTGGCTCTCTTAAACATTTCACACATTTCTTCATCTCCAGCTGAAAAGGAGAAGGTGAATCCCGAACGTAAGGGTCTGGCTCCGGGCAGAGGATCCTTGACCGAATCTGTGGTCCCTTCCCTCCCAAGCAAGAAATCTATATCCAGCGGAAGCCCCGCCTTCCTGCCGGGGTTAGAGATCAGTGACGGGTCGGGCAACAACATCATCTCTGCCAACAGCCCTGAGTCTTCAAACACGGATGGTAAGCCTGTTTTCTGGGTTTGTTTGATTAATTGAGTCTGGAGTTATAGAAGATTTATACGTGTTTGATTATAACCAGCGGATTTAAACGATGAATAAAAATAGAAGGACAATGGATCTGCAATGTTGTACTCAGGCACAATCCTTCAGTCTGTGTGCTGATATGCTCACAATGACATCATTAATGGAAAGCAGTTTAATGTTTACCTTAATAAATTAATTTATTAGCGTCTTAGGGTGCAAAAAATAGCAGACTACGAGAAATATACAGGGTTGGAAGAAACATCAGGAGTTATTAGTTATTGAATTTTCATAAATGAATGTCCATATTTGATTCTGTCAAATGGTTGTTGAGGCGTGTTCCTCTCATCATAGCGTCACTACAGTAAAAGTCTTGATCAGCTCACTTCTGAAGATTATGAATATTTATACAGAATTCACAACAGTTATACATTTATACAGTATAATCACATATTATAAAGTTTTACATCTCAGTCTGGACAAATGTGATGTGTAAACTAAGATCTTTGCTGAGGCTCTGCATTCACAATAATACACAGAGGCATCAGGAACTCTGATTGGCCAAATGTTGTGTGTTTGGAGGAGTGTTTGTTGTTTCTCGGGGGGCTTCTCTCTTGATCACATTTAATCTACACACAAGCACTGACATTGTGTCTGCTGAATAGTCAAGAAATGCAGACTGTGAATGTTAAAGTTATACTCTAAATATGTACTTTTTAAACAGAAGAAATTGATTGTGATATTGCATAATGATAGGTAGATATACACTGTGAGTAAACAGGATACAAATAATGATTCAAAGAGCTGTTATGGAGGCTCGAGGTTGGAGTACCGCCCCTTTGTTTCCTGTTATCACTAGTCTGTCCATTTGAATCCTTAAAAAGAAGTGACATTTTGCAAGCCTCTTCAAAATAAATTGAAAATTACTTAATTTTTTTTAATCAATTTATTATTTTAGCAGGGGTTGGGAGATTGGGATTATTTATTGTCAAATTTAAAGGTACTTTTTTTTTTTTAGTAGCAAGATGAAAAAAAAATCTTTAATATCAGAAAAGTCTATGATAGTTCAACATCATATAGCTTATGAAGTGACGCAACTAAGTCATAATAAACATAATACTAACTTATGTTTGGCACAAAAAATCTTGTCTTAGTTGGATGTTTATTCTCTATTTAAACAAAAAAATGTTCTAGGCAATCTCTTTTTTTTTTTAAACAGTTTTGTTTATTAAATTTTTTGTACACAAAGAGGTAATAGGTTCACAATACTTATGAGTGACAGTGTTGAGAGATTTACAGCAACAAACAAAAAACAGACAACATTAGAACACGGTGGTCAGCTTGATCATACTATGGATCACGGCTGTTGATATGAATAGTAATCATAGTCCTCAAAGCAGAGTAGGAGAGGGAAGCCAAAAGACTAAAGAAGTACATACATCAATACAATAATTACAAAACGTACAAGACTTAATTTAATTGACAGAGGCCAGCAGAAGGACAGAGCAGGATCCTATTCAGGAACAAGTGGGAAAATATTTTTTTCTGCATAAACAAGGAAGGGGCCCCACACCTCTCTGAATTTATGAGACGATCCTTTTAGTATATAACAAATTATTTCAAGTTTTAAGTTATTAAAAATCTCTTTCACCCAGAGGGTGTGGGAAGGGGGTGTTGCTGATTTCCACCTGATTAGAACGAGGCCTCGAGCCAATAAAGTAACAAAGGCGATTCTATCTGATTGCGGTTTAGGTAAGGGCACCAGAGAGATGCCAAACAAGGCCGTTATAGCATTAGCTTGTAAAAAAGTCCCAGTTACCTCCAATAGAGTTTCAAAAATTGCAGTCCAATAATTATACAAAGATGTGCAGGACCAGAACATGTGGACATGGTTTGCGGGCATCTGGTGACATCTCTCACAGGACGGGTCAACTGTGTCATAGATCTTGGAGAGTCTAGCCTTAGTCTGCAATCTCTAATTTGTTTCTTCCTATTCTCTTCACTGATCCTCCAGGCCTGTCCAGCAATCGTTTAGAGCCTCCAACCCTGTCAGACGGGGGTGATGTGTCACCAGTTGGTCTGGCTGGAGGCCTGAACATCGGAGAGCCTTTCTCAACCGGTGACACTCCCACAGAGGAGAACCTGGAGAAAGAAAGGTGAGGGGGATGGAGACAGTAAACAGTAGCATAACATGAATATTACATGAAAAGTGATTGTCTTCAGATTATAGTTAGACCATGTGGGAGAAGCTCTTTTTGGAGAAATGGGGAGCTGTCTGAAGTGCTCAGGCTGAGGGAGCGTGGTAAACTCCCCCAGCTGTCTGTCCCTGCTGTGTGCAAGCTTCTGTCGTGCTACCCGTTGCTCGCTAGCTAACAGAGCTTGCAGTTCTGTGAAGGACCCTCAACAGATGGACTCAGACCTGGTCTTACCTACAAGGCCCTTTGCCCTCCCCTCTCTGCCTCATGCCCTCCTTCTCTTTTCTTCTCACGTTAAAACATGGGCTCTGTTCCTAACTTCATCCTCTCATTGTTTCCTCTGTGTGTGTCCTGTTGTGTCTTTAGTGCACTTTTTGTCGCACTTTGTTTTTGCTGTTTAGTTGATTTTTTTATTGGATTTGTATGAAAGAAAAGTCAAAACCTTGATCATTTCTTCTAGACTGAGACATTAATGCAGGGCACTGATAATTGGTGTGACTCCTTCCTCTGCAGCCTCTACATATTAAGCAGATCTGAAGCTAGAGATTTCAAATAAGCTTATATTTTGTCTAAAGTTTTCAACAGAGGAGCGCATATTTAGACTATACTTCTACTTAGCAGATTCAAAAAAGTGAACTCTTTGTATTTGAATTTGTGTTGCTCACCCTGTGTGCTTTTCAAGGTGTCTGCGTCTGTTGTGGCCAGGGCCCGTCCTCTGTCCTGCTCTGTCTCCACAGTGTGTGCGGTTCCATGTTGTGGCCAGGGGCTTCGGCATTGTATTATTTGGCATGCTCCTCCTGAGAACGACTCAAAGTGTTTACTCTTATCATGTTGGAGTCAACAGCACTATGTTATGGTTGTTAAAACAGTGGTTGCATAGCATGCGGGCAAGTAACAATGTGGTGTCCCGTGTTTTCACAGAAGGAAGAGGTGGGTGTCTACGCCTTGACAGAGTCATGGACACGCTTCAGGCCTTAAACTGATCAAACAACACGCATACGCAGACAAAACAAACAGCAGTAACACTCAAACAAACCTCACATTTTGAGCCTTGCATTACTGACGCATAACACAAACACATGGTTAAGTATCATGTTCCTGCCTGTGAAGGATTTAGCTTGATTGTTGAGGTCAGTTGGATTATTTTTTCTGGATGTGAATGCAGGTTGTGTGAATTTGATCGGCATTGGTACGAATCATTTTGAGAGGCAATGCATGGCTAAATTTTAAACTTCCTGTTGTTCTTTGGTTCCCAGTAACTCATTAGGAGTGTAAAATGTACTTAGGTGGAGCCGTAGATACTGTATATGAAGCATATTTCAATATGTTTCATTGTCTAAACAGTATATGCATGTCATATGTCATGCATATTCACTTTGCATGATCACTAATTTTCTCTTCTTTTTTTTTGATGTGACTCTTCTTTTCCTGTAAAAATCCTCTTTATCTTCTACTCCTAATCACTCATCTATCCCTCATCACTTCCTCAAATGTCCTTACTGCATATGACTTTGATGTTATCCTCTCAACTGTCCTTCCTTAAAATCATTTATTTCTGTGGCATCACCCTTTTTCTTTCTTCCATACTTTTACCCCCTAACATTTGGTCCTTTCCTTCACTTTTACCCACTTCCTATCCCGATTCTCTCTTCCCTCCACTCTGTCTCTATCCTCACCCCCATCCTCTCCCACCTTCCCTTCCTGCAGTAGGAAAGTGGGGCGTAGCGAGAGTGCCCGTATGGACCGGCACTCCTCTCGGCGCCGTGGCTCTTCCCGGGCCAAACAGTCTCGCTCCCGTAGCGATGTGGACCTCCAGCCGCCATCTGCCACGACAACAACACCTACCCCGCTTACCCCCCAGCACCTCCGTCCGTAAGATGGACAAACCCCGTCTTAAAGCCTCTCTGATTGGAGGGCTGCACAGCAGGGACAGACAGGATTTCAAACAGTGACAGAAAGGAAATAACACAGCTTAACTAAAGAGGTTCAATCAATCCGACTGACAGGTTCACTGACTAATTAGTGACTGTTAGACCAATCTGTCTTTAACAAGCAGTGATTTATACTTAAACAGCACTCGAATTTTCTCTGAAAGGTCAGACATTAAGGTTTTAAGTTCAGGAGAACAACTGTTTAGTCAAGTCAACGCTGACCATCAGGTAAACATTAAGTCCAGCCTTTCAGAAGTGATTCATTTACTCACCGTCACTAGACTTCAAATTCACAGCGTGATCAGATGAGATGTAGAAATCTGAATAATCCAGAGGGAACCAGTTATTTTCTTAAAAGACTATTTAGTCTTGTAGATATGGGGTTGTATGAGGTATTTGTAGTAGCAGGTATTGATGCCCAGTGTGCCTACACAGACGGGCTCACCTGAAACATGTACTTGAGCCACAAAAGAAACCTCTACATCTAAACAACATTTCATTTGAAGTGAACGTTATATTTTTTATTATTCTCACTGCTTCACTTTAATGTAAGATGGCCCTTTCCTTCATCGCTGTATCAGCTGTTTGGGTTAGACAGTGGTGTGGGAAGCACACACATAAGTCAAACCACACTGCTCTGAAGATATCACAGCTGGTAGTGGCTTGTTTGTTTTTCTCTAGCCTGTTCAAACTTTGAGAACCAGGGTCATAATATAGATTACACAGAGTAACACAGAGTGATTATGGCTTCAGAAAGCTGTGGTTCCGCTCTGCTAGCTAGCTTCTATTTTTTTTTTTTTAAAGTGTATTCTCTGTTAATTGCCACTGACTAGTGCAACTCCTCTGATCCTTTGTGCTTAAAGCTAAAGAACATGCAGGTTGAAACACTGTTGCAAAAGAAAAGGGCCATTAGCGTGGAGGTGAAGCAGTGAAAATATGCACAAATACAGCTTAAACACCTAAACTGAGATGTTGTTTTACATGTAGAGCTTTTTTAGTGGCTAGTGTATGTGTTGTTAAACGTGACATAGCTTAGCTTCTGGCTGGCTTTTCCAAACAGGAGCTATCGCTGACTTTTATTAACTAGTGTACGTGTAAAACTTACATTTGATAATCACGTCACTTAAAAAAAGAACCCTTATTGTCCCTTTTAACCCTCCTGTTATTTTCGTTTCTTAGGGACAGCAATATTGTTCCTGGGTCAACTTGACCCGTGGCAAATTTAATAATTCAAAAGTGTCAGAACCTAAAAAAAGACATAAACATTTTTTAAACCTCATTATCAACTCCATTGCTAAACATTTAAATCAATATTTAGTACATTGGTGTTCTTTAATTCTCACAGATCATAGTTAAGTGAGGATAACTCACTCGTTTTTTATGAAAATTCATTTTAAAACTTTTTTGTGTACATTGGAAAGTGATTGGGGTGAAATATGTCACACAGTTGCAAAGAAACATTTAGTATTTGAACCTTCTGACCCCTTTTAGCCTCCACTTTGACTGCAGGGTCAAATTGACCCACGGACAGTATCTATGTAATATAACATGCAGGGGGGGTTGCAAATGCGTGAAATCAACCATTTTCATTTTCACTAATTAAATCAAGCAGAAGGAGTTCATAGTAAAAATTACTTTTTACATTTTTATTTTGTTTATTTGAACTTTGAAATGGGTCAATTTGACCTGCAACATAACAGGAGGGTTAAGCATTTTTTTCATTGAGGTCTGCACCAGTATTGAGGTACAGATCAGCATTTCACAAATAACATCAACCAAAGAAGATGAGTTAAAATAAAAAATGTTCTTCAAAATAGCCTGGAAGTGTAGTAGCGTTGATTTTAGTAAATTAATAAGTACAGTTATAAAAAACATCCATCATGTGATGCTCCTGTGTAACATTAAACCCCCATGCCTCTTCCTCTGTCCATTAATTCTTAAGTTTTATTTTGAAACATTTTAATCTGTAATTAGAAAACCTCATTTGGATTACCTTTATAATAACCTGTTGCATGTAAATTTTACTTCCACAGCTAGTCAGCTGAGCTTTTACAGCTCAGCATTAATCCTACAGTACATCTTGTAGCTGCTCTAAATGTGAGACTCACCTTATTCTGCAGCTTCAGTAAAACAACAGGACACTGATGGATAGCTTCTCTGCCAGAGACTCTGGCTTGCTCTTTAACGTCCCTACATTATTTAATGATGTGACATCCCCGCTGTACATTTAGAAATACAGCCAGCTGTTCAGAGCTGACATTGTCTCACAGCCAAGAGTCCCAGCAGAGTGTGATGTGTGACATGTCAGACACCTGAGTCACACTTAGCCCCCGTCTCACTGATTCATTCTCATCATTCATCTCTTGTTCTTCAGTTACGATGGACCACTTTTAAATCCTGAAGGGCCTGGACACTCCCCCACCAGCCCCTCCCCTCAGCTGGAGGAGATGGAGCCCCGTCTCCTGGAGTTCGAGCAGGACCCTCCCAACTGGAGAGAGCTGGCCTCCCCTGACGCCCTAACTCGTCTCAGCAAGAAGGAGACCAAGAGGCAGGAGATCATTAACGGTGAGGAGAGAGAGATGAAGCAGCATGTGATGAAAAAGGAAACAAATATGCAGATGAACCCAGGCTGCAGTGTATACTCTCCCTTATTTATATCTATTCCCTCTCCCCCTCTCAGAGTTGTATGCCACTGAGCACGCCCATGTGCGGATGCTAAGTGTCCTGCAGATGATTTTCTCCAGGCCTTTGGAGAGAGAGCAGCTCCTGACCTCCACTGAGCTGGCTGCCATCTTCCCTAATCTGGATGAGATCATTGAAATGCATTGTGAGTGACGCTGCCAAGAGGCTGACTTGTGGTTGTATTCTCTCAGATTCAGACACACATGCAGACTGGGTAGATAGAGTTCTCCTTCCATGCCCAGCAAACCATGGGGAAAAAACTTCAGCTGTAAAATGAACGATGTCTAAAAGTGTGAGCCAGCTTGTTTGGTATATCAAGACAGGTGAACAGGGTATAACTGGATGTAACAGTGTTTCTCAGCACCTTGCTTTCATCATTGCTTCGTGGCAGCTGTTGAAGAAGAGTTAGTCATAATGCTTTTGAGTAAACGGCTGAATTGTTTTCCTCTGGCTGTCATTCCAGATAACTTCTACGAGAGCCTGAAGAAACTGCGTTTGGATGAGAGCTTCATAGTGAAATCCATCAGCACCACAATGCTCAGCAGAGTGAGTCATAATCTTTCTATTTATATCACCCTGTTACTTTTTACTCCAAGTAACACCAACTGATGTTCTGACAATTTAATTTAACACAACTAAGTGACAGGTCTAGTTTTATTGTCACGACAAGACCTGAAAACTATAGTTTTTATATCAATTATCAAGTCTTTACTCTGTGGCTTTTCCAGTTCTTTCTTTACCTGCCCACCTATTTGGTCCTCTTGTTCTTTACTTCTGGCTACACAACACAGTCTGATTTTGTGTATGTATGTGTGTGTGTGTGTGTGTGTGTGTGTGTGTGTGTGTGTGTGTGTGTGTGTGTGTGTGTGTGTGTGTGTGTGTGTGTGTGTGTGTGTGTGTGTGTGTGTGTGTGTGTGTGTTCCAGTTTGAAGGCCCAGAGGGGGAGTGGTTCCAGAAACTGACAGCTCGGTTCTGCAGTCACCAGTCGTGGGCCTTGGACCAGATCAAGAGCAGGCAGAAGAGGGAGCCACGCTTCAACTCCTTTATACTGGTAAAACACACACACACACACACACACACACTCGCACACACACACACACACACACACACACACACACACACACACACACAAACACACACACACACACAAACACACACACACACACACACTCAGATAAACTAGCTTAGATGTGATGTTATAGATTAAACAGAAATATACACACAGGTGAGTGCTATCTCAAATTTATGGACATGCTAGAAGTAATACAAGTGGTTTGAACTTTAATTCTGACACTGTGTGTGTGTATGTATGTGTGTGTTTGTGTGTTGTTTTAATCCCAGGAGGCAGAGAGTAAGCCCCAGTGCCGCAGGCTGCAGCTCAAGGACATCATTCCCATAGAGATGCAGAGACTGACCAAGTACCCGTTACTGCTGGACAATATTGCCAAGAACACAGGTGTGCGTGTTTCTGTGTGGGGACAGGGTGGGGGGGAACTTAGTTATCCAGTGGAAACACTGTATTGCATTAATGCATTAATGCTAAATTATAGAAATACCCCAAATAACCTAAAAACAATCATAATGTTAAATGTAGCATTGCCCATCATGGTCCAAAAAGTTACTAAAAGAAATCACGCCGTGTTTGAAAGATGATGTCATTTTACAGAGGGAAAACTTTCAAAGATTGCTTCAAAGATCTGGGCCCGTATGCACATCAAGCCATTAGCAAAGAAAACTGCCCGTTTGTACTAATGTTAAAAAAAGATTTGATTAGCGATATGTATGAGCCAGGTTAACGCCCCAACAAAGCATTACATTTAATGGCGGTAGACCCCACCATTACAGGTGCTCATGGCAGGATTACCACACCTGTTAGGCTGTTTAAAGGATGGCAGACATCGTACTTATGCGTTACCGTTTGAGACGAAATATGCAAAGACATTATTTTATTTTTTAGGTCTTCTACACTGTGCGCTCAGAAACACCACACACATTTACCTGGTTCAAGATCTTAAACCAAACTTCCCCTTTCTCTTTGTTTGTTATCTTTGACGATTGACTTGCTGATAATAAGTTTGTTCATTCTATATTCTTGGAATAAAATGTCCATTTCTTCTTCCGCTGAAAAATTGTTCTTTCTTGATCTTCTCTCAGTCACACCGGTACCGCTCGCCCATGTTTATTGTTGTTCATGCGTAGCAGGCATGCGCAATTCGAATTTGCATTTTCACATTTTCAAATTAAAATGCATCAATTTGTCATTCTAATGTTTTAAACTTACAAGTTTATCTATATCAGAACACAGGATACATGTAGTTAATGTTTTCCAACAAGCTTTACAGCACACCAACAAAACACTTTAACAATCAATGACTGTCCGTCCCAGATCCTTGTACGTTCATGATTTATGGCTTTTGTTTGGACCCAGCTGTGAAAGCTGTATTTTCCTAACCTCTGTGTTTTCTGTCTCTCCACAGAGGACGTGGTGGAGAAAGAGAGGATCAAGCAGAGCGCAGAGTGCTGCAAAAAGATCCTCAACCATGTCAACGAGGAGGTCAAAGAGATGGAGAACCTATTGGTGAGAAACACACAATCCATCACTCGGCACACTGTTATGTGGTGATTGAGCACCGATTGGAGTCTGCTGAATTCATTTTGAGGCCTCTGAAGGTCTCTGCTTGTTAGACTACTTCTGCTTCAGAGCTGTGCTGTCTTGTCCTCTTTCTGACCCCTCCCCCCCCCCACCTTTCTCACCCTCTGTTCTCAGACTCTGAAGGACTACCAGCGCAGATTGGACACATCAGGGCTCAAACCGAGTAATGAGCTTTACACTGAATATAAGGTGAAGGTCTTTCTACAAAGTTTGTTTGCCCATACTTTTGCACAGTTTTTGTTCTTTTACTAGAAATATTCTGTCTCCTCTAGTTCATTGACCTGACCCAGAAGAAGATGCTGTATGAAGGCCCTCTGACCTGGAGAGTCACAAAGGAGAAAACAATTGGTAAACAGATGTGTATATTGTGACTATTAGGGATGACCCCGAATCTGATTCTTGCCATAGTCGACGAATCATCAAATGTTTGTTTTTTTTCTTCACTGACCCCAAAGTCTGCATTATGGTGACCATATGACGATAATACACATAACCATTTACAATTAAGAGGCTCATAACTCAAAGTGAAAGAGACACAAGAGTAGATAGGTATAAAACTTTTATTTTTTTAATCTATTGCACGCAAAAACAAAGAGGTGATGAACGAGAAAAAACTCATGAGGCCACCGTCCGTTAAACATAAAAAATGTGACATTATAAAATAAACATGTAAAAATAGACATTATGAGCTCAGAGCACTGCACATGATTTATCTGAACAATGTTTCAGTGTCTGCAAATTAAATTAATAACGACTGAAATCACAAGTCGTAACACCTGAACGCACATCATAATGTTTAAATTCTATTCATCCATGAAAATAAACAAAAACATATCATTATATTGGTAAGGAAAAAACGTCCTGAATATGTTAATCATGGCTTAAACGTCAAAAAGGTAGGACATCGAGAGATATTTAAATATTGTTCACTCTGCAGAGACCAGCGCTGCGGAGGGTAGTTTGTCTAACTTGAGGTTAACATTTCTATAATGTTCAAAATCAAACCTGAACCAGCTAAAGGGTTTTTAAATCCCTTAGCGGTACCTTTTAAAAGAGTCTGTCACTGTGTCTTTGTCCACTCGAGGCTTTACAAGAAAAAAACAACGTGTTTACGGGCAGAAGTGCGCTCCTTGCTTTGTTGACAATAAGACAGCTCCCTGATCTCACAGCCCTCTTCATGAAGCCGCTCCTCATCTTCATCACTTTTTTCCAGGATCATCTGAAGTTTATTTTATCTGACATTTTAAAGCTGCCATGAACCTAAACAGATTTAAAGACCAGCTGAGGTATCGCTGCTCTACAGGTCCCACTAAATGGGACAGTCCACCTTTAATTACCAGGAGAGATTTAATTACCACCTTAAGGAGATGTAACACTTCAAAAGATATTTCCAGAATTAAGTATTTATAAGTTTGTATTTACACTACCGGTCAAAAGTTTTAGAACACCCCAATTTTTCAATTTTTTTATTGAAAATTATGCAGTTCAATGTCTTATTGTGCTCTGAAATGAAAACATCAAACAATTAAACAATTGAATTTCAAAAGTAAATCATGTAATCAATTCATAAACCAAAATGTAGTCTAAACTTTTGACTCATTGAAGTAGCCACCTTTGGCACCTTTTTTTTGCCATTTATTAAGCAACACATTACTTTCTGGAGTACAAGACTGTTCAAATATTGCTCATGAGGGTATGATACCACAGTGTGTTCCAACACTACTTTTATGCAGACACAGGGGGTTGGAAGTAATCAAGGAAAGTTGGGACACCTGTAAGAATTGGTAGCACCAACGTTCAAGGCTTGACTAACCTCAATTGCTGCAGAACAGCAACCAATTTCTTGTTCCCTGAAAAAGGCCTTTTTGTATTATTCTGAAATTTACATTCTTTTTTCAGTTTTGGATAATCTTACCCTTTCTTTTTTTACCTCTGGCAGTTCACCACTTACCTTTGTACCATTTAAAGCTATTCAATGGACGTGAACTGCTTGGATTTCAATAAAAAAAAGTGGAGAAATTGGGGTGTTCTAAAGCTTTTGACCGGTAGTGTATATCAAAATAGGATATATGAGACATGGTTTATACTGAAAACAGGAAAGGATATAAAATTAGACATTGAGCGCCCCCATAGTTTGAATGGAATGGTCCTCTTCATGCAAATGTTCGACTATGAGTTTGGCAGTCGACTAAGGCTCTTCAGACCGAATCGTTGAATATTCGACTATTTGGGGGTCACTCCTAGTGACTATGCATGAAAACTACCTGGGATGATTTCTTCTTCTTCTTCTGCAGGAAGACGTTTTGTAGAATTATTTCAAATTTGCTTAAATACACTTTGCATGTTCTCCCACAAGCCAAAAACCTCACTTCAACCTTTATCAACCTGTATTTTAGGGCATTGAGGCATTTGTTATCAGTGTTTCTGTTTTCATTTCCCTTTTTTGAATGTATAGTTTAGAGTTTGCTATAAAAAAAAGAAACAGCTGCAGTGCGGGACTTTTTATGAGATCTCTCTGTCTTATTCACTTCTGTTTTTCTACCCACTTGAATGAATTCCTCTTATCTGAGCTTCATTTAAATTCTCTTCACTTTATTTATTTAAAGATGAGGAAACTCCTCTGCAGCTGTTTGCCATCTGAATCAACTGATACACATATTTATCAGACATATGAAGAAAAACTACTTTTTATATTATAAGAATGCATGAATAATTAATCTAAAAGACAATCTAAAGTAATAAAGCTATACTTGAAATGAAACTAAGAGCAACAAATAGGAGAAAACCTCTTTATCTCTGTCCTCTGCTATCCTTCCCTCTCCCTCACTCCTCTTCCTCTCTGTCTCTCAGAGGTGCAGTGCGTGTTGCTCGGGGACCTGCTCGTGCTGCTGCAGAGGCAAGACGACAAAATGGTCCTCAAATGCCAGAGTAAAAGCAACATCGCTGTTCAGGAGGGCAAGCAAATGCTGAGCCCCATCATCAAGTTGGACTCAGTCTTCCTTCGGGATGTGGCCACAGGTCAGCTCAAAGTAACCCTGCAGATAAACACCGTCACTTCCATTGTTTGGATCGATTGTTCAACCTCCTGTTGTTTTTTCTCTTGTCAGATCGAAAGGCCTTCTATGTCATATTTACCTGGGACAGCGGCGCTCAGATCTATGAACTGGTGACTCAGTCTCTTGGAGAAAAAAAGATGTATGTGTCAGGAAAGAACCAAAACACAATGAATCATGTTTTTCTTTCCAGAGAGTAAGCGCAGGAAGAGTTGTTTGATTTGTGTGTGTGTGTGTTTGCAGCTGGACTGAAGTGATTAAAGAAGCAGTGGATGATCTGAAGAAGAGCGGAGCGCCCATGAGGTTGCCGTTGCCTCTTGGAGCTGCAGGAGCTCCCTTCAGTCCCTCCTCGTATGTACCACTTTGTGTGTGTGTGTGTGTGTGTGTGTGTGTGTGTGTGTGTGTGTGTGTGTGTGTGTGTGTGTGTGTGTGTGTGTGTGTGTGTGTGTGTGTGTGTGTGTGTGTGTGTGTGTGTGTGTGTGTGTGTGTAGAGAAGCTGTATTATTGTGTGTTAAAGTTTATCCATCTTATTCCTTTTGTCATTTTCTGTCCTTCAGACTGACAGCCCCTTTGAGCCCGACTGAGAATGGAGGTCCAAAAAGCAGCAGTGGTGAGATTGCAGTGCTTCATCATCATTGTTGTTTTTCACATTTTTAAAAGCTTGAGCCAAACTGAAGCTGCGTTTCTGTCTTCAGATAGAGATAAAGACAGCCTGACAGATGACAAACCTGCAGACCACCCACACCAACTGATTGATTTCCTGTCAGACAAAGGCTTTGACTTGATAGGCCACACTAACAGTGAACAGGTGAAGGTGGCAACCGGCGCTCTGGATGAAGGTGAATGGAGTTCTTGTGCTTACTTGAATTCCTTCATTGTTTTTTTTTCACAGCACCTTCCTTATCTTTTTAATAAAACTAACACGTTTCCTCCTCGTTAGTGATGTCGCTCAAAAGGCTGCTGATCGGCAGTATCAGCCTATCAGAAGACTCGCAGCTGGATGCAGAAAACGGAGAGGACCAATCAGAGAGGCCCAGCCAAGAATCAGATCGCTGTCGGTCAACAGGTAGGAGTTGTGAAGTTAGGGGTCTGGTTTTGTTTTTATTATTTCTTACAAAGGCAGATGTGATGATCAAGCGGCAACAACATATGATGTTCAACATCATATCTATTGGTCTGACTTTCACATAATTTAAAATGAAACTGACTCAGGACATGTCTAAATGAATTTTGTTCTTCCGCAGAAGACAGCCGGACCACTGACAGTGTAGTGGAGGAGGAGAACGAGAACTCCTGCGAAGGAGAAGGTGCAGCGATGAGAGGAGAGGAGGAGAGGAACATCAGCGCACCCCTGGTGCTGTCCCAGGGGACGATGGAGGAAGTGTGCAGGAGGATCGACAGTCTGCAGGAAAAAATAAAAAGCCTACAGGTGAGGGGAGGTGAACAGAGAGGGACAGAGGGAGAGAGAGATGAGAATATAGAGCAAATGTAGCAGGGAGCAGATAGTATGACAGGGGAGGATAAAGATGAGAGACATAACAAAAGATGGGAGCCGACTGAAAAGAGACACACAGTCGAACATGGAGGATTTCACTGAGGATAACTTAAGTAAGGAGCGAGCTGTGGTGTAGTTTGGACAAATGGGGCCAAAATGGCACAAAAGAGAAACTAGAGAATAGAAAACCATTTAACCACTGCTGTTATTGCTTGGCTCAAAATTGCTTTGTGAAATTGGACTTCTCTGAAAATGGCTATTATGTCCAGCACTTGCAATGGGATGTGTCAGAGAAGCAGCGAGGGAGACGAAGAGAGGATGTTAAAAAGAGGAGGTAGAAGTGTGTGTGTGTGTGTGTGTGTGTGTGTGTGTGTGTGTGTGTGTGTGTGTGTGTGTGTGTGTGTGTGTGTGTGTGTGTGTGTGTGTGTGTGTGTGTGTGTGTGTGTGTGTGTGTGTGTGTGTGTGTGTGTGTGTGTGTGTGTGTGTGTGTGTGTGTGTGTGCGTGCGTGCGTGTGTGTGCGTGTGTGTTTAAGTGAGAGCTAGGGGGATGCGGGTGTCTGTCCTCGGTTCCTAAGGTGATATTGATTTTGTGTGTTGCAGACTGTAGAGGAGGAGCACCACAGACTGCAGGAGGCCCTTTCCACATTCTCTCTGGAGTGGAGAAACTTCCAGTAAGACACCATCACGCCACCTGCTGGCCTTCAGGTGAGAGCACTGATGTAGAAATTTAAAGTGACACTCCAGTGAAACTTGAGCAGATACATCTGGTTATCATTCTGTATCATGGGAGTATGTGAAATAAGTCCATTGAGGAAACTAACATTACGCTTTTCTCCTCCTTTGTTCAGATTTTTACTGGTGCTGGTTTGAAGTGCAAGACTTCCTTTCAGTGGCTCACCTGGAAAATTCCTAAACCCTCATGCCTGGACCTCTTGCCACCTTAGGGCGGCTTTGTGCACAGTGCAGTGGTTCAGTGATGGAACATGGGGAGGTGTGTGCAGGTGTAAGTTGCATATGATTGCGTGCATGCTATAGATAGAGAGGTATACATAAAAACGGGACCTCCTACTTTTGAGTGGGGGGTTGCTTTTTGCGGAGAGAGGTGCCAAAAAAACAAACAAAAACAAAGCAATATGTTGCTGTGAGAGGGATGCTGCCTAACAACTGTAATGATTGTGATCTGCTGTAACACACATACGCACACCATGCAGGCTACTGAAGAATTGACTTTATTGCCAAAAGCAGATGTACATAACAGAGGAATCCTCTGTAAGCAGATAGAGCCTTAAGGGGCCAGTGTAGCGTTTGAAGATATATTGAAATACTACTGCTGATATATAGTGTTATTTCTCACCTATGCCAAAGCACCACAGAGATGCACTTTGTTCTAACCAAACAAGTTGAACCCACACTGTTTTTGCAACATTTATTATGTTTGCTCTCGATTCAGTACAGTTCGGGCTTCATGTAGGCAGCCTGCATTATTTAGAAGATTGCATTCAAGACCGTGTGTGTATGTGTGTTACAAAGTTTTTAACTGCTTCTTGGAGGGTTCTTATTGTTATTAGGTCACTTAGAAACATTTATGAATAGTGGCACTGTAGGTAATCATGCTGTTTATTCTGGAGATTTGTATTTACTTGCTTTTATTTATTCCTCTGAGTTCTGTTGGGTCAACGTGTTGCCTCTCCTGAGTGGAACTGTTACAGCACTGGGCCAAAGTGAAACAGAGACGTGAGGTAGGAGAAACATAAATGACAGATGGTTAGCTGAGAATGTGTATGAAAGGTGGAGGTAGAGAGGGAAGATGAAGGGATGAGGAGTGAGTTCAGAGGAAGGTTGATGTTGCTTTGGTTCATTTGTAGTGAGGAGGAGTCATGATGAGATTAGGATTTGCACTCACTGTACTGGAGAAGATGTTAAAACACAAACACACACTCACACACACATATAACAGTTAGATACACTGAAAGCCCAGTGTCACATTAGTGCTCACGAAGGTCCCACAGGTCTCCCAAGTTCACAGCTCCTGATCCAAACAACAGACATCAGACGAGGTTATAAACTATATCATATGACATTAGAGTGACTTGTTATTGGTAACAAACTATTATCTTCCCCTGTGTAACAGTTGAGCTATGTTTTTGTATTTTATTCAGCAGTTGATTGTACTTTAATTATGGTTATGTGATTTCTGAGTGGTTGAAAAACTGTGTCTGTGCACACAGGACCAAAGACAAAACAAAGATCCTCATACCAGCTGTTATTTTCTTAAAGGCTTCATCTGTGTATTCACACAGTGCTGTCGGACGCCCCAGAATCCTACATGTGGTATATGAAGTGAAGGGATTTCAAAAAGTGGTGAAAAGAATAGTGCATTTGTTGTTGATAGAATCACCCGGTTCAGCTCATTGATAAAGAAAGTACAGAGATTAAGACTGTAAGACTGTAAGCCGTATGACCAAAACAAAACCAGATCTGTTGTTCTGATTTTCTGCTTGCTTTTCATTGACTTTAACTAGCAAAAAAACAACAATAATAATAACAAAAGTTGTCTGTTTTGGATAATAAGTGTAACGTAAGCTGGCACTGACTGTTTTGACCTGGAAAAAGGAGTGTTAAAGCAGAAATCAAGGACAAGACTACAGACAGGGAAGCCAGACAAGGGCACAAAGGAAAATGTGGAGGAAGGAAAACTGCAGTCTCATTCCATGATTCCTTTCAGCAGTACTGTAATCATGATCACTTCCTGATATGCATTCTCATCATTGTTACCACACACACACCCCTTTGACCCTAATGAAACCTCAATGAGAAATTATGCAAATAATGCTTCCATTATTCATTTAGATGTCACAAGTTGTTAAATTATGTCTGTGTTTGTGCATTGCTGCCATGTCTGTTTCTTAGAAATTGTAAATAAATGTAACCTTGAAGGAAAACAAATTGTAGAAAAAGCATAAATTAGCTCCCCTGTTTGTGTTTATTTTGCTTGTCAGCTACACACATCTTCATAACGCCCTCATTTGTGATAGCATGATCACCTCCTCCTTCTTCACAGTCCATATTTTGTTGTGTATTTCATTTGATTTCTTTCGAACGGGCCGCAGAGATTTATGTTACCGTCTTCCACCAAGCTAGTGTAATTATGTACTATGCATTTGAACATTACCATGAGAGAGACAGGGCTTGTCTGTAACAATGTCTATACATGAATGAAATGAATAGTTATGCAAATATTGTAAGTGTGGCTTATGTTTTGGTGTCTATTTTGCAGTGTAAACCCTGGTGTGTACTGTGGCTAACAAGCGACGTAATGGGATAGATTTAAGGAGAGCATCTCATATCGGGATTTTAAAAACACACAACATCTCATTGTGGAAATGACAACAGGCACTTCTTGCTGATTTCCCCCCAGATGCTTTTCCTCATTACTTTTATAAAGAAAATACCAAGGTGTTTGGAAAAGAGTGTATTTATAGAGTGGTGCCTTCTCCGTCAGTCTGCATAAGGGCTCCTGAATCTGCAAACACAATCCCAGATGTTTTGGTCAAAATGTTTTTCATGGAGGACTGAATATGACAGAAATGGCCTAATCAAAGTGTTGTGACGTTGCCATAAGGTTCTGTTTTTTTTTGTGTCCACATCCATCACAGCAATAGGATTCAAACCCTCTACCAACTCAGAAAGGACACTTCTATTTTTGCCATTATGTCTCTCTATAAACAATGGATATGCAAGAATTATACTGTGTATTTGGCTTTTGATTTTTATTGTGTAAGAGGCTCTTTAATGATGTATACTTCAGGAAATTTGGTACGTTTGTTTTTTAATCCTTCAATTTTTTAATAAATTGGGAAAATAAAATCTTGTTTGTCATTTTATCCATTCATAAGCCCACCTTCAGTAATTTAAAGGCTAACGATGTTGGGTCTGTGAATGTTCTCAGTCATCCAGGTCATGGTAACGCAAACCTTGATCCGTAAGGCAACTGGACTGGTAGAAATTCTTGAAGACGTTTCACCTCTCCTCCGGAAGGCTTCTTCAGTTCTGACCAGACTGGGGAAGAGCTCAAAGATATAAGCCACTAACAGTCGTGGGTGTGTCCAGGAGTCACAAAGGGTCCTAAGTAGGGTCTCTTAACAGCCTTGCTCCTCCATACATCACTGATCTCCTGTCAGTTTATGTTCCAGCCCGATCACTGAGGTCCTCAAATGCTTCCCTTTTAATTGTTCCTCGTTTGTTTCACACAACCACCGGCCAGAGAGCTTTCTGTTTGTATGCCCTGAAGCTGTGGAACTCTTTGCCTCTGGACATTGGAACGGCGAGCTCTCTGGGTGTTTTTAAAAGTAAACTTAAGACTTACCTTTTTAATGTAGCTTTTAATTTGCAGTAGTTTATTTTTAGCCCTGGACTACATTATTATGATTTATTATTTTTATTATTTTAATTAGTTTAAGCATTATTATTTTAATCATTGTTTTAACATTTATTTAACTTATTTATAAAAAAAATATTATTTATTTATCTATTTATTTCTTGTGTTCACCTGATCTTGTTAACTCTACCTTATTTTTAACTTTTCTTTCCACTCTTTCTTATTTTATTAATTTTACTGTATTGATTTCCTTTTATTTTTAAGTATTTTATTTATAATCATGCCTTTTATAATTGTACCATTGCTGTTGTTTTCTGTCTCTGTTATTCTGTGAAGCACTTTGGGCTGCATTTTTTTATGTATAAAAGGTGCTATATAAATAAAGTTGAGTTGAGTTGAGTTAGTCTAGTTCCTGACAGTCGTTAGGGTGATGGGTCAGCTGTGAGTCGTTAGAGTCACATGGTCTCTGGTGTGAATATGGTCTTACTTGTTTTGACGGTTTTGACAGAGAATTCAAAACAGCATTGTATGTAGGAGACAGATGGTGTCTTAGTTTCTTGATTTAGCTCTGATCTTTATTCCTCCTATTCATGTTGTTAGGTGTTTATATAAAAATATAGAGAATGTGTCTTTGCTCATGGAGTAACCATAATGTTCCTCATGAAGGCATAAACATAGTCTCTGAATGCATTCAGCATTAACTTCATGCAAATGTGGGAGGTTTCAAATCCATTCAAGCATAAATCCTGACAGAGACAAAAGCAAAAGAGTAGAGTGTTAGTGCAATAACGACTAAAACTGGGACCTGTGCTCCATGAGGAATTCCATCTACATTATTTGAGTCACTTTTTATTTTCAATCTCCTGACTGAGCATTTTGAAACTATGGGAACAGTTACTAACGTACTTCTTTGCATCTTTGTTGGTGAGTCAAATCAATTTATAATACACATTATTATCCAAAATGCTAATTTTACTATGAACTATTCAACATTTTTAGCTTATGTTGATGCAATTAGCCTCTTTGTAATGGAGATTACTAGAATTTCTCTGAGTTTATACATTAAAGCTTGATATATTTACACTTTAAATTGAATCCTTTTTGACATCAAGTTCTGCTTCAGTGAACCACATCTCCTGTCAGAACAGGTGGCGATGGTGTCATGTTACTTTCTTGCTCCACTCTGCTTAGATATGATGTACAAGCATAATTCTGCAAAAAGTTGAGATGCTGTGTAAAATGTTAATGAGAACAGATTTGGATGGTTTCAAATCATTTTAATCCTAGATTTAATTGAAAGTAGTGCAAAGACAATTGCCTCATTTAAATTTTGATGCCAGTTTCAGAACAGTTGGGACACGGCTATGTTTACCCCTCTGTTTCATCGCCTCTTCTTTTAACAACACCCTGTACATGTTTGGGAGCTGAAGAGACCAGTTTCTGGTTAGTTTCCTGTTGATTTGTGATATTGGATGTTATCTGCTCAACAGTGTGGGGTCTCTTTGTATTTCTCGGTTCATAATGTGCCAAATGTTTTTAATGGGTGCAAGTCGGGACTGGAGGCAGGCATATTTAGAACCCAGACTCATCTACTTCAGGGCCTTGTATTATAATACATGCAGGATGTGATTTGGCATTGTCTTGCTGAAATATGCAAGGTCTCTCTGTACCCAGGACAGTTTTCCACTTAGTCTCAGTCCATCTGAAATGAGCTCGGGACCAGAGACGTTGCTAGCATTTCTGAATTATGTTTGGAAATGTTTTTTTTTTTTGCATGGTATTTTTAACCTGCATTTGTGAATGCAGTGACAAACTATTCACAAATAATGGTTTTTGAGAGAAATTTCGACCCCATGCAGTGATTACCACTATAGAGTCATGTCTGTTTATAGTGCAGTGCCGCCTGAGGGCCATCCAGTGTTAATTTTCAGCTTTGTCACTTTTGTACAGTCGTTTTTGTAGATTCTCTGAATCTTAAACAATGTTACTCTAGATGATAAAATTTGTATTCTATGTTATGCTCCCATTTTATTACACATATTTTTCAGTCTTTCGTTTTCCCCTCCAATATTTTTTAAAGGTATTGCTGGCATCAAATTTAAAATGAGCATTTATTTTTCATAAAACAAACCATTTTTTAGTTGCAACATTTGAAATGTGTTCTTTGCAGTACTTTCAGTTGAATAAGGTTTATATGATTTGTAAACCAACAAAATCTGTTTTTAACAACATGTTGTACAATGACCCAACTTTTTTGGCAATTGGGTTTGTGCACTTAATCCTAACCTTGATCATATTTTTTAACTTTTTCAGCCTAATTTGTCCAGTGTAAATCCAAGTTATTGTAGTATGTTATTTGCCTTTTATGATTACATAACTTTAAACCATGTGATACTTGCTGTTCCTTCCACAGTTGTGATCGCTCAGGCTGAGCTGATTTTAGAGGCAGACAGACCCTTCTTGAGCGTGCAGCAAGGACGAATGGCTGTCCTGGAGTGCTGCTACACCAAAACAATGGAGCAAAAGAGTTTCAAATGGTTCAAACATGTTGAAGTGGACAGCACAGTCATAGGTCCTCATGAAGTGAATCTTACAGACTTTTTGACTGTTGATACAAAAAACAACAAACCATTTTGTGGCATCCTGAACTTCCTCTCAGTCCAACCGAGTGACTCTGGCTTTTATCAGTGTTGGCTGATAGAGAGTAAAGTCTTCACATATGGCACCTACCTACACGTCTTCAGTAAGTGTTTGAGTGTGTGTAGTAGTGGAGGAGACCTATCTGTAGGACAAACTAGTACCAAAAGCTAGTATGTGTGTGTGTTTAACAGAGAAATGGAGTCAAGTGAGCTCTAAGCACTGCTTACACCTCATAAGCTATAAATCTTGTTAACTGTCATCTAGCTGAGCTGGTGAGTGGCAGCAGCCTTATATATGGCAGCTTTGTTAATCTTGATATCATTAGGATGGTCTCATTACAGTCTGCCCTTTCATTTACTTTAAATAGCACCAGTATTAGGTCAAGTTGCACCCAAGCTTACATGCAGAGGTGTTTGTCACACTGCAATGCCTTTTAACGTCATAATCTACATCAAATACAGATGGCAGGAATGTAAAACAACCACTTTACTCCTTTGGGGATTACATCTTAGATAACCTGCACTAGATCACAAGAACACCATCATACTTACCCGAAAATAACATCAGCTGTTTAATCTCTCTATATATAGAAACTGTAAAACAGTTTTCTATATGGTAACTATTTTCTTTGTGCAGTTATATAACGAAACAGTCAATCTTGTAATAAAAGACAAAGTAAGCTTGTTAAGTAATTATGTAGTTAGCCTAATTTTTTTTAAACAGCCCATTGTCTTTAAAATGTTCATGCTCACTTCCTTCACAATGAGAGCCTGTATTTAAATTTAAGATTTATTTTTGTGCATACTCAGAGCCCCTGGGGAAGGCGATAGACATCAAGGAGAGCACCAAAAACAAGATCCTGACAGCTGAGGGAGTGCTGCTGTTCCTGTGTGTGATTCTGCCTGCTGCCACTCTTCTCTTCCAGGTCAGAATTACAGATATTACAGATAATGGTTTTAGCCGATGGAGTGATTTCCTTTTTTGTTTTTGCTGTTTTTATTTATTTATTTATTTATTTTTATCTTTTGTATCTGCGTGCTGTTTTTTCTGTCCTTTGGTATTACCTGCTGCTGGAATCTGAATTTCCTGAGGGAACCTTCCCAAATGATTAATAAAGTATCTATCTATCTATCTATCTATCTATCTATCTATCTATCTATCTATCTATCTATCTATCTATCTATCTATCTATCTATCTATCTATCTATCTATCTATCTTCCACTATAGAGTCATGTCTGTTTTTAATGCAGTAAAAGACCGACTGTACATTCACATACACTGATTTGTCAGCAAACACTGACCCCAAGCACCGATCTAAAATCATGATTGATTTCTCAATAATTGTATTGACTCATTCCTTATGTCAACAGAGCAGAAATTATATTATACGCCTATCCTATACTCACTCTGTTCTAATTCTTAAAGAGACATTTTACTTGGTGTTTCATGCTCTTCTTTCATGGGAAGTTTCTCCATTCTGCAGCATAACATACATCTGCTTGTCCCTCACAGTCAAAGAGAATAAGTGAGCTGGAGAAGAAGAAAGAGAGGAAGGAAGAGGAAAACATCTATCAGGTGAACTTTGAGGATTGAGTCACATGAGTGTAACGCACATGATCATGAGCATATAAGAATTAAAATTCGCGTTTTTGAAAGAGGGAGCATTGATATGTATGAATGAACATGTTGTTCAACTAATCAATGGATTTCTGTCATTGATTTTTGTGGTGGTCTTATCTCACACACCACAGGGGCTGAATCTGGAGGATTGTTGCACCACATATGATCAGATCGAACGCTCCCAGGCACATGGGCAGTATGAGGATGTGTGCACCCCTATGCAGGAAGAGGAGGAGGAGATCCAGCTGGAGAAACCTTAGAGGAGGGGGGGGATACAAAATATTTGATATTGAATTAAGTGTGTGCTTTGAAATTTCCGCTTTTTTCTACACAAATCATGACTTGCAGTTATGTAGCCTATGCAGTTTAACAAGCACAACATGAAAAGATATACAAAGAAGATACTGAAACAACAAGGCCTTTCACTCCACATCATTTCACAGAGAAGACTTGTATGTGTGTGTGTGTGTATCTTTGTGTGTGTGTTTGTGATGCACTCATCTGTATATAACATGCTTTGTTTAAAAAGCTCCAGCTCCACATACTAGAAACATCGTTTGTTGTTCCAGAAGAGTTTCAAGTGAAGTTTGATTTTCCCACTTTTTTTCTTTATAATATATTTGTATTAGGTTTTTCTGCTGTACACATCAATCAAAAAGTGCATGTTACCCAGTTTTATATTTTCACAGACAAAAAAGAACACATAGTACAATGACAACTACTAGAGTCCAATCCAATGTGTTTAGAAATAAGAAAACTGGAAGGACTCATGAATTAGAAAGAAGATGTGATACATAAAATTAAATAAAAATAAATACAAATAAAAATAAAAAGTATACATATAAAAAATGTAAATAAGAAAATAATAAAAATAAACTACAATCAAAATTATTTCTAACAAACAAAATCTTGTCATGAATTTTTGCAACTTGGCCTATGAAACATTTATTACATTAGTCCTCAAGAGAGGGTATAGAATTTACAAATGACAGCAAAGGACCCCAGGTCTTTTTAAAATGATCTGAACAACCTCTAGAACTAAACTTAATTTTCTCTAAATAGAGGAAGGAAATTAGGTCTTTTAGCCAGGAATTTTCAGATGGCGGTTTATGTTGCTTTCATTGTTTCCCACTTTTTTAAACTGCATTGAAATATGTATTTGATTTTTATAATTATTTCATTTTTTTACAGAACAACTTTAAGGTCTGTAATAATTTTGTTGCTTGTGTGATCAAAGAATAAAGTTTTCTTTTAACAGTAAAACCTTACAAATGCCCCCAAACAGTGTCTTGATAACCATTATTTATAACCAGTGGTGGACAGTAACAGAGTTAAATGTACTTGAGTACTGTGCTTAAGTACATTTTTTGAGTATCTGTACTTTACTTGAGTATTCTTTTTGGAGGATACTTATTATTTTTACTCCACTACATTCAGAAGACAATTATTGTACTTTTTACTCCACTACATTTCTATTAGTGCTCTAGTTACTCACTACTTTTGCTTTGAAGTCAGCTCATGAATTTCCTTCTCTTTTCTGAAATCTGATCCCTAAGACAGTAAAATGTGTTTGAGTAGTTCTGTTTGTCTCAGTGGTTTAACTGTGCCTGTATATTGTGCGTCTCCACGATTGAACGTGGAGCAAACACAGAGCAAATTTCACTCAGATCAGGCAGTTCATTTATGGGTGGTAATGATGGCTATAATTCTCCACCTGAGCACCCATGGCCATATCTTCAGCCCGTGTAAGAGGTTTTTGAAATGAAGAATGATACGTATCGTATCGAGCTACATAAGATTTGTTAAATTCCAGATGAACATAGGGTGATCTGTGCTTGGAGTAACTTAGTTTTTATTCCATGGTATAGTTTTCAGATATTTCAAGTAATGGTTTCTAAATAAACATAATGTAACAGAATGTTCTCCTTTGTAGTCTTGACTGCACTCATGCTTTGTGAAAATACAAAGTTTTCAGTTGTTGCAGCAACCCAGACATAAGTACAATCAAGAAAAAGTTCCAATTAGAAAAATAAAATCAGTGAATAAAAAATAAAATAATGATAAAATAAAAATAGATAAATAAAGATAGAATACAATTTAGATATATACAATGTTACTAATGGAATTTAGATAAATACAGTATTAAAATGTTTTCAGTAGTGACAGGTTGACATAGTGTGATTATGGTTGGTAATGACAGATTAAGCAATATAATAAATAAATATGGGTATATAATATGACCATAAGTTGTAATAAACAATAATAATGTAATACTAATATAATATAGCAAGATAATTATATAATATAATGTAATATGCATTATAATGTCATCAGCAATAATCTGACAGAGCAACTTTCACTTGTATTGGATTCATATTTGACATGGAGGATCTATACTTTGACTTAAAGCTGCTGTGAGGAACTTTTGATTTATATCAATTTTGGCGCCCCGTTGTGGACAAAGTGATACCTCTTATCTCTTGTTCTGTACATGCAAAAGTAGTGTTTTCAACAAAAACCTCACCCTGTTGTACAGCCAGATGTATCACTCAATGTGATTGTTTGCCATGAAAACAGACGAAAAAGGATGTTTCTAAAGCCAAATGTCAATCATGTGGTCTGACACCTACCCCCTCTGAGTGGTTTAAGGCATTAAAAATGACAACAGAGAAGGTATCAGTATTGTTGTTTATGGTTTTGTTTGCTTTTGAAGGTCATAAAGAGGCCTCAGAGTTGGTTTCAGTCTTTTTCTCAGCTGGTGAAAAACTCCTCATAGTGCTTTTAAGTAATGAAGCTGAGTACTTTGTCCACCACTGTTTATAACCCTGAACTCTGGGTGAATGAACAAGGACTCACATGTTTTGCCAAACTGTAAAACCGAAGCAGGGAGGCGGACCCTTGTGGATTACTCGTGTCGCAATTGGCTACTGGACAATGACGCAGCCATACACTACATTCCATGTTTGGAGTGGGCGTGGCCTCCACGCTCCGGGCAGGTATGTAGCAGAGATGAGAGAGGCGGTGCATAAACAGAGTGGGCGAAGATGGCGTCGAGCAAGAAGGGTGGTGGGAGTAGCAGGTTTGAGAAAAGTGTGAATGGGAGACGCTCGTCGAAACACAAAGAGGGTCCAGTTGGTGAGTTATCATTCTCTGTGTCACGCTGACCTCGTCACTGTCGCTTTTCACTTTCATTACGTCCCCTTTTACTGGACGCTCCTGAGCTGTCACCTCCCGTTAGCGTCCGTTAGCAGCTAGCTTGCCTCTGGTAGCCCGAGTGAAGTGCTCGGATTTAAGCCGCTGGTTCTGTCTCAGCTGCTCAGATCTCGTGATTGTCAAAACGAGGAAGCACTGAGGACATTTGCATCTGAAAACCTGTGCATCCCCCTTTACTGACATGCCTCTAGTTAAATAGATACATCATAGCTATATACAGTAACGTGTATTATGTACCGTTAGTCACATCTAGGGTTGCCAACTGTCCTGTATTAACTGGGACATCCTGTATATTGACTATTAACTCTTGTAAGTACATCAGACTGCACTCTACAGAGCCTACATCAGATAAAACCACAGTGGATCATGTGCCAATCACACCTGCAAAAAGAGTGTGGAGAGGATTTTCTCTCTGATGGCCATTAAATGGTCTGACTCAAGAAACAGATGCAGCACAGAGCTGATCAAAAATGAACTTCAAATATCTGTAAACTGTGACTTGTCATGTAAGGGCTTCTCCCTGGCTGTGCAAAAGGACAAAAGACTGCTTGAGTCAGTCAAGAGCAACAAAAAGTAACCATGGAAAAAGTACATTTGTTGAGTCATAATCCTCTTTTGCATTAAATTTTTCTTCTGCCTGTTTTTTTTTTTAAATGTAAAGAGCCAAATTGTGGTTTCTTTGAGGTTTATTCATATGAGGTTACACAATGATAAAGTAAGGATTAAAGGGACTGTACACACTTTCTGCATTCCCAGTTGAATCAGAATATGAATATACGCTGAATTCACACATCATGCTCACACCACCATGGCACCGTGCACCTGTCCCTTATTTAGTAGTGACAAAGTTGGCAACCCTAGTCATAGCGGTTATAGTAATGTCAGGGTTAGACACTGCTTAGAAATACACCTTTCCATGCTACATTTCTATTCACGTTTTCAACCCTCTGTGCCCCTAACCTCAGCCGCTGACACTGACTGGACACACCAGAACAGGTACTCTAAACTTAAACAAGAGGGGAAGGGAAAGGATGGAGGAGTGTAACTAGATTAACCTTCCGTCCCCAGTGTTAAACATGGAAGCCTCTGTGCTTAAATCGATTAGGTGAATTGGTAGATCAGGGCCGTCTGTGTGAAATGAGAGCAGGCTGACACAGGACGACGAATGGGCGGACTGTAAAAAAAAGAAAAAGAGAAAAGGAAAGACTTAACAGGATGCTGCCTGTGGCACTGTGGAGCTGATATTACTGTGACTAAACAAACCCCCTCTGTTGCTTTAATCTGCTGTTCAATGAACCACTGTCTCACTCAGGACTCCCATAGCGTTAACAGGAAACCAACAAAATGCCACATGTTGTCAGTTTGAGCACAATATTAAAACATGCCCACTTGTGTTTTTATGAATAGGGTGTTTCTATTAGACTTGGGCCTGTGTAATGAGATTAGAGGAGTTTAAACCTAATCCTAAATCTTGCATGAAGCTGCTAACATGCTCAATTCTAATTAGACCTGAAGATCAAATTTGTAATCTTCTATTTAATCCAAGTTGGTGCATTATAAACTAAAAGGAAACCTTGTCTGCTTCACTTGTAGGGGGCGCGGAGGCTCATTGTTGCTAGTTTCCTGTTGTTCAGTTTGGCCTTGTGTGTGTGAAGGTGTTCTGTCTAGGAGAAGGGTCACAGCCTCAACACGACACTACCGAGCCCCCGCTGTTGTCGCTTCCTCTTTGCCTGAGCACTGCACGAGTTTGCTATTTTTAAAGACTGCTTCCTATAGGCAAGGCATTTAGTAGAGTGTCACATATTAAGGCAAAGTTCAAGATGACTGACCGAACATCTAAAGGACATACGTGACAGAAGACAGATGTAGTGAAAATCGAGTTTTCATTTCTGGGTCTGTAACAGAGGAACTTTCACCTCCTTCTACTCTTTGTAGAAATGACCAAAACACTCATGTTTTAGTCATGTATTCAAAACAGCAAGTTCTTCCTGACAAATATTTGTCTGCGTCCTTTAGTACACAAGACCTATTTAAAGACCTAACTAAAAAAATAAACAAGTCTTCCTTACAACTGCTTGTTTAACTATGCAGAGTAAGGTAGAGTAGATATTAGATTAGATATACTTTATTGATCCCCCATTGGGGGAAATTCTTTTGGTCCAGGGCTTTACAACATGGGACAGAGGAATACAACAATTGTACTTACATAGTTAAAAATATAATAATAATAATTATAGGGATGCACCGAAACGAAAATTCTTGGCCGAAACCGTAAACCGAAAATGAGGAAACCAAGGCCGAAAACCGAAACGCTGAAATAAATTATTCTGCCAATTATTAGTAGGGAGACTGGGGACAGTTGTAACACTTGCTCTTGCTCCAATCAGGAACAAGTTATGAATCACCTGATTCACTCTGCACATGCTCAGTTTAGTTGCTGCTAGTTTGTATAGCAGTTTGAACACACTGGATTGAAAGAGCTCAAAGTTATAGACAGAAATGTCAAAAATGTTACAACTGTCCCCGGTCTCCCCTACCATTGCATTCATGGCTATGACTGTGTGCCAACCTCACTAAAATCAAGGATCTCATTGAACATATCAGACAAGAGGGTGCATGCCCCTCATCTGGTTCAGAGAGACGAGTCCTTTTTTCTGCGCTCTGTTCTCCTTCCTGCGCTGTGCGCTTCTCCGTCTCCAAGTGGGTTCTCCGCATCCTTCGCGGCCTGGATCATTTCTCGTGGGCGCTGCTTTATTCCCACATCCAAGTAATGATCTTTATAACGAGGGTCAAGTACAGTCACAATGAAGTGCAAAGGATCCAAATAGATCTCAGTGAAACGTGTTTTCACTTCGTGGTCTGTCTCAACCTCTTTGCTTAGAAGACGCTTTAGTGCTGCAATTAAAGGAATAACAGAGGCAGACATGTTGACCCTTATCCAGACAAGGGCGTACTGGCCGCGGTTTTTGCTTGCGTCATCACAACATTCTGTTTTGGACGAGTTGTTTTGGTGATAAAAGTATTTTGGCCAAAAACGAATTTTCGGTGCATCCCTAAATAATTATAATAGTAATGATAAAGGTTAGAATAAAATGAAATAAAGCACTTCTATGTACACTTTTATCTTATGAATAGATAGTAAGGTAAGTTATTGCACAGATAAAATTGCACCAGGTTATTAAAAACATACACAGTATGAAAAATTGGTGTGATTCAGACGTGAGATGGTTACAATAGTTTGTGGTTCTGAATCATAAACAAGGACCTGGGAAGACAGAGACATAGTGCCAAGTCACAAAGTAACAGTCGTGTCGTGAAGAGAAAGTAGTAGGAGCCACTGAAAGATCAAATGGAGGTGCATCAGTGTCAGATTATTGATCAGCCCTTAATGAATCATGAGCCCACATGACTCGTAATGATCAGACTTGTTACGGGAGGTTGCCTCAAGTAAGACAGAGTCAGGTAAGACAGGTAAGACGAGTTCCTTTAAGGGCTCAGGGAGAAGTTTTTGGCGGGCAATGAAATAGACTGAAATGAATACTGATGTCTCCATATGAGGCACAAAAGCAAACAGGACCATCAGAGAGGAGCTGGATTATTTCTAAACTGTTGTTTTACATACAAATTACTCCTGCTTGGGGTTCAGTGACAGGCCAGGGAATTAACAGCATGCTGCACTGACAGCCTTTTCAATAACTTCCATGCCAAAGGGATGTAGTGAGTTGTACTTATACATTTAAAACAAAGATGGATGCTTTTATTTGTCAGGAAAATAAATGCACACATACAGGATGAGATTGGTAAATTGATAAATCATCCCAGTCTGTCCACAAGGGGCACCAAATTTGACACACCATGAATGTTCCCCACAGGAGCTTCAAGATGAGTGCAGATGCTTCATTGATAATTTCATTAAGTGTCCCAGAAAATCACAACAAGTGAGAGAGTGAGCCAGGACAGCAAGAACTATAACAGGACCCTGAAACTGAATCAATAAAGCCAGCATTGGGGCATTGCTGGTTTAGTTCAGTGGGTCAGAGCTCGGTCCACAGACAGAGGTGGTAGTCTTTGTTGCAGCAGTAGCCATTTTTTCTTGTTTTTCTTGGTCCTATCGAATAGAAGCAACTGTCTCACAAATTTTTTAAGAAAGAGGCTTAGAATTATTACACTTGTCCTTTTCCTGTTGTGCATTATACAGTGTCTTTTTAAGGAAAAGGCCTAACACGCAACTCTCTCAGTGGACTACACACAGACTAACATACGATGGCTGGGAAGTGAAAGGCAAATTTACAAAGGATGAAACACTTTTACAAAGTTGGAGACAAATTTACATTTTGGAAAACATTATTACATTCAATAAGACCTAATTCCATTTAACACTTTTACCAAGGCCAACACAAATTTACATTTAAGAAAACAAATTTACAAAATCAGAAACACTTTCACAAACAATGAGAAAATTGTACAAGAGACGGAACATTTTTACCAGTCCTGAGACAAAATTACAAATGGCAGATTCTGACGAAAAAGGAATGTACCAGTGATTTTCAATAAAAGACTTCTGTAATGTGAAAATGTGCAACAGCTAAGAAATTAATATATATTTGACATTAACAACCCTGTTTCCACTTAAATATTTTGATTCAGACTGATAAGAGAACACCTAGAAAATGTGTTTCCACCAATCACAGCAATATCTGATTTGGAATTTGAAAATAAAAACCATAGAAAATTTAGCATATACATTTATTTTGAAATTCCAAAGTTTCTCGAGTGTCTGCTTGAGGCTAGCTCCGGAAGTACCAGAATCCACCAAGTCAAAACAGACAATCTTTACAGCAGAAAAAAACATGTTTACAGCCTGGTACAAAAAACAGTGTAGTCTGGATAGCTCATTTCTCTGTACGGGGTTGAATTTTTTACATAACGTGGCAATTTCAAAGATATTAAGATTACAAGTTTTCCTTCATGAGAGGCACAGCTGACTTGATTGACAGGCGGGAACACTGTAGCTGTTGGCAAGCGGGCTCAAAGCCCTTTACCTCACACTCCCTCTACAGAAGTTAGGTTGACAGTATTTCCAATATGGCTTCCACTGACGATTGGCTTCAAAACAGCGCTTCAGAAACAGACGGGTGACGTCACAGATACTACGTCCATTATTTATACAGTCTATGGTGTGATCTTATCAGTCTGAATCAAAATATTTAAGTGGGAACAGCGTTGTTAATGTCGACTTAATTCCCTGGCTGTTGCACACCTTTATACTACAGACATCTTTAATTTTGAAAATCATTGGTACATTCTTTTTCCTTTAGAATCTGCAGTTTGTAATTTTGTTTCGTCACTTGTAAAAGTACTTCTGAGTTTGTAAATTTCTTTTCTTGAATGTAAATTTGTGTTGGCCTTAGTAAAAGTGTTTTAATGTAATTCTGTTTTATGAAATGTAATAATGTTTTTTGAATGGCAAATTTGTCTCCAACCCTTTAAAATAGTTTCATCCTCTGTAAATTTGTATTGCACTTCACAGCCACCAACCTAACAGTACCAGCTCAAACAACAACATCGATGTTTTGAATCAGAGTTTAAATGTAGCGTCTCCGTGTTCTTGTGTTGTTTCTGTTTCTCTCTGGATGAAATGTCATGTCTCAGCTCCTCGTGTTAGGGGTCATTCAATTGTGAAATCAGCAGGGAAGTCTGAACTAAGGTCATTCTGTCCCCCCTGGAAAAATAACATTTTCACTCTCTTATTTTTTGCACACTTTGTTCATGTTTTGTATTCATCGCCCAAACTTTCTCAGTAGTTGGCAGATACTCCCAAGTTTCCTCTGCAAACAAATATTCAAAGGTCGTATGCAAATATTGTTAAAACCATGACTACATAACATTCAGCACTAAAATATGTCCCTTAAATACACAGTGTATGTGTGTGGGAGTTGCACTGTACCACGGGACTTCCACTAGATCCGTGTCCTGGTCTGTCTTCGATCCACTGCGGTCCGGCTTTATGCTCTCTTGTCCGTCAACACTCACTGGTTGCGTTTTCAGAGCAGGGCTGCCCGACAACTGGACTCGTGACCGAGGTTTTCCCGTGGTAATTACTGAATCAAGGATTCTCCTCCTCCTCTTCTCATCCATGTTGTCTTTATTGTCCTCTGAAAACCTCTTACGTGTTGACTCCAGGCCTGGCTCTGCTCATCATGATGGTTTGTTGTTGTATTCAAATGAAATACGATCTGCCGATTACTTCATAGTATGCATCGGACCAGTCTGCCTAGCATACTGTTTCCCACAATGCACAGCACTCGTTCCGCTTTTTCTTTTCTCTTCTTGGGGAACTCAGTTTTTAGGTGCTGTGAAAATTATTAAATTCCATATAAATCACTTCCTAACTTTTTAAATCAAAAGTGATGTTAAAGAAGCAGTTTCTCTATCAGCTTGGCCATTGTTTACTTTCGCATTCCAAAACCGTAAATTCAGTGACGTCTGGCCCAGCATACTGCAACACAGATCGAACAGAACAGTCATACTACATGCTAAATTCAAATGCAGTATGTAGCAGGCCGTTTCGAAAACAGCCAGTGTTTTATTCTGAAAATGTATATTTTAATGTTGTTTTGGTGCCTGACTTCCTGTCACGCTCGATCTGCTCTGTGTGAAATGATGCGTCAAACTCCGGCATCCGGCAAAAATAGAAGTCTTGCGTATCTGATCCGAAGGGCTCTGACCTGCCGGATCAGGGACGCAGCCGGAATGCAACAGAGTGGATCCTACAGTGGCCCTGAAGTGCAAATCGCAACGGCAAATCAGAAAACACTGCGACATTAACCAAACCGGAAGAAGTAGGTACCCGCGTGGGACATGACTCGTCGCTGATTGGACTGGTCTATCCTTTTGACCCGGAAGAACATGGTTTACATGTTTTCCAAATATGAGTGCCGCCAGCAACAACGTACATGCTGCTATTACAGTATTTCTCAGTTGCTAAAACACATTTCTTGACATCCACCACGCTTTTCGAGGGTACCTACTTCTTCCTGTGTTAGTGTTTTCTGAATTGCCGTTGTGTTTTCTGAATAGCCGTAGAGATTTGCACTTCAGGGCCACCGTAGGATCCAGTGGAAGTTAACACATTGACTAGAATAGAAACCTATCAGACCCGGTGCTGTGACGGATCGGAGACGGACCGGACACGGAATCTGGTGGAATTTGGCCATTAATGGTTTAATGTTGATGGGATCATTAAAAAATGTTGCTAAGTTTGAAATCACAAGTGGATTTATCAAACAGTATCAGATGTTTTTCTTCCTTTTGCAGTTATTTCAGACACAATATAATGCATTTCAAAGACTTCATTTTCGCTCTATTTGGTCTTTCCTTATTTATTAATTTTTCTAATTTGAAAGCCTGTTGATAATTACTGCTTTTACTGCAGTATGTGTTTATGTCATGTGGTTTATGCCCTCAATAAACAGGAGGGGAAAAAAAGCCCCTAAGATGCAATCTTAGAAAAACGTCACTGTCGAAATATTGATCACAGCTCATAACGGCTGTGCCACTGCCAATGTCTGTCTGTCACTACAAGATCTGCCAATTAGGTTGAAGGTCACAGGGAGTTGCACGCTGAACAGCCAATAGCAAAAAGCAGCAGAAAGTTAACTGTGCTGAAGTTGTCTGCAGCGTCTCAGCTCTGTTTTAAAGAGGCTTGGGAGGGACGAGCAGAGAGAAAAGAAAGAGGGCGACTCAGTGCCTCTGGGAGGAATTGACTACGACCAGGCGATAGAGGAAGAATGTCATCCTAGAGACGAGGGACAACAAAACCAGTCGCAGACTAAGGCTCTCTGCCTTACCCTCCCTCCCTATCTCTCATTCTATCTTTCTTCTCCCTCATGCTCTCGTTGCTTTCGTGGAAGAGAGGAGACAAACAAGGACAAAGCCTTGAACTCAGACGCTGGTAAATACTTTCACTTTTTTTCCGCCTTCCTGTAGCTAGTCCACGTTCATGCTATCCCTGAAGCAGGTTGTTTTCTGTCAACACTCAGCTCACACTGTACTCTGGGCCCCGCAGGAGTCATTATATATCTGTAATGTTGCTGCTGTGTGTTGTTCTACATGACTTATTGATGCTCAATGTCATTCATCTTTAATGTGGAGAGACCAGGTGGAACTTAATAGTTTCAGCTGGTTTACGATGACTCCTGTGGCAGTTACAAAGAGGGGTGGTGGTGGTTGGGTCTGATGGAGCCACGTGTTTGGATACTGAGAAAGGTAGCTTGTAGTAAACATGTTTGATTGAGCAATAGAGAGCATCTTATTCATCAGATTTGCTTTTATCATATGAGCCAGCGAGAGCCCTCAGGTCTTGAGGTAGTGGACTTTTAATGGTACCAAAAGTAAGAACAAAGACTCACAGTGAGGCAGCTTTTTACACAGCCCACGTCTGTGGAACACCCTACCTGAAGATCTGAGGGCTGCACAGAGCATGAATATTTTTAAAAGAAAACTCAAGACCTACCCTTTTAGTCTCACTTTTAACTGAGTTTTATTCTTATCAGTTTTATTTATTTATTTATTTATTTATTTATTTATTTGTTATCTGGTTCAAATTTCTGTCACTTTTATTCTACTTTATTTATATATGTACTTATTTATTTTATTTTTTAAGTACAGCATTTCCTCAGTTCGTTCAGCAACTTCTTTTTATTTTTTTATTTTATTTTTATTGTTTTTATGATTGCATATATTGTGTTCTGTGGGGTGGGTTTGGTGTCGGACTGGGGGTGGGATCTTTTTCTTAATTTATTATATTGTAGGTTGTTTTTATATACAACACTTTGTGTTACAATGTTATTGTATGAAAAGCACTTTATAAATAAAGTCTGAATGATTGATAAGGGAAGTGAGTGATCATACTTTGTTCCTCCTTTTGATTGTAAGTTGACAGCTGTCATAGTGTTACTCTCTCTTACTTCCTTGTTAATCTGTTTGATGTCTTATCCTCCCATCAAACAAAGGTGAAGTCATCACTGGGCCAATTTGGACCCTTAAGTGAGCGCTCCATTAAGATCGCACTGCTTCATTTGCATTCTATTTGCATATGATATACTCCCTGCAGTAAGACAGGGGTGTAATATGCACTGGCTTCATTATCATTAAGCAAGGTTTAGAGCAGCTTATGCTGATCCAGGGGTTCATAAAGTTCACGCCTAGCTTACTCTTGTCAACATGCAGCCTATCAGCGCGCCCAGCTCAGAGACTTGTACCCCCCCGCTCTAATTAAGCAATGCAATTTGAAGTCTGGCAGCCGGCCCAAGCAGGTCTGACTGCTAAAGCTGGTCCTGCAGCATGGTATTTGTGTGTCCTGCTTGCCCAAGGCAGCCATTGTGTCCCCTCAGGCCACATTGCAGATTGTGTTTAAGCAGCCAGATGAATGTGTGTATTTTTAGATGGTCTTTGTGCTTCTCTCGTGGTGTTTCCAGATTTATGCTGACGTAATCAGCTGAGTTGTTGCACATTGAGTAACTGTTTCCTGACTTGTCCAATTCAGAACATTCACACTCACTCGCACACACACACACGGTGCAAGGTGCCGGTTTGTTGCCAAATCCTGAGATGAAGCAACATACCAACTGTTTTTATTTGCGTGTTTGACGCTGGCTGTGAAATTGTTTTGACATGATGCGAGTGTCGTTGATTCCCATCATTGATCTTTATGATGAATCTGAATGAATCATGTTTTTACTGGATGAGTGGATGGAAAACTCTGCTTTACTCATAGTGTGTGCCAGCCTGATCCCTCCCTTCTGCCAACCTGTACAGTCTTGTAAAGGTAGAAACCACCTAAACTGGTATTCACATCGATACGATGTACTTTATTGTCCCCGTAGGGACTGCTGCACATGTTACCTGCTCCTACAAAAATCACCACAATGACACAAGAACACATAGATAAATATGAAAAAGTACAATAAATAGTACACATTCATACAACACACAGCATACTCTTAAAGAGAGAGCACCATAACACTGTCCCAACCCTAACAGGCTATTTAATATTTAAAATTCTAATGGAGATTGGCTCAAAGGAGTTTTTAAAACGATTAAATTTACATTTGGGGACTCTGTACCTTCTTCCAGACGGTAAAAGTTCATACTTAGAGTGAAGGATGTGCAATGGGTCTCCAAGTATTCTCTGAGCCTGCCCAAGAACACACTGCTCATAAATGGCCTGAAGGGAAGGGTTGCCAGTCTTCCCTATGACCTTCATGGCAGTCTGCACCAGACGAGAGAGTTGGTTTTGAGCTGAACAGAGAGGTTACCATACCATGCTGTCATCCCATACCTAATAATACTCTCCAGTACAGCCTGATAAAACAAAAACGTAGCCTGCTGATTCACACCATACACCCTGAGCCGACATAAAAAGTACAATCTTTGCTGTATGCAGGAACACAGGTTATCAATGTGGGCCTCCCAGCTGAACGTAATATCCAGGTGGACGCCTAAATATTTGTAGGAGCCGACCTGACATCCACTGTTTCAACCAGTTGAGATTCATTGGTGTTTCTCTTTTGCAGCTCTCATTCCAGTAAGTCATCTAGAAACTCTCTCTCTTAGATCTGCTCCTTTTTTACTCATCAATTAACCGTCAATCTCGACAAATGTCATCAGACGTCACAAGACACTTGGAGTTGGTTTAAGGAGACTGATAGCAATTTGTTTACGCTGTATAACCTCACCGTCCAGTAGCATTAAAAAGTCCTGTATCAGTGCAGAATAACCCTTTTGATGTCATGTGATGAACTTCACTGTATGTTAGATCAAGCACTCCTTTCACATGGTTAAAGCGATGTGAAATTAGGCCTCTGGCTGCTTTATGAAGCTTGCAGAAGTAGAAAGAACATGATATTGTGTCGAAGAACAACCCCCAACACACACTGCTCCATGTAGCTCGCTCATTTGGCTCTGTAGAACAGCTTTAGTTGACGTCTGTGCCAAAAAGGTGCCTCAGGTTTCATTGGGACTTTGACCAGGGGGGCCCTGTTGCGACATCTCACATATGTAGGGGGTCCCTGTTTGCTAAATATTAAAACAGACTGGACATAGATATGTGGATGAATTGGCAACATTTGCCTTATGTTAGATTTTGTGTGTCAGATTATCACTTATACTTTGGTTCAGAGTTGGTTGTGTTTGAATGAGGTGTGCTTTCTGGTACCAGCTGTGCAGAACTTCTATCCAGATTTGATTTGATGTCTCTGTTAATTTTAGCATAATCTAAGAGGGCTGAATTTAGTTTGTTTACTCCTAAACATGCAGATGAAATCTTGTTGCTGTAGAGCTGGTCGATATTGAAAAAGATCTTATCATGATACAATTTTTCATATCAGTTGAGATCGATAATTATCACGATAAACATCAAATTATTATTTCAATTAAATTTAAAGGCAGCTTCATGAATCCCTCATTTTTGACGATGCTAACAGGAAGCAGGTATTTTGTGTAAGATGAGATTTTTGTGAAGTTACTATCCTTTAGCCCGCCTACCTCTTACCCTGTGACATGAAAGGCTATTCAATGCCGTCTTCTTCTTCTGTCCAATGTTAGGTGGCAACTAGGGATGTCATCAATTAAACAAGTAATGATTAATTGATTTTTGGGAACTTACTTGAACACATTTTTTTGTTTCGATTTTCTATCATGTGGAACAAACATCATGTGGTCTCACATTTTGTTCAGCTATCAGGGGGGTGTTTTAACTTTAAAGTGTGTTTCGATGTGAATCAGCTGACTGAAGTTGTTGCGCACAGCGGAGACACTCAGCTGGGGGCTGTGGCTGAGTGACAAGTCTCCACAAGCGCTTTTTTTCTCCACCGCCGGACTGATTATGACCCGGTTACGTTCCGGCTGACACCTGACCGTGTTCACATGCTTATTTTTCTCAATAAGAACGAGTAGACAGAAAACTGCACACTGTGAGTCTAAAATATGTTTCTGTTCAGTTCCCTTGTTGAAGTCTGAGCCTTCACTGATACAACTGTAAGTCCGCAGAGATTATGAGCCTGCTCCACACGTTGATATTCAGCGTGTTTAACGTTTTGAACACCTCAATACAATCCTTAGATATTCAATATGGTCCGTTATATACATTGTGTCGTGAAGGAAAATTTGATTCAGGGAAAAAAACGCATTTGGCTTTCTTTTTGACATGGAAAATGTTTACGTTCTTTTTTTAATGATTAATCGATAACTAATTGTTAACATTTCCAAAAATCGACCACGGAAAATACTTGAAATTTGCATCCCTAGTGGCAACTAGCGTTTAAGGCACATTAGCGACCCCTGCCTTTTCAGTGATTGGGGGATGTTATTACAGGTTTAAATATAAAACATTTGTATCGAACATTTGTTGTATTTATATTGAGAAAAATGTAATCACGATAATAACCATTATCTATTTATCGCCCAGCTCTAGTTCACAGTATTCAGTTATCCCTCCATAAACTTTTACTGTGAAAAACTGAGTGAAAATATTTGTACAGAGAAATAACTCGCCTGGTAGTGAATGGAAGGGATTGTCCCCAGTAAAATAAGAGGGTGAGCATAGACAAACAGGAATATAAGAAGGGAGGTAATGGCTGAAAAGTCTATTTATGCAAAGTGTGTGTTTGTGTGTGTGTGTGTGTGTGTGTGTTTGTGTGTGTGTGTGTGTGTGTGTGTGTGTGTGTGAGTGTGAGTGTGAGTGTGAGAGACAAGTCATCCAGCTGATAAATGTCAGGGTGTTGTGATTCTTCCCTGCAAACTGAAATTGCCTCTCCCATTACTCTTCCTGAATGGCAGGTAATAGCAGAATAATTGTGCGATAAGGCCTCCATTATTTCTTTGACCCTCAGAACTATATTTCATTCTAGCATTGAAATGGCAACCTCTGCTCCACATCCCGAGACGCCGCTTTGGGCAAAGTTTGCGGTTAGGTGAGCGCTAAGTCCAGAGTCGTCTGATGTCATTTGCGATTTTCAAAAGATATACATGATCTAATGGAAGATGATCAAACACAGCAGAGTCTTTCTTTAAGAGTAATTTTGAACTGATTATTATCTTCCATCCCTCTATGGCAGCTAAGTACACATTAGTCCTGCAATATGAACGCTTAGCACTTCTCAGTAACTGAATATGTCTGTCTTCCTTGTATCCACTGCGGGTTATTAGAGTTGCATAAGTAAATAAATCTAGATTAAAAAACTGAACAAATTATAAGCACATGTATTACTTTTATTAATTTGTTAATTTATATTTTATTCTATTTTATCTTAGGAAATAAAAAAACACATAAATGAACAAATAAATAAGACATCATTGTAATTATTTTATTTTATTTACTTCTGTACATGAAGAGTTAATTTGCAGAATTTTTTTTAAAAAATGTTTCAAAAAACTTTTTTTCTATTACTAGCTTTAGGTATTATCAATCAATTGAAGTTGGGTTGCTTTGACTAATAATACCTTTATTTATTTGTATAGCACTTTTCAATACAAGTAACAAAGTGCTTCACATAATAATAAAAACACAATAAAAGCAGAGAAGCAATAAAAGCAAACAGACAGTAAAAGCAGAGATAAAATGTTAAAGATTAAAATAAATTCACAAAATAAAAGCTTTACGATAAAAGTGTGTCTTGAGTAATGAAATAAAATGAGGGACTGACTCTGCAAGTCTGATTTCCTTTAAGTCAAAATGACATTACTAATCAGAGGTATCTTTAAAAAGTAACTTAAAATTCTATATTAAAAAGACATTTGTTTTTTGAAAATTTATAAAAACAGATATCTGTTTTTGCAAATTAACTCTTCATATATTTATTTTTAATATATTCTTTGAAATGCCTATTAATTATGTATTTTCTATGTTTTCTGAATATTCAATTTCTCATTTATTTATTTTTAATTGATTTCATTTGTTTCTTTGTTTTATGTAGTGTATCAAAACCTAGGCAGAAAGACCAATTAAGGCCATATGATTGACAGTTCTGACTTACTAGGAATTAAAAAAAAGTAAAAAGGAGAAAAACAAGTAAGAAATAAAGAAATCAAGAGAATATTTTTTTTAAATCAGAGAAAAACGTACTGTACTTGAAAATGCATAAATTAAATATATATAGTTTGGTTAAAAAAACACAAATAAATGAACAAATGAATGTGACACTTCAAGATTCTTTTAGCACACACTCATGTCAGTCTGTAATTATTTTTTATGGCTGCCTCCCCCCGCCCATAATCTCTCATGTTCATATCGGTCAGGAAAGTACAGCTGTGTCTGTTTTCTCTCCTTTATTCTTTCTCTGCATGCCCTCTCCCTCTTCTCCCGTGTTCTTTGTCTCTCAGCGCGCCAGTCACCCTATACAGTAAGTACCAGCTGGTTCCCTGACTTGGTGTTGTGGAAACATAGGTCTCAGGTGGCAGGCGAGCTCAGTTCCAGCAGCAGGAGTCCATCAGGGACATGGCGGTGCTGGATCTTTTGTTATGCTGCAATAAGGCAGAGATATAGGCACACTTGATAAACACACACAGCTGTATACCTCCCTTTGGGACTCTTATGTGAGTGTGTTTATGTTTTTTCGTCAGTGTATGACTAATCTTGGTTTGTTCCCAGCAGCATGACGTGAGCAAAGGGGCCTCTGCCTTCTCCTCCTGCTCCATGCGTGTCTGCCGAGATCTCTGCGGATTTTGGCTGCTTAGCTCGGATTTACATCATTTAATTTCAAGGCTTGCTTAACACGTTTCAATCAATGAGCCTCTATTCGCCTGGCTGTGCGGGATTAGTTAATAGAAGTGAGAGAACATTTTGTAGGATATATCTCATGATATCCCACCTGGGCTGGTGTAGTGTCGACATGCTGATAAAGAGTGTGGTCATGGTGCAGAATAGGGATCAGGCTGCTCCTTTTTATGCTTGCAGTTCAAGATAGCAGCTAAGTTTTGAGCACAGCAGGAATAATGGCAGTGTCTGAAACTGAACTACAGCATGCATTGGGGTCAGAAAGGCGGCATGATTAATGGTGAGATCAATGGGTGTTAATGGGATACAAGCTCAGTCTGATGAAAGGGGAATTTTCCTGTTGTACCTTCTCTAATGCAACTCTTTTCCTCTGTCATAGTAATGGACACCAAGGCAGTGTTTGCTGCCCTGTACAGCGTGTGCGAAGAAAATGCCACGTTCTTCTCAGGAGGAGCCAAAGGGTCGCAGGGCGATGCAGCGCGGCGCCTGGTGGAGACCATGAAGCTGATCCAGGAGCATGCGCGCAGTCTAGAGCCTGTCGTCTCCGGCTTTGCTGCTGTTTACCATCACTTTGACTTTGACCCTCATATACCTGCCAACGGCTATCGCTCCCTGGTCAAGGTAGGCTGTGGGATGTTTTGAAGTCTATGTGTGTGCAGATAGTAAAGTCTTGGAGTCTTGTGTCTGTCTTCTCATATCAGCTGAGTTCAGCTTTGAGAAAGTAAGCCCTCATACCGCAACACATTTTTATCAATATTCTGCCCACACTGTGAGAAATGGCTCAGCAGCCCCTGTGTGCCATTATATTGCTTTGTTTCAAGGTCAGTCCATTTGTTTTACAGATTGATTTTATGTTGCAAATCAGGTTAGATAAATCCCTCCAGCTGGAGAATATCCAACCCAACTGTACTCACTGTCCTTTATCTTCTACAGTTATTGATGAAACATCATGACCTTCAGTAGTTGCAGCCCACCACAACTGAATGAGTCTAGCAGGGCAGTAAATGAATGCTGCTCTGTTTTCAAGCCTCCAAATTTCTACATTTATAATCCTTCTCATCCCCACACTGCAACTTTGACTAATCTGTAACACTGAGGTGAAGCAGTGAGCATTTCACATGCTTGCATTCTGGCCTGTTATCATACACCTCTTTTTCTTCCTTCCCCCATCAAGCTTAATAACTTAATCTTCAGTCAATTCAAGCAGACCCAAAACACATATAATTAAAAATAATCAAAGAAATTTTATTCTCTCTGTTAAAGCAGAAAGTGTCTCTTTACATTTCCATCTTTAAAAAGAGATTCATATTTATCAAATTAAGTCTCTATCAAGTCAAGCCAACTCTGGTGTATAGAAAATGCAGCACAGCAAAGGTAGATGTTTCCAAATCATCCAAATTCACTGTCATTATCTTTATACTTCTTTAGTTGGTGCGCTGCTGCTTACTCCACATCATCCAGAAGGGGCGCTACATAACCTCAAACCGCCGCAGCATCTTCTTCCGGACAGCACACAACGCGGGGGAGATGGAGGCCTACTGCAACGCTCTGTGCCAGCTGCGAGCCCTCCTTTACCTGGCTCAGCGCATGCTACACGACAACAGCCATGGCAACCTATTTTTTCAAGATGAAAGCGGCCTCAGCGAGAGCTTCGTCCGTGAATACTCCTCCATGCACAAGGGGTGCTTCTACGGCCGTTGCCTTGGCTTCCAGGTGAGATAAAGTTCAAAGTTCAAAGTCTTCTTTATTGCTCCCCTCTATCTGTCTTTCAAGACCCAACTCAGTCGAGGCATGATGGCTGTCTAACATGAGTCTGGTTCTGCCTGAGGTTTCTGCCTGTTAAAAGGAAGTTTTTCCTCACCACTGTAACTAGCTAAATACTGCGATGTGCAATGCTCATGATGGATTAAGGTGGGGTCAGACTGAGTCTTACCCTGTCTTGGTGTTGGGTCTCTGTTCATAATTTGACATAGTGTGGTCTAGACCTCCTATGTTTGTAAAAGCGTCTTGAGATAACGTTTGTTGTGATTTGGCGCTATACAAATAAAGATTGATTGATTGATTGATTGATTTATTGTCAAAAACTGCAGTATGCACCAGACATAGAGAGGATTTGATTTTAGGTTTCTCTCTCAGACCCTAGCAATGACAACAACAGATAAATATAGGAAATAGCTAAGTTAAGTCTGTGAAGGGGGCACTATGGGAAGAGGAGGCAAAACAGGTAGAGAGTTCAGCATCCTGCCTGCCTGCCTGATGGATAAAACTGTCCCTCAGTCTGCTGGTTCTGGCCCAGACACTGCGTTATCTCCTTCCTGATCGCAACAGGCTGAAGAGGCTGTGAGACGGGTGGGAGGGGTTGCCTGCCATGCGACAGAGTAAATAGATACTAAGTGTATCATTACTTAAAGTGGTGAAAATTCAGCTGCTGTAGGAATCAGATGAAAAATGAAAGGGTAACATCAAATCTGCAAACTCTCCTTTAAATCATCCAAACAAGCAACTGAATGTACTCACGTTTCCAATTCTGGCAAAAGTACCCCCAATCTTGTGGTCCATACAACATTCTGCCTCTCCTGATGTTTCTATAGTTAGTATTAGGGCTTGTCATGCACAGAGCAAAGCTCCTCACATAAGGCACAGTCTCCTGTAGCCTATCAGCCAAAGGGTATTCATTAAAAAAAAAAAGTGACATGCTGATGTTAGAAGAGAGAAACAATTTTTGTGCCAGTCACCGGGTGCTCGTATAACCCTCTTCATTACACCCGTGTCTACAGGGATAGATAATAAAAAGGGGGAGAGTGAGGTAAGAAGTGTAATAAGTAAAGGCCAGGAAAGTAATACTGAGGCAAGGATGACTCCTGCTGCTCAGACCTGCAGGTAAAATGTAGCGCGTAAAGGATTTGATTGTGCAGCCATAGTGTCTGTTCTCAGTTGAGCTTAACGAGAGAGGCTGAACCCTCAGTGGACCGAGGTCAAAACCAAACTAAAGGGAAAAATGATGAAACCTCTCCACTGCAGTCGGCATCAATTTATAATGTCTCATACTCCTCTGATATTCTGATATCCCATCATCTGTTTCTCTTACTGTATTTGAATACCTGTTTTAATATCTTGTTTCCTAAGTGCCGTTGATATTAGTTGCTTTTATTCTAAGTCTTTTACTGAGTTTATTTCTTCTTTGTCCCCCCCCCCCCTCCTAGTTCACTCCAGCCATCCGACCCTGTCTACAGACCATCGCTATCGGGCTTGTAGCCTTTGGAGAGAACTACAGACGGCATCAGTCAGGAATAGGTCAGCACCGGTCTGTCTGCAGCTGTACCCTCTCATCATTCAGCCACTTCATTCTCATTCATAGGCCATACTCATCCCCACGCCTCTTCTACATTGCTCCTTGGCCCCCTCACTGTGTACCTTTTGATGTTGTGTTTAGATTTCGAGATGCTCTTTCATCCCTTGGATTCTCCAGGGCTAGCCGTGATGCTTCTTCTATATTTCAGAGTGTTTTGAACATGCACACCGTTATGGACAGAGGCAGGGATCGGAGAACATGCACTATTATAAACACGGTCTCAACATACATGCACACGCACACATGATATTTGGCATTGAAAGGGAATCATTTAACTCTTGTGGTTTCTTGTGCTCTCTGCTGCACTACAGCGGAGGCACCTGGTATTGCACCATACGGTGAGTGTACTGGAACCCTCTCTCCCCTTCATCATAGTCCTCTGTGGTGACCTCAGGCTATGAGACTGTGTGAAAGAGTTGCTTCTGTCTTGCAGCTTCTTTTATCTGAACAGTTTAGCATACAGCTCTGTTAACTGCTTCAGCTCTCTTGTGCCTGTGTTGTAGTTTATAGATTGAAGTTGTAGCTATCTGAGTGTGACTCTCTTTCCTTTTCTTCACTGCACATCCCTGATTTATTGCAGTGGTATGAAACCAAGTCATTTCCTTGATATTGATCCGTTCCAACATAGCAGTAACATAGTAGAGCAGACACCCCCTACATGAGAGTATGATTATCGTGCTGTGAGTGCATTAAGGCTGATTCACAGTGGTGCTTTACTGTAGCTGCTTCTTTGAGGTTTGCTGTGTTGTAGCACCCTGAATCTTCTAAACAGACATTCTATCTGGTGTTCAATCCTTCCACCTTCCATCTTTTGCATTCTCACTAAGCGTATGTTTTCAAAAGTTTTTGTTTTATGTCCAAGGGTGCAGGCCCGCTCTGCAGTTTTGATGTTCCTACTCTTTCTGACTTTGTGAAATTACTTTTTTATTGCCCTGTTATTGAACTTTTGCCTGCCAGTCATTTTTTCAATTCCATTTTTCTCCCTCTTCAACCATACACATCATCACCCCTCCTCCACCCTCCACCCTCCATCCTTGTCGTTTTTATTTCTAACCATATTTCATTTTTTTCATTAAATTGTCTCAGGAGTACCCGGCCTGTTAGTACACCCTTCTCATTTTGTCGTCCTTTATCCCTTTCTCAGGTGTAGCAGCCAGCTCTTTCTTCAACTCAGGAAAGTACGCTATCGATCCAGAGTTGAGAGGGGCAGAATTTGAACGCATCACCCAGAACCTGGACGTCCACTTCTGGAAATCCTTCTGGAACATCACCGAGACTGAAGTCCTCTCAGTGAGTCGACTGTTAATGCATCTTGTTAACACACACTCGCTATCTGTGAGCTATCAGTAGTCTACAGATGTCACCACTGATCCATGCACAAAGATAAGTGCTCTGCCCTGTTTTAATTTAAAAATTGTTTCAGGGATATTTTACTTTCCTCTGGTAAAAGTACCTTGTCTATCATTATGCATTTTGGCCCACAGGCCGCTGGTAATAATAGAGTGGAATTCAATTTATTCAATGATTCATGATTTATTCATCCGGTTTCTCTTTCTCTCCAGTGGCCTGCCTCGCTCTGTAACTTGCACTCTTTCTCTTTTTCTCTCTGCCTTCTGTCCAACACTTTCTCTCTACTGGTCCATAGCGTTCTCACTTTTTCTCCATTATCTCCCTCCCTCCCTCCAGAGTCTTGCCAGTATGACATCCACTACTGTCAAGGTGAACCGGGCCCTTTCTGTACCCCCCATGGCCTTTGACCTCCCCCTGGCGGCCAATCACAAAGCATCTGTAACTATCACTCCACCGTCAGCGCACCTCGGGCCCGCTCCTGTTCAGATGAGGCTCATCTCTTATGACTTGCGTGAAGGACAGGTACTGAAATTACTATTCTGCTCACTCCAAAGTGCCACAAGTGAAAAATGCAACAAAATAAAAAAGCTTCATTATTTTCTATTTTATGCAACACCAGACTAGTTTTTGTATTTACTGAGTGCTTGTTTCACACTGACTCCTTGTACCTTATCTAAATATTTCCTGTGTGACCTTGTTTGTTTTAGTTTCCTCGTCTGTTTCTTTTTAAACTATGTGTATTTACCTCCCCTACAAGTTATTCAAATGTTCAAACTATATGTAAAACATCTCTTGAATTTCTTGTTAGAGTACAAGAAAGCTTTGACTCATCCTCATAGATTTAATCCCTCTTATTATCTCCCCCTCTCCTTCTTACTCTGTCATAAAGTATCACTCAAGGTATCACTCAAGGTATCACTCATCTCCCTCCTCCCCACTTCCCTGACCACATTCTCTCAAGAGACTCCTTCTCTTCTCCCCGAGCTTGTTCTCCTCCTTACTTTGCAGGCCTGGCACTAAACCAAGTGCCATCAACAAACACTTTAAGCCATTGATCACGCTCCAGCAACACAAAAGTGTCCTTTTTACTGTTGCTAAATACGAGCTTGCATCAGCGGAAGCCCTCCCTCTCAGACACCGCTCTCCTTCCTCCTTGTTTCTGTAAATGAATGAGAATTAGTGTGCGTTCATGCAGGCGCAGGAAATGCTGGCAGCAAGCTGCTGCAGAACAGCTAGTTAATCCCTCTCTCAAAGGAGGCCTGTTGCGAACACTAGCAATGGCATATAATAACAATGAAAACAAGGCTTTGTTTGCACTGTACACAGCATGTGAACATCTATCAGAATAATGCAAACAGTGCTGTCTGTCATCATGTCACTGTCATCATGGGATGTTTTTGGAGTGTTTGACCAAATCATCTGATTTTGTTTACTTTTCTGTGAAACTTGAAATCCTCTTTTTCCGTCTCTCTCTCCCTCTCTCTCTCTTCAGGACAGCGAGGCTCTGCTATCTCTCTCACGCGCGGAGGGGGGCTCCATCTCTCTATCGCTGGGGCTGAAGACCAAACGCCTCCCCCCATCCCCCTGTCTCCTGATCCACTTCCATGGTGGAGGCTTTGTAGCACAGACATCCAAGTCCCATGAGGTGAGATTGGAATCTTCAATCACAGACTAGTTTTTCCTAACTTATAAAAAGCCACACATTTCCCCTCCCCTTGGAAGAAAAACTGGATCAGAAAGACTATGCATGCTTGTACCAGGTTATATTTTGACTATAATCCACCAGTTTTTGATAATTACAATGAAACAAAAATGCAAAGAAACAAGACATCGCTACAACTCTATCATTAGACATCTGACTCAACTCATAGAGCCATCACAACAGTGATCATGTAGTGAGTGAGTCATTCACTTCCCTAAACCTTCAACTTCTTCTCAGTGATTGAACCCCAGCTAATTTAAGCTTTGGCAGTGTAGAAGAAGAGAGGTTACCAGTTAATGTGGTCGTTCATTTTTGTATTGATTCCTCCCTGAGTTGCCTTCTTAACTTGTTATATTCACACAAAGCTCTCTGTTCTTTTTAATATCAATCATTTAGACCTAAATCCAGAATTCCCTTCATCGTCGTCTCACCTTTTTTATTTTTTACATACTGAGGAGGAGAGTATGACCTACATGTATTTTAATCTGCTTGAAAAGAAGAGGGACACACAATTAAACCTAGGCCTCATGGGAAATATTATATTGGATTTGTATTTTTTTTCCAATTATCTTTTTATTCATTTTCAACATTTTATAACATACAAGACGAAAAACAAACACGAGAGGAAAGTCAAAAGAAGAGGGGAAAAAGAGGAAAATATAAATAAATAAATAAAAATAAAACAAATTAAAAACATTTTGTAAAACACAAATATGTACATTATAATAAGTACAAATAATAAGTGCAAGTACATAAACCATGGTCATATTACGTTGTCTTTTTGTACTCAGAGTCCAAGCATGGCCAGCCATGCTGGGTGGATGTCAGAGGTCCATAAGCGGCTGCCAAACTTTTAGGAAAACATCTCCTTTGTTTTCCAGAGTGTATGTGCGTTGTACCAGACGTAAGGTTTCATTCAAAGTTTGTTCGAACAGGTTAAATGTAGGGGGTCTGTGCTGATTCCATCTGAGAAGGATACATTTCTTCACTATGTAGGATATCATAGCAATCCTCTTCGTATGTGTGGGATCCAGTGTTTTGTTCAATTCTGTACCAAAGAGATAACATATTGGTGTACAGTCCAGCGAGGTCCCCACAACCTTGACAGTCAGGTCATGTACCTGGATTGTATTTTTGTCATTGCTCTAGACTTTATTCAAAGACTTTCCAATTCATTCCAGTGTGTAGAATGTAGGGGAAGTGTTGTACCTGTTGTGGGTTCATCTCAAGTTGTTCCCTTGCCTCTCCTTGTTGGTCCTACGCCGATCTAGTCATCTTCAGCTGTGTGCAATCTTTACATAGCATCAGCCTACTTGCAGCTACCACAAGACAGGACTCTGTGAAATTGCCAAGGACATGGGCATCCTTGATCTGCAGCAGTGTAGCAACCAGTGGATGAGAAGGAGCAATCAGAGAAGAGAGTGAGCTGGGCTGTCATGTTGAATTAACACGGAACTGTACAACCCTGCAGAGAAAGATTACCCCGGGCACTAATGGAAGCGTTGTCAGACTATCCTTCCTTCCTCTTCTTCTTCTTCTTCTTCTTCTTCTTCTTCTTCTTCTTCTGGGCTCTCTGTTTTTTTAAATACCCTCTCTCTCAATCTTTGGAATACCTTACAGAATCCTTTTTTTTTGTCACTCAGTGTCCTTCAGTGGCGGGAGCTTTTTAGTGCCCTCGGTGCTCAATGATGCTGAGATCACAGGGGTGGATGCGCTGGCATCTGTGCATTAGGCAATTTGGACACGGACCACACACACACGCACACACCCACACAGTGTTTGGCCAGCAGAGGTTTACACTTTCAGATTAACTGCGCTGCCTGTCTAAGAATGAGCAGGACTGCAGCTCTCATTAATTCCTGCTACGAGAACAGATCTGGGACTCTCTGAATTGGTGTGAGAGGTTTTCTTTGTGTAGATGTGTGTAGAAGAAGCATTTCCTGAGTCATGTAAAATTAGCTAGCTATGTACCCAGATCAACAACACACACAAACACACACACACACACACACACACACACACACACACACACACACACACACACACACACACACACACACACACACACACACACACACACACACACACACACACACACCTCGTCTCTGCTTGTTGGGCGGTTTCTTGTGAGTCCATACCTTTTTATGCAGACGGATGATAAACTAACTAACTGACGGTCCTGCACATTGACTCAACCACATCTTGACACTAATTCTAGCCTTGCAACAATGGCTCTTTCTCATACACAAGTGCACACACTCACACCTTTGGCCTATCTTTGCTGATTCCATCCCCACACTGACATGATCAGTGCATGAGCGGCATGCACGCTTGTCATGTCGTCATTCTCACTCTGAGATGTATTATGACAGGTTGGGCCTTAAGACAGCACAGCTGACTGCTGAAGCTGTTCCTTTGATTATTATTTTTTATATTGACTCACTGGTCGGCGAGCCGTCATACAAGCAAACACACAGACACACTGTACTTTTTCCTGGCATTGTGATTGGAGGGCTGGCGGTGAAAGCGACAGCGCTGTCACAGCTCGTCAGAAACCTGTTGAGAGAAGATAAAGACAGAGGAGAAAGGATGAATGCATTGTGGAAGGAATAATTATTTTTCATGACAAGTTTCGATGCCTTTCTCCTATTTCAAGGTCAGTGCAATTCAGCTGTGAAGTCGAGTACTTGCCTTAGGTTGGCATCAGAATAGTAAACACAGCTTGACTGTGGAGGAAAGAAAAAAGGGAGACACTCAGCACTTTGAATCCCTGTGAATCCACAACCATCCCACCTCCTTGTCTTTGTCCTTTTCCCCCCCAGCAAACTGGAACATGTGGTGGCCACCTGTTATGACTGTGTACAAAGATGGGGAACGGAGGTGCCAGTGAGGGCAATGCTCATTCTCTTTGTCTAGACAGTAATCCTGAAAGCAGACAGATGAAATCAGAAGGACTTATAATTTTTTATCCTCCTTTCTTTAACGTTAACACCCACGCGTCTCTCTCCCACCACATTTCTTTGTCTCTCCGTCTCACTGCCTCTGTGTTTTATTGTTGCTGCTGTTGTTCTCATAAATTTAACAACACATTATGTATTCACTGTGAAACTGATTGTTCTTTCCCCATCAGATGTTCACCCCTCTGTGTACCCTTGTATTCTTTCTTTTGCAGCCTTATCTGAAGAGCTGGTCCCAGGACCTCGGCGTCCCCATCCTGTCAGTGGACTACTCTTTAGCCCCTGAGGCCCCCTTCCCAAGGGCTCTGGAGGAGTGTTTCTACGCCTACTGCTGGGCTCTAAAAAACCACCATCTACTAGGTACACAGAGGCGGACGCTGTTTTATCTCCTCTGTACTTTGTCTAACAGTAATGAAAAAATATGCTCAGTTGAAATGATACATAAGGCAGGTAAAAGAAAGTGGTTTATTAGAATTAATGAGCATCTGTAAGTCCCCACTTACATTCCCCCATGCCTCCCGAGAGAATTCATTCATCACTTTGAAAGTAATCATGCTGCAGCACAATGTCTTGCAGCGTACCCCTTGTTCTGTATCATCCCACAAATTGTGATGCTTACAATGAACGCAGAAAAAAGGCGTCTCGTCTGTTCCGGGAACATCCGGCTGCTGAAGAACACCGTGTCAAATTAACAGTGATCGCAATGCATTATGTTAGTGTGAGAGTACAAGCAGACAATATGAGTGCCGTGAGGGAGACGGTGAGACAGAACTTCCTCTCTGTAGCCAAATATTCAGCAGTGGGACTGTAGAGAGAAAGGCACTGTAACTTGATGGTTGTCACACTGTCTTTTATTTTCACCGTCCCAGTGGGTGTTTTTTTTTTCAATCTTTCCACCTTTTATTAAGTGTTCCATTTCTCTGTTTTCCCTCAGAGCTATCATTGGTTCCTCTCCTCTTTTCCTCCACCCTATCATACCTGTCCTATTTTTATCTCCGCAGGTTGGACGGGAGAGAAAGTGTGTCTGGCTGGTGACAGTGCAGGAGGCAACCTGTGTGTAACGGTGACGATGCGCGCCACTGCCTTTGGTGTTCGTATGCCAGATGGCATCGTGGCAGCCTACCCGGCCACCCTGCTGACAGCCTACGCGTCGCCCTCTCGTCTGCTAACACTTATGGATCCCCTGCTGCCTCTCAGTGTGCTCTCCAGGTGTCTCAGCGCCTACGCAGGTAAGAGCGCGTGTTATTAAAAGAAACAAGCCAGGACTCTGTTTTGTCTGGCGAGTTTAGATCTGTTTTCTTCTATCTTTTTCTTTCAAGCAGTTCTGCATGCTCTGCCATCTGCTCCACATCAATCATGCACTTGATCTATTAGTCTGGACTTCAGTTGGTGATTTATTAACAGTAAATAACACCCACAGCTTCTTGTGTGGCATAAATGATATTTTCCCCATGCTGTAACAGTTATTTCTATGTTATTAATACACTCTAGTCTTTTAGATTAATTAATACAACACTTAAGCATGGCAAAAAGCCTGAAGTTTTTTTCCAATTCCAAAAACAGCTGAGTCATGAGCTAAACTGTTACAGTTTGAGCTTGAGGTCAATCAGCCCATGTCTGCACTGTCTGTTAATAGATTACAAGATTCAAGATTCAAGGTTTTTTATTGTCATACCAATACAAGCTGTCACATGATATGGGACGAATTTCCGTTTCTCAGGTCCCGTATGAAGCCACAAAGAACACACAATTAAAGGAAGACACTAGTAATAAATATAAAAATATAAGTACAAATATAAATATTGTGCATGGACTGATTGGGTTATTTATGTCATAGTGCAATTGCATATGCAAATGTACAGTGTGCAAGTTTTGAGGTAGTCCGTTTTATTGTACTGTTCATGTCAGAGTCTGTACAGCTGGGTGCGGACGAGACTACAGAGCACCACCAGAGTTCAGCAGTCTTACGGCCTCAGGAAAGAAGCTGTTCCTCACTATTACAATTAGACATTACAGTAGAATCGTCAACACCAAGGCTGCATCTTATCTGAGAAAGTAACTTGCAACAACTCAACCTGCAAACGCAAAGATTATACACAAAAAACACTCAAGCAGAAACCACGTTTGTGAATTATTACAGCTGAGAAAGAAGGTGAGGAACACTGAGTCAGTCAAATCTGCCAATTATGCTTTTCTTTCATTTTCCCCCCTTTTAATTATTGAATTAAAACACATATAATTTTCTATTCACTCATCCTGTCACTGCTCTATGTTGTCTTCTGTAAAACAAAATGTTGCATGGCAGCATATTTACGCTTTGCTTCTCAATCTTCCCTGATTCTCATCTTTACTTGATGAATAGGGAAGTCACTCTCATCTCTGTGCATCTGTCCTCCTCTTTCTGACTCTTCCGCCGCGTTTCCCCCTCTCCAGGCAGTGATCCACAGACGGAGACGCAGATAGAAAAAGTGAGCACGCTGAGCATGGTAAAAAGAGACACGGCACTGCTGCTGAGAGACTTCCGACAGGGAGCCTCAAACTGGATCCACTCTCTGCTGGATGCAAACAGAGCAACATCATCTCCTGGCACAGCTGCAGAGGCGCCACCAGGAGCCACTGGTACACCGGCTATTGCTTTTGTGCATGGATGTGTGTGTTGTGCGTGTTTGTGCAGTCAGGTGGCGACAGGAGATGAGACGTGGGCGATGAATGTGTTTTGCTTGGCTGCTTTTGAGTTCAAAGTTTTCTACAGATGCCATACTTTTCTGTCTTTGATTAAATGTATCCACTGAAAGTTCAGGTCAAACCACACTGAGTGATTGTGTTTGTTTTTACCGCCCATGTTTTTAGTTTTAATTGAGACGATTTATTTAAGTGTTATGATTGCAACAACATCAAATGCCCCTAAGTTCATTTAGATCCCATATGGAGGAGGTTGCAGTCATGGATCCTGTTTATTCATCATCAACTAACCAATTACGACTTTGTCCCACTCTGTTACGTAACACTCCTGTCTCTCCATTCATATCAATTCACCTCTTTGGAGCAGCAGGGCTTTGACAGTAATTGTTAATTGTCGCCACCGTAAATCTGGTGGCGAACCGTAATTTCCCTGGTGTCCCCTTAGCTAGGTGACACCCCCACAGCTGCAAGCCCAAACTAATGAGAATGTCATTGTTGGGTGTGCATTATTAAAAGGCCATCATGGCTCAGAGATGGTTCATTATTAAAGAGATGAGAGATTGCAAGCGCTTTGTGAAGAGACCAGCCACGACGACTCTTACAGCTGTGTTTTGACGGCTCAGGGCGGGAGGATGATATCACCATGACAGCACTGTTTGAATTTTCCTCCACCCACTTCTCCTCTCTTCTTCCTGATATATTCCAATTAGCATTTTAGGCTTTTAACTGTTGGCTGTCAACCAGAGGACGTATGATAAGTGGAATCTGTGGAAGAAGTGAAGTGCTTGTGTACTATCACTGCTGGTTTTTTTTCCTTGCGTCCTCCAGCTGCCATTGACCCGAAGCTAATTCAAGTGGCGTCTTTTTGAGTGGCATCTTTGTCCTTTTTTAGAGCATTTACTGTAATTAGTGTGTTTAGTTTTTACTTTTTAATGCACTCATTTTGTATTTAGATGTAACTTTTGCCAGATGTCTCTTAAATCACTCTGTTTCTCCTCTCTTCATCTCTCCTCTTAGGCACCGTGAGGAAGAGCATCTCAGAAGCCTCCATCTCCTCTCCTCACGCTGACCCCCCTGTACCCTCCGAGACCTCAGAATTCCCCACACGGAAATTATCTGTCAAGAGCCAGACTTGTCAGGACTTGGGATCCCACAGCAATTCCACCTCTCACAACTCACCGCCGCTGTCTGAGCGAGCCGTACGTCACGCTTCACCATGTTTACATTAAGATTAGCTTGCTTTCACTTGATGATCAGAGGAAGTAGAGAGTGTGTGAGATGTATGGGTTGAGCTGTAAGTGAGGATTCTTGTGGGAGTTAGATCAGGTGATGAGGGAAAGGTCAGTAAATTGATGATCTTCATAGTGCAAAGTGAAGAGATATTTCACCCGACTCCTATCAGTGATCCACTCATTCCTGCTTTCATACAGCTTGTATAAAAAGGATTTAGTGTGCCGTTGTAGACGTTTTTAAAAAACGAAGAAAACATCAGCAGCTAGATATTTTGGCCGTCTGTCACACAATGCTGCACACTTTGCTGTGATGTGCATGTTTAATGTATCTGAACTTAGTTGAGATTATGTCACCATACCTCAAACAGATTCCCCCTGAAAATGCTGACTGGATATCAAAACTTTCTGGTTTGTGCGTGTGCTGGCAAGGTACTGCAGATTATCCTCGGATGTATTTTCACACAGGCGGAGTGGATTAGTGACTTGCTTGGGAAAAATAGCAAGCAGAGGTGATGTAGGATTTTAAATTTGCTTTTCCTCCTTGAAACGAGGATTGTTCAGCCAAGGCTCTCCGGCACTGAGCCAAAGTATTTTGAACATTTTCACAAGGACAAAGTAGTGTGTGTGTATTTTAATCTAGTTCCCTGTCAGATATTTCTTATTTCTCGTATTTTTGACCGTGCCTTCTCCTTTTGACCACACAGTGCTGTCCAAACTCACTTGAATTATTTCCTATCTCTTATTTTATACAGCCAGAAGATGTGAGCTTCTACCTCACCAAGGATGCAGACCCCTGCTTTTCCAGGGACCTGTCATCAGTGGCTATACCGCCCCCTGCTGCAGAGGAGGGATCAGAGCTGGAGCACCCTAGGGAGTTCCCCTTGGGGTTTGAGCCTCTTCGCTCAATGCAGCTGGCTGAGATGAGGGTGGAGGTCTCTCCTGTCTTCAAGGATCCTTTCTGCTCTCCTCTTCTGGCTCCTGATAGCATGCTGAAAGGGCTTCCACCTGTGCACCTTGTGGTAAGAAGAAGCAGTTGACATCAAAGCAGGCAAAAATGCAAAGAATATGCTCACAACATTGATTTATTCCAACACATGTTGATTTTACTGCCAGTTTAAGGAGTGCCCTGATGAAGAAATAAATAAAACTCACTCATTAGTTAATCATTGAGATATTCTTCATTAACATGCTTTGCCTTTGGCAGATTTGAAGGTTGAATCCTTTTGTTTTAAGTCCATTTTTGGGCTTATACGCCTTTATTCAGAGAGAGGATGGTGGATAAATTAGGAAGCTGGGAAGAGAGGGTGTAGCATGACAAGCTGCGAACAGCTGGAGTCAAACCTGGATGACTATATCCTCTGTAAATGGGGCATGCGATTTAACTGCAAGGCCAAACCAGCCCCCATGAATGAGTTATGATTTCTTTATTGAAGATAATTCAAACAATAAAAAGCAGAATCAAGCAGTACATACTAAATATCAGACCCACTCATGCTCTTCTGTGGACATATATCATAGCCCGGGGAAAGGCTGCTGGTAATATTACTGTAGCTGTTTAAATTAATGCTCCTTCTGTGTTTATCACTTGTATTAATATCAATGGGAGAAGTTTTATCCGTGGAGTCCTCCAACTCTTCAAAACAAATGAACTCAGTAATAACAAAAAAGAGAAAAGGATGACCGTGTGGTGCTAGTTGATTTGCTTTTTGCATTTTCTTCCTTTAATTTGCTCATTGTTCGAGGAAGAGGAGAGGAGTCACTTTCATTATTACTCCTGCACTCTGTGTCTCTTTCATAATAGACACCCCCTTCATTCACTTGTAGCTCAAACAATGTTTTGTAGTGAGGAAGTGGACACGTACTCCACCTGTAAGCAAAAAAAGCAGGATGTCAAGGTCGTACTGACTCTGCAGTCCAAAAGGCCGTCTGACTGATCTGTCAGGTTTGTCATCATACACACATTTGATCCTTTTTGATCCTTCTTTTAAATATTCCTGTTAAGATCATTTAATGGCTTGGTCCTGTTTAATATGATTGACAGAACATGGTTAAAAACACGTAGGTTGAAGTGCAGTGTCAAGCAGCACTTTAAAGAGCCACTTGCAGCCGTCTATATTTAGTTGACTTTAGGAGAAAATTGATCGTTCCCATGTTTCTTTCAAGTTGTGAGCTTATCATACTTGTGTTTGAGCATCCAAGAGCAGACCAGGATTGTTTGGTATTGATAGCGAAGAGAAGGGAGGAGCAGATTGAGGGATTGAGTAGGTAGAAAATGGCATCCTCTAAATGTTAAGAGATAAGAGCACAGAGTGCGGTACACTCACTGCTTATATTTCCGTCTGAGAGAGTGAGACGGAGTGTGATGGCAAAGATTTGGGGGTTGACGCCTGCTCTCTTGTGAAAAGAGTGTTAATATGAAAATGAGGAAATTGGTACTGCTTTTTAAGTGCCTAGAGTGAGTCAGCGAGAATGTAAAGAAAGCTGGGACAAAAGAGACCGGGACGCTTGGCTTCCTTTTCTTCATCCCTTAATTAAGATTCTTGACATGTCTGAAGGGAATCCTAATTTGTTTTCCTCCCTTTTTCTCACTCTTTTTCTCCTCCCATCTCTCAGGCTTGTGCGTTGGACCCCATGCTGGATGACTCTGTGATGTTTGCCAAACGTTTGAGGAGCATAGACCAGCCTGTCACTCTGTGCGTGGTGGACGACCTCCCCCACGGCTTTCTCAGCCTATATCAGCTCTCCAGGGAGACGAGAGAAGCTGGCAACGTCTGCGCGGAGAGAATCCGCGCCGTCTTCACCCAGAACAATTCGCCCCCGGAGCCGCGCAAGCACCGCAAGCTGGAGCGGACGGATAGGGGTGTGTCGACCTCTTCTGGGGAAGCCAGTTCTCTCTTCGTTTGCCCCATTGAGGAAGTGGAGCTGACTGATGAGAAAGCGGATAAAATATCTGATGGGGAGGGCTTAGTAGCCGTTGAGGCCCAGAATAACACTGATGCTGGTGGCATTGGGTCTTAAATAAGGTTAGATAAAAACAGAAGGACTGCAGTTCTCCTGAGGAGTGAAAAGAGAAAGAGCAAATGAAAGTCAGATAAATTTAGGCAGTGCAATGCTTAAAAAAGAAGAGAGAGAAAGCATCCTAAAACACTAAAGGGGAGAGGGCAGTCTAGGAGATTGCCCAGTTTAGTGAGAGACGACAAAAAAAAGGAGCAAAGCGAAATGCAACCTCCTCTGCTTTACATTTCTATCCACTTGTCTGCATCGTCATGCACCGACGCAAATCTGGCAGACAAAAACGAACACACCCACAGAAGACAGTCGTGTTTTCAAATCAAATGGTAATTTAGCAGCAACACAGATCAAAGACCTGCACACACCCACACATGCGACACAGATACTTAAACAGAGTCGCCGTTAGGCAGTGGAGGCTCGGACACAAAGCAGAACAGAAGAGTCTCGAGACGCGGCCTGAATGGGTGATTCATCCAGGCTAAGGCAGTCATTTGAGATCCTAATCAGACGGCAGCAGGCACACTATATGCTTCTGTACACAGCCATCCTATCAAAATGGCCACTTGTCCTAAAGGGAGCCTCTCTAAATCAGACTAATAACTCCTCATTGTGTTCTCTATTACGCCAGTTTGGCAGTCAATATAGCTCACTTTGTGGATAGTAAGTGTGTTGACTCTGCTAAATACAATTACAGAGCGAAACACAACCGACTAAAAGGCTCTAAACTGGAAGAATTGATTCACTCGTTTCTAGTTATTCTGTTGCAGTTTTTTAATCATACATAGCAACACCTATGCAGTAGTTAAACTTTTTATTTATATCTTTTTGTATTGCTATATTGTAATCATTGAATCACTACAGGGCTGTATGTTGATTTTTATATTATTACGTTTGTTTAATGTTATCTTATGCTGTTTTATTCCATGTTTTTTGAATGATCTCCATATTTACCTCTGCTTCTTTGGCACAGCTTCCCTGACATCCCTGGACTTATCAGTTGAAATCATATCCTGCTCTCAGTGCTGCATGCTGACAGGATAAAGAAGATGTAGAATATAACACAGGGACACAGTGCCCTCCAGAGATGCTGCCTGTTTTAGACATTGTTTTCGTAGTGCTGGTATTAATAATGCAAAGATTGCATTTCATTGATTGCTACGATGAATTTATGACGACGCACTGAGTTGTTTTGAAGACCCTAGCTGGAGAGCTTTGGTCCCATCTGACAAGCTTTTTAAGAACAATCACAGTATTTTTGTGTTATTATTTCAAGACCAGGAACTGTTGCTCAATATTTACTCCTTTCAACTAAAGGAAGTGAGAGCAAGAAGCAGCAGAAAGCCCGGCCCTCAGCTATCAATACTCATTTTTAACTCCACTGCACTGATTTCCTCTCAGATTGCCCCTGTTCCTCACCAGGCGTTATTGCTCACCACCTCTCTGCACAGTAAGCTGTGTGTCAGAAGTACCACTTCTCTTCATGCGGGGTATCTCCTGCCTGACAATCTGTTTCCACAAATCGGAGGCTTTTAGGCAATGCTCCAGGATCCTCTCAAGGAAAATAGACTGGAGGAGTGTCATGAAGCCACTGAACTTGTATTTTGGCCAACTTAAAAAACAGCTGGTGGTCTAGATTAGTTTAGCTCCCCTTCATCTCCTTCGTTAGTCGACTTTGTTTTTAATAAACTTGAGGACACTCCTTTGAAGCGAGTTGCCACTGAAGCACTTTAAAGTACACAAAAATGTCCTTCAGAGGGTCACTCCTTCTATCAGGCCCAACTAAATATAGATGCCAACAATGCTGGAACTGTCACCGTCCTGCCCTTGCCTGGTAACAGGGCTTGGGTTGCCAGGTCTGTAGAGAGAGATGCTGTGTGATGAATAGGATTTAGCTGAAGCTGTGAGTGAAAAATCCTACCCACCCGTAGAAGAGCAGGATTTTTAAGCAGCAAAGTCATGCTACAGGATTAGACCATGCTCAGTTCTGTCAGCTCGGAGTACTTACTGCAATATTTTTAGTCAGATTGATGGAGAGAACCAGGACCGTGAAGAAAAAGAAAGTAATACACTCATCCTCCTGGAGATGATGGGCTGAAGTTTGTACTTGCTTTACTAGCAGCTGTTTATGCTCACTCTGCACTTTTGCAGTAGTTAATTTGTCAGTCTGTGCGAGTGTATAAGCTTGAGTTCCTATGCATGTTTATTTTTACTTTACATGGTGCCTGTGTGTGGCTAAAATAGAGTCTGCGTGTGATCCAATTTGTCTCAGAGGTGTTTCAGAAACACAAGCTTGCACGGCTTGGGTGCGCCTCTTTGTGTTGTGTTGTGTGTTCACATAAAGACAGTAATGGCACTTTACACTCAAGAGACTATTTGTAGTATAAATCATCATTTTTTTTTAGAGCGATCTCTCCCTGTGGGTCAACCTTTTTTATTTTTTTTCCTGTGATAAACATTGACTTGTTGTCCTATTTGTTCCTCGCTCATGAAGCCCAGCAGGGTTGATTGGCCATAAGCACTTTGTTGTATAAATTATGTTAGCTACTTGCAAACAAATGTGTCAAAACTTCACCCACTTGCTGTTGTTTGACCTCCGTCTGCCTCTTACCCTTGATGACCACTCATGCTTTAGGCCAACCTGGGTGCAGGTGATGCACCAGAGAGCCCATCTGGTGTACTGGAGAGATAGAGTAGTCGGTGCAACCTCTTTTTTTTTTTTTTTACATATTCCTGGAACTACTATGGTTCCACTGATGCTTTTATGCTGCCTGTAACTGAAAGCTTGAATGTGTGTTGTAGTATTGTTTCAATCTACAGTTGCTGCTTCATAGCGTCTCATTGTTGATGATCCACAGACCCAGTTTACAACCACAAAATGCCCTTGAGAGTGCATACCAGTTGTTTCAGTGTAAAGCTGTTTTCTTTTTGTTTAGTCCTTCAATAATCAGGTTGAACAGCGTACCTCTGCAGTTTTTATTCCTCGAAAGTTTTCCTTACTTGAGATTTTCCTTGCCCAGGGCTGATTTTTTTTTATTTTTTATTTGCAATGCAAAAAAAAAAAAAGCAATGCTGCTACAAGTATGAGCTGGCTGCTGATACTATTTAGGTCTTGGGTAAAGCTATGCAGTTACACACCAGCATCACAACATGTTTCCTTGCACAGTTCTTGTTTCCACAGTCTCAGATGTTTAGTTATGTTTTACTCTACTCAAGGCTGGACTTTATAATTACCAAACCTAGAGACGGAACTATTTCACTCATGCATCAATGCATTCGACTGACCTCGAACCACTCCTCAGAAATGTCTCCTTATAAGAATACTTATTTTATCTGTGTGTTTGATATTCTACAGCTGTGGTCTAAATTTCAATAAGCACCAAAGTCTGCAGCTAGATTGGCATTCTTGCTGTTTAGTGTTTGCTCTCATAAGGTATTATTGAAAATGTAGGTGCTAGCGAGTGTCACAGCCTCTATCCATATGCAAATTGCTCTGCACTGTAAATTGCATTTCTGATGTAGAATATATAAGCCTTTAAAAAAAACAAAACAAGCCATAGACTGGAAACACAGCATTTTTAAGTTTACTTTTTGAATTTTAAAGCTTTGTTTTATTCAGATCACCATAAGTGCAAACCTGTGAATAAAAATATGATGTATATTAAACATTGTAGATATTTTTACTTTAAGATTTGTTAATCAGATTGATTGCATTTTTGATTTGACTGCATTTTCTTTGCAGGTCTCATACCACAATGTTGTCTAGGCTGGTTTCTTCCATTGTTGATTTTTATCTAAATAAATATATTCTCCCATGAACCCACTGTTGTGCTAGAGCTCATGAACTAACCTTTCCTTTGCATTGATCAAGCTAAAGGTTAACTAAAAGTCACAGTGGATAAGAAATAGAGACTTTAATTTGATATAGCAGACAAGATCTTTGTTGTCTGATGACTTTTGATTATTTTTTTAAAATATGATGATATAAGTCTATGAATACCTACAACTTAACTTTATCCTAAATGTTTAATGAGTCTGAACTTGAGTAAGTGTCAGATCATATACATAAAAAAACACATGGCACAAATCTCTATGTGACTTATAAAGCTGCAGAGAATTGGAAAGTTTAAGTATAAGCCCAATTTTGAGGTACTTGTATTCCCATGTGATACTGCTTGCACTCCAACAAACTTCTCATGGAAATATCCTCTTCACTCATATATGTATGACACCTCAACTCAGCTCAACTTTAATTATATAGCATCTTTCATACATATAAACATGCAGGCAAAAGTGCTTCACAAAATAATAGAGAGACCGAAAACAACAGTAATGGTGAAATTATAAAAGGCAGGATTCTAAATAAAATACTAAAATAAAATAAATACAGTTAAATTAATAAAACAAGTAAGACTAGAAAGAAAAGTTTAAAAAATAAGGTAGAGTTAAAAAGATCAGATAAATACAAGAAATATATAGATAAATAAATGTTAAAGCACTGATTATAATAATAATGCTGTCCGGGGCTAAACTTGAATTACTCCAAATTAAAAGCTAGATTGAAAAGGTAAGTCTAAAGTTTACTTTTAAAAACACCCAGAGAGCTCTACCTAATCTGTAGACAAGAATTAGGATTGAATCTTTGGATTAGCTTGTGAAAAATATGCCTCAACTACCAACAAAAAAAAAGTTTAGCATAATGAGATTATAATAGACCAACTATAAGATAAAGCTTATTAAAATCTAACTCCATAATTATGAAGTAAGCTCAAAAACTACACATTTGTTGACATTTCTTTACATTAGCTTAGATTAAACTTTTTTTGTATGCAGGTATTAAACTTGTGGACATTGTGCCTTGTTTTCTTTTTTTTCACAGATAAGTTTATTGACATTTTGTTAAATGCAAACAACACAAAACCAAGACAGCACACAGACAGTGACACAACAACAACAACAACAATAATAGTACATATTATATTAAAATGTAAATGATATAGAGAAGTGTATACAAATTAATATGGATACATAAATAGCAAAATAAAGTATATAAATAATTAAGTAAATAGATAAATAATAAAAATAATTCAATGTTATTGGTCAGTCTGCCGACCTAAACATCACTTTTGAAAATTGCCAAAAAGGTAATCACCTAAGGTCCAGCTCCTGCAGATACTTTAAGAACAAGTCCCACATCCTGTGAACTTCCCTCAGGGAGACATCGTGCCTTATGAAATAAGTATTTTCTTGGACTGCTGTTTTTGCATGGAAACAGGACTGCAGGTAAGTTTCATTATGACTAATTTCTATACAACTCAGGAGTAATACAGCTAGTTATACCATACTCATCTTGAAATACATCCTGCTGTTTGGTTCTCAAATGATTTGAGCCAGAAGGCCAGGCATCATCTGTCTGAGTGATACTTCATTAGAGGTGTGTGACCTCTAATGAAAACATGATTGCGATCAGCGATGGCATTTTTAATGTGTGGACGTGTCGCATTGTCAAAGCACGAGCGGAACCGGGAGCGCGCTCACTCAACCCCCCCTCCTCCTCCACCCCTTTCCTCCCAAACCATCACAAACTCACGCACGCACACACACACACACACACACACACACACACACACACACACACACACAGCATCCACCATCCTGCTACATCTGCTGGAGGGGGCCACACACACACACACACACACACACACACACACACACACACACACACACACACACACACACACACACACACACATTGCGAGGAACCAGCGTCCACGCGCCCGGTCTCCTCCACCATCCTCCTCGCACTCCTCCGTGCGCGCTCCCGCTCAGAGACAGCAGGCTTCAGAGAGCCCGGAGAGCAGACGAGAGGCAGCGGGGGAGAGAGAAAGATGGAGGTGAGGGTCGGGGAGAGACTCCTGTGCCTGGCTGTGCTGTCCAGCGTCCTCTGCGTGGGTTCTGTCCTCGGGAAATACGTCAAAGGCATCGTCAACACGAAAGAGGTGAGTGCTGCTGTTTTCTTTTTCACCTCTTTCTGGAGTTGCCACTTGCGACAATGACACCAAGCAGGAGCGGGGGGGACAGGTTCTGGACTGCGTATCTGCACGCAGGTGTCTCTGGTGGACTGTGCAGCGGGTACCCGGAGATGCTGGCTCTTATTCACCTTGAAGTTGCATTAGATATTTGCAGCAAACACACTCTGTTGTGTTCTTTTTTTTGGCTATTACGCGCCATTAGCGTGTTTCCTATCTGTGGCGTATATTTCACCCTCATTATGACAGTCTTTGGCTTTATTGTAGCCCCAGTAAGCGGCACCCCACCAGTCCACGACGACCAATGGATTCTCTTGCAGAAATTCTGCTTGTCGTCCTCACACAGACACAGTTTCACGTGCATGATGTTGTTGCCGGGCTGAAATGTAAATCGGAGGCTGTATTTCTGGTTATGATTAGGGGAGCTGTTACAGGTGTGCGTCATACGTCTTCTGAGGCGCAGCACTGCTGGTTTTGTGGGCTCAGTCCAGCCTGGTCAGGGTTTTTTAGGTCTGTTTCACTCAGATCAGCATCGACTAGCATACACGAGCTCTTCTTGAGTTGAAATGTTCTCTGTGCAGCAGATACTGTCGCTCTTTGTAATTCAAGAGAACACCACCTGCTGTTCCTCAGCTCTGCTCGGTATTCACGAGTTTGTGGATCAAGTTTGACACACACGAGTTTTGCAGAAGAGCTACCATTTTATTGTGAGTTCAACGAGACAGGACAGCAGACAAAGTAGCCTTCTATTGTAACACTGAAGGCAAATGAGCCTTAATTTAAATTATTCAGGCTCGTTTTGAACATTATGCTAATTCTGTTGGATATCCTGCACAAGCTGTGCAGAGGAAGCCAAAGAGCTTATCTCTCCAAAACAACAGAGGACACATCTGACCTTTCAATCTGTGGGGTCAGCCAAGCTTGGACAATCTTCCCAGGGTTGAAGAAAATGAATGTTAAGCAAACAGGCGTATACACAATCCTTGTTCAGACTGAACTATAAGAAATGTTTTCACTTGTTCTTTTTTAATCAAACCAGCAAATTATATTTTTCACTTCGCTTGAGGCATAAATGATGAAATTGTTGTCATATGTCAGATTGTTGTGTACCCATGAGCTCTATTGACATCTAATATCTCTATATAGGAGCTTCTTAATAACTGACTGACACAACAAGAGGCTGTTGCACTAGTTTATTGGCTGACAATGTGATGACAAGACTGCTGATTTTCATACGTTGCCACAATTCAAATTAAAACAGACATTGAAATAATGCTTCTGAGGACCAGTATATCACATCACTCATGCATCCCCCAAAAGGAAGTCTACGAGTCAGAAGGAAATCTGAGCAAACATTCTCTAATTCTCTCTCTACCTTGCTGACTTGTTTTTCCAACAGTCCCTGAACTCTGATTACATTCAATTTAGAAATGAGTCATGAACCATGAGATTGAAGTCCCCAGTTTGAATGCCCATCAGAATGACGATGTGGATCTGAATGGATAAATTGAACTTGAGGCGCTCATCCATCCATCACTGCTGTAGAGATGCCCTTGAATGCAGCGCTGAATTTGCACCTGCTCCACTGGAGCTGCTCAGTGGCCGGCAATAGGTTCAACTGGGCAAGTTCCAAGTTTGTGTATGTGTGTACGTGTGTGTATGTGAGGGAGAGAGTGAGACTCTTCTAAGGACATCCATTGCAGTAAATGAGGATATAGTTTCAGTAAACATGCCTTTTTAATTTAATATTTGAATCTTAAGAAGAGGACATTAGTGAAGTGTGTCATATGAATTTCACAGATTTGTGTTGCTGTCTTTAGTTTGCTTGTCTAGTTGAATTAACACAGCATTTTAAGATTTTCAATTCGCCAGCATGAAACACTGACAACCTGCAAATCTGCATCTGAGTGGCAAAACTATATTTTAAGGGCTAAGGTTTCAACGAAGAATGCAATACTGGATTTGATCAGTGCCGGGTTTTGTCTCACCCTGTCAGGATTTGGTTTCACATAACACCCTCCTACTATACGTTATCCTGCTCATTTCCCGGCAACCAACTGAAGATACCAAAAAGTTCACACTAAGTATTCATCTACAGATGCTCTTATAGATTTAAAAAACGATTCTTTATGCATCGAAAAAGTTCCTAAGATTCAACGGTTGCTCATGCTTTGGTGGCAATGGTGTTCTTCTCAGCCTACATACGTGTCGAATGAAAAAATTAACTTTCATCAATGTTTAGTCTTATCCTGCTCTAATTTAATATATCACATCAAATGTTTCATTCACAGTAAAGTTGAAACATTAGTGTTTCTTTTTGGTAGCATTCATAACAGAAGGAGAAAATGACAGCAGCACCTGTATAAGGTCCTCTGTCCAGTTACTGTTCTGTTGGCATTCTCTTCTGACTCATCCCACACCCAAGCGGCAACCTCCGGTCTAAAAATATGAGTCCAATGCGGAAGTGCTAAAAACTGCAGTTCATCAAGGATCCGCTTGAGGCTGGCTCCGGAAGTACCATAAACCACATACACACCAATTCAAAAAAGCCGATCTTTACAGCAGAAATAAACATGTTTACAGCCTGGTACAAAAGACCAGTGTAGTCTGGATAACTCATTTCTCGATCGGCACACACTGTGAGGGGGGTGAATTTTTTTCGAACGTGGCAATTTCAAAGATTGACTGACTTGATTGACAGGCGGGAACACTGTAGCTGTTGTCTAGGAGGCTCAAAGCCCGCCTCTTTACGTCACAATCGCTGGACAGCAGCAATATGGCTGCCGTCGACAATTGGCCTTAAAACAGCTCTTCAGAAACAGATGGGTGACGTCACAGATATTACGTCCATATTTTATACGGTCTATGCCCACACCATGTTGTTGTTTCTGGTTACTTAGAGTCTGTTTTCTTCAATTTGGTCAACGTCTCTTTCGCTCGTCTCTGTGTTATATTATTTTCCTCCTCTTCCCTACTTTGACTGGGCAGTCCTTATACACATATCTTAAGTTTTGTGCTCTCCAAATAAACTGAGAATAGTAATGAAATACCCTCCATGTTGTTTCCATGCTTCTACATTGTCAATAGGAAGAAGTGAGATTACAAACTTAGCAGATATATCCTGACTCCCTTTGTTGGATTGATTTGGTACAACCAAGCGGCAATCTCCGGCTTTGAGAATTGAAACCAATGCGGAAGTGTTAAAAACTTTAGTTTCTCGAGTGTCGGCTTGAAGCTGGCTCCGGGAGTACTGGAAACCACATATACACAAATTCAAAAAAGCCAGAAATAAACATGTTTACAGCCTGGTACAAAAACAAGTGCAGTCTGGATAGCTCATTCTTCTATCGGCACACACTGTGAGGGGGATGCATTTTTTCATAACACAGCAATTTCAAAGATATTAAGATTACTTATTTTCCATTATGAGAGGCACAGCTGACTTGATTGACAGGAAGGAACACTGTAGCTGTTGGCTAGGAGGCTCAAAGCCCGCCTCTTTACCTCACACTTGCTTGACAGCAGTTAGGTTGAGATCAGCATTTCCAATATGGCTCCCACCGACAATTGCTTCAGAAACAGATTGGTGACATCACAGATACTACGTCCATTATTTATACAGTCTATGGGTACAACGTGTGATCTTGGTATTGAGAATTATAAGCGTTGTTATGGGGTTTTAAACCAATCAGAATGAAGTATTTGACACACCTGGTATTTAGAAAGAAAGCCAGGGAATAACCCTCCTTCATCTCTATAATCGGACAGCTGAGTTTGAGTGTGCTTTACAATCTGCTTTTTGACATTGCCTCTTAAGGACAACTGATTCTTGCTCCTAAAGTTGCTAGGTAGCATGTGACAGACAATGACAGTGCATGAGAAAGGGAGTCATGGCCTGAAGTCCTTCATCGCTGGAAGCTTGATACCCAGAAGTCCCCAAACAGTTTGCTGCAGCTCTAAGAGGCTGTTTTCTTTTCAGATGCTGTAGCTTGCAGGTTTGAAGGTTGCTGTGTCATTTACATGTTTTAATAAGATATAAAAAAAACATTTCTATAAAAATATGTAGACCAAGCTTTATCGTTCACTTAAAAAATGTCCACAAGGCTGGTGTCAATTTCATATTCTGGGGCGTTAGAAGCCGTCTGGGATCATTTTGACAACCTAAGCAAACAACACAGCGTCCTGAATGACATCAGCCAACACTAGGCTTGACATATTGATACAGTGTGTGTGTGTGTGTGTGTGTGTGTGTGTGTGTGTGTGTGTGTGTGTGTATGTGTATGTGTATGTGTATGTGTATGTGTGTGTGTGTGTGTGTGTGTGTGTGTGTGTGTGTGTGCGTGTGCGTGCAGTTTAACACATCATCAGTCTTACTTGTCCATTACTGCCCCAAGGTCACACACTAATTTCACTACCTCCACATCCCCTCTTCCAAATACGCGCGCACATACACACACACACACACACACACACACACACACACACACACACACACACACACACACACACACACACACACACACACACACACATAGTGACACTGCTGTAGGTGTATCACTGTCAGCAGCGATGGATGCAGTGTTTGTGCTGTAAATTGACAAATGTAATTCACCACACAGAGAGAGGGATGAACTGTTGTAGCTGCGAAGTAACCAGAGATAGAAAGAGAAACACGAGCAAAGTTATCCAAAGTCATCTGAGCTTCAGGCTGGTCAGCGGCTTTATTTGGGCTGGTCGTTGTGTGTGCAATTAGCTCTACTGGCTCATGGTGTGTGTGGAGGCGCTGATAAAATGTTCCTTTGAGGGACAGTAGTAGCAGCTTTAAGGTCAGAGGAAGGTCTCTCTGTTTAATCCAGTTGGGGAAATCTTGGAAGGAAACAAAAAGTTTATTCTCCTTCTGTGGCCGACATCACAGGACCCCTGAGCAAGGCAGTAAATCCACACTGTTCCTCCAGCTGTTTTGCCTGTGTGTTAGGGGTGTAACGATTCTTTTTAGCAATGATTCGATTTGTGGTTGCCGATACGATGAAAGGACGATATTGGTTCATTTAGAACAATACGATCCGAAACGACTCAGTGACTTTAAATTGATTCAGTAACTTTTTAGCCAAAAATTCAATCAGTGTGACTGTGAAATAAATACCTTGATACTGGACAGTCCTAGATTCCTGTTGTTGCTGTGATGTTTATCGCCGAGCCGAGTTTTGGCCTAGTCTCTGACTAAACTTGTTGGCGAGGCCTGAGGCTTTTGCAGAGCAGATGTTACCTTGCGTTGCTGCTGCAGCGGGAGCGCTGCAATCCCATGGCGCCTTAGTAGGTGGTTGGATAGATTTGTCGTGTTTCCGTGGTACTTTACTTGACCTTCACATATCCTACAAACAGCGAGCGACTTATTTAGAACATCTTCGTCTTTGCAAAAGCCAAAGTGTTTCCACACACTGGACCGCAATGGTGGCTTGATAATTTCTCGCTCGCCGGCTTCTCCTCTGCCATCCGCCATGCTATGGTTTGTTGTCTGACCAAGCGGAAACCTCCGGTCTCAAACTATGAAGCCCATGCGGAAGTGTTAAAAAACGCAAAATTATCAAGAATCCGCTTGAGTCTGGCTGCAGAAACACCGAAAACCACATAGACACCAATTAAAAAAAGACGATCTTTGCAGCATTAATAAACATGTTTACAGCCTGGTTAAAAAAAATACTTGGCCCTACGAAGCTAATCTCTCTAATGGCACACACTATATGGGGGGTGAATTTTTTTCTAACATGACGGTTCAGAAGATATTAAGATTTCGATTTTTTGCCCAAATAAGGACATGGCTGACTGACTGACCAGGTCAGGAACACATAGCTATTGGCTAGGAGGCTCACACTACGTCACACTCTGCCTGGTTGAGTTCCACATTTCCAATATGGCTGCAGCCGTCAATTGGCTTCAAAACAGCGCTCAGGAACAGATGGATGACGTCACGGATACTACGTCCATATTTTATACAGTCTATGTGTCAGACAGACAGGCAGCCTGAATTGAGTAACGTTTAACGTCTTTATCATTGAAAGTGCAAAAAACCCACATCCATACAAAGTCTGACGTGCTTGAATCCAATGTGTTCCTAGTATCAATACAATCAATTTATTACCTTTTAAAACGATGTTAGATCGACATATGTCGTCTGGAAGGCCAACTTGCCGAGCACAGACCGATGTATTCGGATCATAGGAATATAAATTGATACATCAATGGAGTAGATGAATCGTTACACCCCTACTGTGTTCGCAGCAGAGCAATGGCCAACTTCACCAAAAGCAAAGTCCTCATCGTACCTGCTGAGGTGCTGCTCAAAAACATGTTTATATCATACAGTTGATGTAAAAAAAAAAAACACTGTTTAAGTTCAGATAATCTGATTGAAATTGATTTTGTGAATACAGTTATTCACACTACATGTATGCCTTGTGGCCTGCAGACATAAACTCTTGTGCTTAACGTTTAACCAAAATGAATATTTCCTCTGAGTTATTATATTCATAATGCAGAGGTGTGTGATGTATGTTTCTGCAGTCTGTGTGCTCTCTGTCTGTATTTTCTCATCTCACAGATGTGGACACTTTCAAGGCATCATTCATTGTGCAGTGCGGAAAGCTCCCCATAGACAGCATGCAGGTTGGGATTGATAGAAAACATAGAGGGTCCAGGTAACGCTGCTGTTTCTCTCCTCTGCTCTCGCTCTGCAGCAGACATAAACATAACCTGTGTGTCTTTCTCAGATGCTAAGAGGGCCTTATAAACATCAGTGCTTGCTGGCCTATGAATGAGGAGAGTTTAACAGCGTAGGGGCCGTGACGATGGCTGGAGCAGAGACACGGCAGTCAGGAAGGTGCTACATTATCTCGTGTGTCGATCGACCCCTGTTGCTGCTCAGCCTTTTCTCTTTCACTCCCTCATCCAGCTTCAGGTTGAAAATGTGAGCGGTGCGTTTTGATGCAGAAAAAATAATGGGTATTGTTTCGTTTTATAGCACGGGGTATTGAAAAGTATCAAAGAACTGAACATTTTGACAAGCTTACCACATGAGCTGCAGGCAGTGCTGAGTATTGTTTACAATAGAGTTGAAGCCCTCAGCTGGACCATCTATCTGATAATACCATTTCTAAATCACCAAGCTCTGTCTTGTGGACATGTTTAAGAGTTAGAGGATGCATACGAAATTGTCTTTTGACAATGTCCACTGTTAACATTTTGACGGATGTGTTATTGTTCCAGTTTGATTGGTTTCAAATAGGGTTGCAAAATTCAGGGAATTTTCATAGTTGGAAACTTTCCATGGGAATAAACGGGAATTTATGGGAATAAACGGGATTAAACCAGGAATTCACTAAATTGAAGGTTGGCTCTTATTAGGGAACTAAATATATTTCGGAAAAATATATTTTAGCATAATCCTGACTAAAACAACCAGATTTCATGCAAGCACAGTTGAATATCTATGCTATTCCTCAGTCACATGCACAGATGATTTTTAGAATCCTGCAGAGGCTTGAGAAGCTTGAGGGAAGATGCTTTTTTATTTGCATGTTGAATGGGACTTTGTTGGAAGGAGAGGGGCTCTTTTTTGTTGGGATTGCATTTTTGTTAATTTTTGAATGGGTTGGGTCTGGGGAATGAGTAATATTAAACTCAACATTCATGTTTTTGTTCTTCAATGAAATAATTGATTGTTCAATAAAATATTTAACACTTGATAAAGTTCGACTTATAAATAAATCTGTTTTAATTGTTTAATTGCTTATAACAAAACAAATATTTATGGATATGATACCTTTCCATTAAATTATCCTCAATTCCCATAAATTCCCATGGAAAGTTTCCACCCCTTTGCAACCCTAGTTTCAAATAATAATGATAATAATTAATAATAATAATAATAATAATAATAATAATAATAATAATAATAATAATAACTTATAGAGCACTCTTCAAAATCTATGTTACAAACTGCTTTACAATACCTCAAAGGACAGGTGCAAAATAAAGAACATTTTAAAAGACCATACAATTAGTGCAAGTATCATTACTATTAAAAGAAAACAAAATGAAACAAATAAAATAAAATAAATAAATAGAAAATACAAGAAGAATGACAAGGCAGTTAAACTCAAAATCTTTAAATAATCTTAAACCACAACAGAACAATAGTCCAGGGGACTCTGATCAATGAGTTTTAGCCTTACTTAATGAACGATAGCTTTGTTAATCAGCCCAGATCTGTAAAAAGTTTCATATCTAAACAAATTGTAAAAAGCACATCATTTCTGCCATTAGAAACTCTGTGATTTAGGCTGATGATCACAGCTTGGGTCTAATAATTAAGAAGGCCTCTTCACAAGGAACACTGGGATTTCACATTGTTGACAAAACTCAATGATGAAATTTAGTTGCAGATGAATTTAATTGTCAATAACTAGCTTGTTAGGTCATCATGTGTGAGCAGACACAGCATAAGTATTCAGAGCTGATTTGCTGAGTGAGCCATCTTTCATCCCCCCTCTTTCAGCTGCTGGGTGTTGCACATGTTTAACAGTGACCGTGAAGAGACAAGTAAACAACACTCAGCAAAAATAGTGGCGACCCGATGCAACACAATCACGTCCTTAAAACTTCTAAGTTCCAGGAGCATTTCATCCTCAATGCTGCAAAGAAAAGGATTGCCTGTAAAATGTGTTAAAGGGACCTTGCTTATCGTGGGAGCATTTCAGTAATGCACGAGCATTTGTAGAGAAGACAGATTGGAAGTCTATCTTTTAAACATCAACTGTGACATTCAGCTTCACAGTCCAAAGCGAGAGCAATGCTGTCACTTTTCTCAGTTCTGTTTTCAGTTTCTCACCTTTAAATTTTTCCCCAAGAACACTTCATCTTTTTCTCTCCTCATCTCTTTTTTCACTCTCGTACTGCTAAACATTAAAGCAAACTCTTACCATATTACTATAGCAACCACACGACACATTGAAGCAAAACCATCTGTCATACATTAACCCCGAGATCAGTCAGAACCACTCTCGCCAAAGAGAGTTAATTACTGTATTTGCATGCAACAGGTTATGTTTGGGGGTGTGGCTCGGTGCTGGGAGCTCCCTGCCCTTCCATGTGTCTACGTGGAATGCCAAAGCTCAGGGTGGGGAGAGCACCCCCCCCCCCCCCCTTCTCTCTCTCTCTCTCTCTCTCTCTCTCTCTCTCTCATGTGCATACATTAAAAGCAGCAACAGGGGCGCTGATGGCCTGGTGGTCTAAGCGCCCCACATACAGAGGCTACAGTCCTTGTCGCAGGGGTCGTCGGTTCGATTCCCGCATGTCTTCCCCCTGCTCTCAACTCCCCACATTTCCTGTCTCTCTTCAGCTGTCCTATTGAATAAAGGCCAACAACCCCCCCCCCCAAAATGAAACAAAACAAAGACCTCCCAGGGTACAAAATCTCAGAGACAATGCATATGACAATGTGTTGTAAAATCAGACACGGCATAAAAGGAGGTGCTGGGGTGGAGGTAGGTTGTAAAGCAGTTTGCAGGGGAAGCAGCAACAGCAGGCTAAAGCACTTTTAAAGAACGTCCTATTTTGCTATTTATAGAGCTGGGCGATACTGAAAAAATATGTTCTCACTTTAACATTTTACATATCAGTCGATGTGGATAATTATGGTGATAAATATCAAATCCTTATTTCATTTAAATTTAAAGGTAGATTTTGGTCCCTGAGTAAAGGTTGAAGACGGTTTCTTAGCTTGAGTCTGAATTTAGTTCTCTGATAAACTTCCTGAATCCCTCATTTTTGACGGTTTCAAAGTTTTAGTTTATAAATTCAATTTTTTTTCATATAGTTTCCATGCTTTGATTAAATTAACAACAAATATATATCAAATTGTGTACTGTGTAACAGTTTGTAGAGTTTTGAGTAGTGGGCTCCCCATTAAGGTTACTAAGGGTAACGGGCAGAGTGATTATGTTTCCAACAGTGTACATTAGCGCCACTTCTCTTTCCAGTGGTTGGGGGTTGTAATTACAGGTTTAAATATATCTCATTTTTATTGAACATTTGTTATATTTATATTGAGAAAAATTATATCACGATAATTATTGTCTGGAATTATCGCCCAGCCCTAGCTACATACCAATCGGATGTGTAGATGTAATAAGCAGAGCTGTCAGCTGATATGGGCTAGGGATGGGTACGGTTACTTGAGTACTCGATTATTCGAATAGCATTTTGTTATTTGCGCACCTGGCAAGATAATCATACAGCGTTACATGTGTGACCATGTGCTTTTTGTTTTCGCCTAAATGAATATACTAGGTAGGAAAATAATGAACGGGATATAAACGTTCAACTTCTCCGGCCACGGCTTCAGCTTTAGAACACACCGGAGACAGATTACAGGCAGTCTCGCATCATGTCTTTTGCTCGCCCTGTTAGCACGCGTCGTTGTGATGAAACCAGAGCGGAGAAGATTAGCCTGATGATAACCAAAATGGTAACTGGAGATATTCTCCCATTAAGTTTTGTGGAAGGAGAAAGCTTCAAAGAGCTGATTGCGTTAGTCGAGCCGGAGTACAAGCTGCCATCACGGAGAACAACAACTACAAGAGTGGAAAAGATGTCTGAAGAAAAGGCAGCAGAACTTACTACAATCCTGGTCTGGTAGGTCCGTGTCCGACGGACTTTTATTTATCTATTTTTGTTTATGGTAAAAAAAAAAAAGAATTGCGAGTACTCGAGTAATCGTTCATTAAGATATTCGGGTAATTGATTACAAGGATTACGGTAAATTCCCATCCCTAATATGGGCTGGTGTTAAGAGCAGCTGATGTACTAGGGGTCGAGTTTGACTTCGTTGCCTGCCTGAAAAAAGGCTTCGTTCAGTTTTTGTTTAAACCAGAGTAAAAAGTATGACTTGAATTTCATTTTTTTTTTAAGGAAGAGTTTCATTCATTTCCATTTATTCAGAGCCTCAGTTCATTATCTGATTAGTCAGTTAATCATTTCAATAATCAGTGATAAGTCGACTATCAAAATAATCCTTAGTTGCGGCCTTGATAATAAGTGCACTTCCTTTTTGACATTGTCCTAGACTTGTCTTTTTTTCTCAAACCAGGCAATTAATGATCCGTCAAAGACTTCAGCCTACTCACAGCAGAAGCTCAGATTACCTCAGCAGCATGTGGAGAGTTTATCAACCAGGGAGCCACCAGGAATGTTCCTGTTTTGTTGTTCGGTCCTCAGAATTAATGTTATGTTAATTATGATTAATCACTCCAGCCTTGTTTCTGCATTCTCCGGGGAAGTGTGGCGTGAGGGTTTAGAGAATCAGCACTAGAACTCATTCTGCTGTAGAAAAAGAAGCGGCTTTAGACAGGTTGTAATGTCTTTAGTCTTTGGCTTCCACAGTTAATGAAAATTTGTGGATTAGACTAGAAAGGTGTTTAAACTTTTGTCCTTTGAAAATTAATGAAAACGAACAGATGCCCTTGAAAGTTCTTTTCCTAATTTAAAAATCTTGCACCCATATTCATCAGCGTGCCTCAGCTCACTGGGCTTTTATCCCCCTCCAATTCAACATCTCACCTCCAGAGGAAAAACAAGGTGATGGATGTTGGGTGGATGTCGACGCAGTTTTGAAATAAATGATTTTACCAGGATTTCTGGACTTAATAGGATCTTGCAGTGAAGAGGCCAAGTGTGTGATGTCTTGTTTTAATTAATGTCAAGTCTTATCTCAAAATATGCCACTTCTGAAAATCTCCAATTTCAGCAAACAAGACTTTTAAAGTTGGTTAAAGATCCTTCAAGCTGACATTGAAGTAAGTTTTGAGATTCTTGTGTGGGTAGTATTTCAAACTCAATCAGGTTCCCTGCATGTCGTTTTAATGAGGGCATCGAGATTAGATACAGGAACCACGTGAGTCAACAGGTGTGTGTGTGTGTGTGCAGGTGAAGGATCGGTGTCATGTGTTTATATACTAGCCTTGATGTTTATATTTGGTATATGCGTGTGTTTGCATGTGCAAAAAGTCTGTATGTGTTCATATGAATCACCTAAAGAGATACACAGGGACGGGGCTCGAGTGTTTGTCTCTGTGTGTGTTTATGTGTAGCAGCGTTGTGTAACCCTGACTAATGAATCATTGAGAAGCCCGGCGGTCCAGGGGTGACTTGACTAGCTGATTGGTAATTAAATGTTAATGAGGCTTAGCCAGCAAACAAGGATAGAGAGAAGAGACGGAAATGACAGAACGCTTCAGAGATGAAGGGACACAAACTTTTATTGAGAACAGATGGAGGGAATAAAACAGAGGGATGCTGAACTGACCAGATACTGCGTCAAAGCATAGCACTTAATTAATGAGATGTTCGTATGCGCACACTCATGCGCAGGTTCAAGCTCACACGCTCACACGCTGATGAGGTGCCTGAGTGATGCTGCATCACAATGCTGTGGCCATGTGGGAAAAGACAAGACTAAAAGCGGATTAAGGTAGACAACTCATCTACTGTTGCAGTTCTCCTGGGCTTAGTCTCTTTTCTGCTCTACTCGCACACACAGGCACACACACAGGACCACCCAAAGCTTTGCTGGCTTACTAGAATCTGCTTTGTTTAGTTGTTGACGTTGGTTTGGATAGCTTGGGACTGGTTTACTTGTTTGTTGATGGCATCTTGTTAGACTCAGTGGTCGGCCTTTAAAAGGAGAACTCCCCTGATTTCACACATCACACCTGTTAACAGGTGTTGGAAGGTTTCACCAAGACAAGTTGTGAGGCCAGGTTTTAATATGTTGGGAAAGGGGATGGCAGTTAGGGTTGCAAAATTTTGGGATTTTTTTAAGTTGGAAACTTTCCATGGGAATTAACAGGAATAAACCAAGAATTTACTAAATTTAATGTTGGCTCTTAATAGGGAACTTAGATATAGTTGGGGAAAATATATGGGACTTGAATGGGACTTTTATTGGAGGGAGAGGGGCTCTTAATTTAACATTTTGAATGGGACTTTGTTGGGATTGCATTTTTGTTAATTTTTGAATGGGTTGGGTCGGGGGACGAGTAATATTTAACTCACCATTCATGTTTTTGTTCTTCAATGAAATAATTGATTGTTCAATAAAATATTTAACACTTGATAAAGTTCTACTTACAAATAAATCTGTTTTAATTGTATTATTTTGGATGGATGTCTGCTTATAACAAAACAACATTTTTTTAGAGGTGTGAAAAAATATCGATACAGCAATATATTGCATCTCCAATATGATATCGATATTTTAACTCTTAATATCGATATTTTTGTAATAATAAAAATTCACATATTAGCCGAGTTGGAACTAAAATACAACTTCAGTATTTCAAAAACAATAAAGTGGAAAAGTTGTTTTCAATCAAATAGTTTTGATTTACTTTGTCCTTTCAATTTTGAGTGATATTGTGTTATTTACATTTACACCATCTCTATTTTCTCTTAGTTTACTGTGAAGAATATCGCAATATATCACAATATTGTGATATCGTGATAGATTGTGATACTATCCTATCGTGAACCAGGAATTGTAATGCGTATTGTATCGCGAGGCTCTTGGCAATACTCACCCCTAATATTTATGCTTGGATATGATACCTTTCAATTTAATTACCCTAAATTCCCAGTTAATTCCTATACATTTCCATAATTGCCATGTGAAGTTTCAAATTTGGAATATTTCCAAAATTCCCCAGCTTAACTTCCCATGGAAATTTACTGGATATTTTCCACCCCTTTGCAACCCTAATGGCAGCACATGTGGCTGCTGTCAATGAGTTGCAGCATCAAAGGGGCCATTAGGCTTTCTCTTCATCAATTCATATTCGATCAACAGTATCAGGGGGCCTAACTTTTTACCAAGCAGCAACCTCCAGCTGCCAGAATTGAAGCTCATGTGGAAGTCTTAAAAACTGCAGTTTCTCGCGTGTCCACTAGAGGCTGGCTCCGGAAGTACATACACACTAATTCAAAAGAGCCGATCTTTACAGCAGAAATATACATGTTTACAGCCTGGTACAAAAAACGAGTGTAGTCTGGGTCGCTCATTCCTACCCAGACTACACACACTGTATCTGCACACTGTAACACTGCAATTCCAATGATATTAAGAATACAAGTTTTCCATTGTGAGAGGCACAGCTGACTAAATGGACAGGTGGGAACACTGTAACTGTTGGCGAGGAGGCTCAAAGCCCGCCTCTTTACCTCACACTAGCTCGACAGAAGTTAGGTTTAGTTCAGCATTTCCAATATGGCTCCTGCTGACAATTGCCTTCAAAACAGCGCTTCAGAAACAGATGGGTGACATCACGGAAACTAAATATCAATACTTGATCTTCGGTATCAGCTGATCAGTACCAAATGATCAACCTGAATACCTCAATGTGAGCATGAGACTGGAATTTATGTTCTGGTAACATTAAGCTTTTCTAACTTTGCAAACCAAAGTGAAATAAATAAATATACACATGTAATACAGTTTTGAAAGGCCTTCTGTGTTGTTCAAACACATGAACTACCTCCAGTGTTATCACTGGAATTGTGTTTTTTGATCTGAAGACTACAAATTTGAAAATTAGATAAATAATTGAGTTGACCAGAGCTCCCCAGTCTCCTCCTCATCTCCTCTGGAGGACTGTCGGTACGGCTGTGCATTTGTGACAAATATTACCTCAATACTTTTGGGGACTGATTTCATAAGGCTCTTGTTTGCTGAGGGACTCTGTGAAAGTTTGCTTGTGTTTTTCTTTGACTGGTACCTGGTTAGTCATGATCAGCCGTTGTCTACCAAATCTTTTCATATGCTTGATATTCTGTGCAGTGTTTAATTTGCAGATGGTGAAAGAAGGAAGTCGCCTACCTTTCTTTAATGACGTCTGCTTTCTGATGTAGTCTGCAGATTGGCATCTTTTGAGCAAAATCCATCTTTTTGAAGCCAAACCGCCTCCACACGAGAGAGGGTGATCCATGTCTAGCAATTAAATCTAAGGCTGTTGATTCCAACACTGGTAGTGTCTGTGTTTTGTCTCCGGGCGCTGTTTGTTCTCTCATTTCTTACTGCAGCCATGAAGTTGTTGTCAATGCTCATGCACTGTAGTCTATCCTGCTAGGCCTGATTCAGTGAGGGCTTATGGACTCTCAATGCATGTTTTAGTTTGAGTTTTTGCAAAATAAGTTTCATGCTTGATGTTATTAGACATTAAACAACATATACAGTATATAGCACATTTACTTGTTTGTCATTATATGGCCAGAAGCATATGGAAACTGTTGATGTTTTGAGGCAGCTCCCCATGGTTCAGTTGAATGTTGCAAACAACAATATTTTCATCTATGCTCTTATTTTGTAAAGCAGCTGCCAGAAAGTGGAAGAAAAGGTTCTCCCATGTCTGCTGTCCCATTTCAAACATAAAAACACCCCAATGCACTAAAGCCAGGTCGATAAAGATTTTTTTGGGGAGTTTTTTTGAGGAAATATCTGTCTGGCCTGCTCAAAGCCCTGACCTCACCCCCATCTAAAACCTTTGGGATGAACTGGAACGCCGACTGCGAGCCAGGATTTATCACACAACAGCAGTGTCTGACCTCACTAATGCTTTGTTGCTGAGGGGGAGAAAACTCCTGCAGCCAGGCTCAGACATCTTATGGAGCTTTCTTTGAAGAGTGGAGGCGTCATTAGGATGTTTGTCTGTAGACTAGACGTGCACTATATAAGAAATATGCAACGTCCAGTTACATTGTTCAGTGTTTCTATGGCAGTGTGATAAACAAGTACATTTTATATCTATTTATTGTGGAGCCCTGTTGTATAGATTTACTCTTAATATTATAAAATGTTAAACTTGTGTTCATTAAAGATTAATTCTTACAGCTTTTAATTAAATTTGGTTTAATCTCCGGACCCACTGATTTATTCCCTAAGATCTTTCATCTTCATAAATTGTTGAGAAAGTTGCTCCAGCGAGGCCGATGGTGCCGTCTTCTAGTGTCTGTGACTCTTAAGAACGAGCTCGTATATTATCAGCTCGGAGATCCTGACTGTGAGAACAGTTTGAAGTTTCTACTGCTGCTGGGTTACTGAGCAGGTGATGTGAAGGACAGTCCGACGAGAGAAACAGTGTTTGTGTCTGTTTCACTGAACCGCTTGGCCTTTTGATGTTTCTATGGCAGCTGCAAACTAAAGCATGCTGTGGTTGCTATGACGATAATGAAGCGGTTGGGGAGGGGGGTTGACTTTTGGTACAGTGTGTGTGTGGGTGGGCGTTTGTGTTTGTTACAGACCAGCTATAGTATGCTGTGTGTGGCAGATGCTCATGGGGAACTCTGTGTGCAACAACAGGGTCTTTCACAGTGTGAGCCTGCGGTGAGTTAAATGACCCCTCCCCCCCCTTACACCACCACCATCCCATCAAGACCACCTCTCTCTACTCTCTCCAGGGATTCAACCCTGGGTCACTGCTTCCCTCTGCTGCCCCGGTTGTCATGGCTACAGCCTTAAGCGTCACCCAGGTCGACACACAGCGGCGGTGGGAGCGAGTCTCGTCCCAGGCTTCAGTGACTTTTGGAGTTTGCCATGAATTATAACCCACCCAGAGGCTCGGAGGGATGAAGCGGGCTGGAGGTGGCTGAAATATGGCTGCGGTTTTGTTTGCTGTGATATATGGAGGCAGTGGTGCGAGCCACGCTACACTGCTCTCTGGTTGCACTTTATTTCTCAGCACAGAAATTACTGTGCTTGTTTATGTAGGGAGAACAGAGGGCAGAGGTAATTATAGTATAATGGTGCATGGGGAGCTTTGTGGTTGGGTTGAGATCAAGAATTAATAACAAACCAACCTTTAGCTCGTTTAGCAAGAAAGAGGAGAAGAGATTCTTGTGGGCAATTTGTAACCTTCCATATAAATGCAGCTGTGATTATTGAATTGAATTGTATTTTATTTTGATAGGGGTAATGCTATTTAAACTATTTCCAGTACAGAGCAGGAAATTACGGAAGAGCATTGCATTCACATTCAAAGAAAAGAAAAATTAGACCCATTATCTGGTAATTACGATCCAGATCTCATTATTATGAAAAAAGTTCACATATTCAAAATCGTCACTACACAGTGGGTAGTTATGGCGCTGCTTTCGGATTCTATTTGCTTTTATTTCCTTCTCGGAATGAGGCACTGGAAAATATTAATGTCTCTAAATGTGGATAGCATTCATATTAGTATGTCAACACAGTTGGGTAAAGTTAAAAAGATACAGATTCAACCTTCTCTGATCAATAACTTGTAACTTAAGAAATATATTTTAAAATAATTGTATTCCTTTAGAGTTCTTTTAGGGGAATTTCACGTCTTTTAAAATATGTTTTATTTCTTTATCTTGACTTGTGTGTTGATCTGCCTGTTTTATTTTGCTGCCCATGTAAAGCACTTTGTAACCTGGTTTTGAAAGGTGCTCTACAAATAAAATTATTATTATTATTATTAACAAAATGAGGTAAAAACACAAAATATACCTCTTTCCCATCAGTGTAAGACAGACAACGCGCTACATCGTAATTTTCATCAATATAGGCCGTCTCTGGCGTTGATAACTAATAACATTGGTCTCTATACACTGCAGATGGTGAGGCGAGTGGGCAGGGACCGTCTACAAAGTGTACTGCCAAAAAGAAATGCTACTAAAAAAAAACAATGACATCACTCCTAAACAGTGCACTGTCCTGAAAATCTTCGCAAACCTTAATCGTCTGGTCTTTACATATAAAAATGCGGCTAAAAATAAGAGAATATCATGAGAATTAATTATTAATTGATATTTCTTTAAAATTTAAATAGTTAAACTTTCATGATTTTGACACATTGTGAGCAGAGTGAAATATTGAAAGCCATTTTTGTTTCAAGTTTTGATGATTGTGGCTTACAGCTCATGAAAATCAGAAAGCAAGTATCGCATATGGTTTGAATATCTCCCAAGATCAATCAAAAACAGGATTCAAAATGCAGAGATGTCACACTTCTTGAAAGTATGTTTATTTGTACACTGTTCTACTTGGATGGGGCTCCTTTTATGAGGAACTACTGCATTAATGTGGCCTGAAGGGGATCAGCCTCTAGCACCGCTGAGGTGTTATTGAAGCCCAGGGTGGTCTGCAGTTTTAGGATGGGTATTTCTCATCTCCCTCTTGACAAATATCTCACACGTTTTACGGGTTCCGGTTGGGCGAGTTGGTTGGCCAGTCACACACAGTAATATTGTGGACTGCAAACCATTTGGTGGTTGCTTTGGCACTGTGGGCAGGTGCTAAGTCCTGTTGTAAAAGAAAATCTGAATTTCTTAAAAGCTTGTCTGCCAATGGAAGCAGGAGGTGGTCTAAAATCTCCTTGTAGACGACTACATGTACTTTGGCCTCGATGAAACACAGTGGACCACTACCAGCAGATGACATGGCATCCCAAATCATCACAGACTGCCAACACTGGACTTCAAACACCTCAGATTATCTGCCTCTCCACCCTTCCTCCAGACTCTAGGACCTTGATTTCCAAATGAAATACAACATTGACTTTTATTTAAAAAGAACATTTAGTTATGTAGAAATACATGTTAAACACAAACCATTAAACTGTTGATTTAACAAATATAAAAGTTGATGCTAAAACTTCTGTTTAGCTTTGTATCAGCATCTACACAGGAATATATGGTCCAAAGTCCTGGTATTTAAAGCTATGTACTGTATAATGTAGGGATGGGATTGTATCAATACCGGCATCAGTACCATAGCTAATTGGACTGTAGTGGATCCTTACTCCTAGGGAATCAATTGATGCCCCTTCAACATGTGGAGGATCGTTTCTATGAGACATCTGTCACTCATTTCAGGTCTGCACCTTTGTCCATATGCATGTGTGCTCTCTCTATTCTCCCTTCCTCTCCCTCTTTGGGCCAACATGCAATCATAGAGCGCATTATAGACTTGAAAATCTGTCATGATTTAATTATAAAAACGAAGTAAAACTCATACAGTCAGTAGCACATTGACTTAAGTGTTTTGAAAAAGGCACATATTTCCATAGTGTATCAGCTTCAAGTAAAATGCATTTAGATTACAAATGTTTATATGCAACGTAAACCTCCAATGTGAATCCCTCTTTTCATAGTGAAATCTCTTGTTACATATTTCGTATTTGTCCTTTATGTAATGTTTGTGAGTGGAGTTTAATACTCTGTATTCTCTTCAGCTTATTTCATACAAGTGTTACAATGGCAAACAGAACACTCTCATAAGAGCAGTGTTTACATTAAACCATTCAGTTTAGAAATGTCAGACAAGCTGTCCCTCACAAATCCTTCATATTTGGGTATGCTATAAGCATCAGACGGTACTGCACAAGAGACATAAGGACACAGAAAATAAGTCTGATAATCGTCCGCTCACTCCTACGCCTGTTGTTTGATTTTGGTCATTAAATAAGCTCGTCTGTGTGGCATTATTTGGAAAACTCTCCAAAGCTTACGATCACATACCTTTGTGCAGTGAATTGCAAGATTTCCTCTTGTCTAAAATCATTTTGCCAATATCAATCAAACACTGTAGTCCCCTCAGCTGAGCATCCCCTCTGTTCACATTCACTCACTCAGATTCTGTGTTGATACAGACAGAGAGACAGGCATCTTTCTCATGCTTGTATTGATCTGAGGTGGAGGAGAGGACAGGGTAAAGCCAGTCGCAACTTGTTGACAATACGATTTTATTACAACCAATAATAGAAGCAAGTAGTCTGCTGTACTGAAGTGACCTGTTGGCTGTTTGGCTGGCAGTCGACTGTTTGGCAGAATTGCGATGCCTATGGAAAGAAGGGATAAGCATGTCAAGCCAAAATAATGCTCGATAGTCACTGGCAACTATTCAGTGATTACTCGTATTTCTGTTGGGTCTTTACGTCTGTTTTTGTTGGGTCAAGCCCTCTGACAGCAGGTTTGGTAAAGATTTTAAGACAAGGAACTGAAAATATAAAACGTATACAGTGTGGCCGTATCTTTGGAACATTAGTTCAATGTCACCGTGCCTTCCCCTCAAAAGCTTGTGCTTTACTAACAAGCTCCCGTTAGAAACAAGGTCTGGTTTACATGTTTTTCAGGCAGCTCTTTTCTTTGCAGCTTTGCGTCAAATGCATAGACTGACCAAATAATGGTTGTAGTATCCGTGACGTTACCTATCTGTGTCTGAAGCGCTGTTTTGAAGCCAATTGTCAGTGGGAGCCATATTGGAACTCAACCTAATGTCTGTTGAGCGAGTATGAGGTAAATAAGTGGGCTTTGAGCCTCCTAGCCAACAGCTACAGTGTTCCCGCCTGTCAATCAAGTCAGCTGTGCCTCTAATACTGGAAAACTCCTAATCTTATTATCTTCGAAATTGCTGCCTTATGAAAAATATCACCCCACGTACAGCATGTGTGGATAGAGGAGTGAGCTACCCAGACTACACTTGTTTTTTGTACCAGGCTGTAAACATGTTTATTTCTGCTGTAAAGGTCGGCTTTTTTGAATTGGTGTGTATGTGGTTTCCGGTACTTCTGTAGCCAGCCTCAAGTGGACACTTGAGAAACTGCAGTTTTTTACACTTCCGCATTGGCTTCAATTCTCGCGGCCGGAGGTTACCACTTGGTAAAATGCAGCAACCTCTAGTGTCAAAATATAAAGCCCATGCGGAAGTGTTATAAACTGCAGTTCATCGAGCGTTTGCTTGTGGCTGGCTGCAGAAACACTGGAAACCACATACACACCAATTCAAAAGAGCCGATATTTGCAGCATTAATAAACATGTTTATCCTGGTTAAAAAAAAACGGCTACTGTCTGAAGAGCTATCTCTATCGGCACACACTGTCCCACATAGCAAAATTGGTCTGGCCCAGTTCTGGCCCACACAATACACTTAGACTCGGCCAATATGGCTCCCGCCGATGATTGGCTTCAAGACAGCTCTCAGCAACAGATGGGTGACGCCACGGATACTACGTCCATTATTTATACAGTCTATGGTCAGTACCCGCCATGTTGCTATGTTTTTTTTACCTGTTGTTTCCCAATCGCTGTTTTGCATGTGCAACACTGCTCAGGAATTCAACTCCTGAAAACCATTGTATGTCCACACAGCATGAAAACATGTTTGATGACATCACCAACGACTTATTGACTTTTTGATTTGTCTGCAACTCATTTTGTCATCTATTTTTAGTGGCTACGTCGAAGAATCGTTTTATCGCTACTGTATCCACCGTCCTAACTTCTGTAAATAAAGGCATAAAATCTCCAAAACACCTCTTAATAATCCTAACATAACATAAACTTCCTGGTACTTGATACCAATCCCTATTAGTATCTGAATTTTGTCAACATCGCTCAGCTGTTTCTCAATCATTCACAAATGTAGAGGCTTTAGTGGTCTAACAATCACTTTGTTAAGCGCGCACTTTAGATACTTACAATAATTAAAAAGAATGAATACCACAGCGAGGCTTCACATTAACTAGAAAGCATTCACCACAGAAATGTAGTCTTTTGAACTGAATCCAGTGCCGGTCTCTCTCTGGTGTCATTTGTCTGAATAAATGTAATGTCATTTGTTGCAGTGATTTTGCCAGACTAGCCATTACTTCTCCTAAAGATTTGACGTCTCATTCTGGTTGGACACTCTTCATTCATTCCGACTGCCTCAGTTCAGAGACGACTCAGAGCGGGCAGCTCTCCAGATAGAGAGAAGTGTGTGTAAACATTCTAAAAGTGATGTGGTGTTAGTGCTGCGTTCAGCACTATGATCTATATCTACAGAATGTGTCTGCACACAGCTGTACACAACATATAAATATATTTTTATATAGACCACCAGTGACTGAGCTGCCATGCTGAGGCTGCTGCAGTGCCTTATGCAAGCGGAGCGGTGAAGTACACCATCAGCACTATTATCTGGTCTCATGCTGCCGAGCTTATGGCTGAATTATATTAAGAATGGATATTTTTTTCTTCTTCTCCAACTCTCTACGTTATTAATGTGCTCAGCAGGCCCTTAATGCTCTCTCTGTTTCCCCTCCCAAGAAGTTTACCCTCCTGGCACTACTTCTCTCCACTTCTTCTTTCCCTCTACTGTCTTAAAGTTTTTTAATTCTCCTCCACCTTTTCTTTCACTGTCCCTAAACCTTTCTGTTTCGACTCCTCCGCTCTTTCTTTTTCATTGCAATGCTGTCTATCACTTTAATTCCTCATGTCTCTTAGCAAATGGTTTTGTCTGACATTTACAACGCAGCTTTCATCCATATTGAAATTAGAGATTCACCAGTAACGAAAATCAGGGCCGATGGGACACCACTGTTTAGAATAGATATTCAGCTGATAGCATATTCTGACAAAGATGCTTTTTGCATTACCTCGTTGTAATTTTTTCTGCCTGTTTTTCAAACGACTATGAGATTTGATGTTTTTCAACTAGTTCCTCCTGGTTCCTCTTAAAATTGAACAAGTCTCACAAACTGCATGCTGCTGATCTGTCTCAAAGATGACATTTTATTCCTTGTTTTGACTGTGAAAACAATTCAGTTTGTCCAACAGGTGAAGTCTTCTGCACAATGAAAATCCTCCTCTGTAAATCTGCTGTTAGGTGTATTAGCTTGTTAGCATAAAGTGATGCGATAAAGATGAGGTGCGATAATATGCTGATAAAGATAAGGTGCTTACATCAGTGCATGACACATTATTCTCTGATGGGTCAATGTCTGTGCGTGTATCTGCCAGGGATATTTAAGTGATAGATCAGTGCATCCCTTATTAAGATATCTCAAGATTTATCATGTGATGTCATGTTACGTTTTGGCACAAAGGTACGGTATTGAACACAGTTTCAAGCTTCATTGTTTGCCCCTATTTCCACAAAGTTTTTCTCCCTAATCCCCCATTCCAACTGACACGATGAGGCAGTGAATGTTGATGCTGTGACTGTTTAGAGCCCACCATCTTGTATGTCATATGTCTAGTTGGCAAGTCATTGTTAAACTATCCATAACTACCTTATCTGACAAGATGAAGATCTTGAAGCTCTTGTGAGGAACTCTCGGTATCTGTCGATGTTAATGACTCCTGTGCTCGAAGCAGTACCTCTTGTTCTTTCTTTGCTGGTTTTGTGCTGTTCAAGTTAAAGCAGTGTCACCTCAGAAAAATGTCACCCTGCCTTATTCTGACAGTGAAATGTTTCGCTCATGGCGAATCTTTTCTGGCAGCATGCTGTAACTCACTCTGTCAAACATCTACCCTGCTGCAATGGTTTCAGGCAGGGATGGGCATTTCAACCCAAAATACTATTTGATAATCATTGGCATCTATTCGAGGATTATTCAAATAACCCCCCCCAACACACACACACACACACACACACACACACACACACAGACACACACACACACACACACACACACACACACACACACACACACACACACCTGTCCCGTTAACAGCCCATTTGTGGGGTAGTAGTGGGCACTGACAGCGTCTGTCTCGACCTTTATGTCGGTGTGTCTGTGACACGGCATGGTGTGTTTGTTTATTGTTTACATTTTACAGCCATGCTCAGTCTCTGGAAATACATGTGTAATAGTGTGAGATTCCGATTCAGAAAATCGCTGCGACTGTCGCTAATGTTTTCTTCTTCTTTTGCTATTTAAAGCTGTTAGCATTCTTCTTCTGTTACTTAATGCGGCTAGCAACCAGCTTTAAGACATTTTATAGCCACTGTCTGGTGGGAATTTCCAGGCACCGGTAAAGACGATGAAAAATTGTACTTTTAAAATGAGAAAATCTATAACCTTCGATTTTTACTAAGTGAATGCATATTCAAATATTTAAAAATCATCGCCCATCCCTAGTTTCAGGCATTGAAAATAACCATATAAGAATCAGTCTTTAAGCTGGTGGTCTAATTGCTTTTGTAGCTCATGCAGAGACATCAGTACTTATTTCAGTCTTTTTCATAATCAACAGAAAAATTCTCAGAGGAGCCTTGACAGTAAAAAACCATCATGTATTCTGATCCTGGCATACATGGAACAGCCTTGGATAGTACTCTGACATTTCCTTTAGTGCCAAAGCCACAGAGCTGTTTAGTCCTTTTCAAACTCAAGGTGAACTCATTCGTCATAATTCTGGGTAAATTAAAACTTTTCAACATAAAAACACTGCTGGATGATCAATCGTGTCAAACTGCCAACTTTCTTCAATCAACCAGAGAAGAGGGGGCTGGTTTGAAGAGTTCAACAGCTACAAGGACATTTAACTGGAAAAATATCAAAGAGTATCAGCTGCACTAGAAATGTTTAGTAGTATAACGTCAGCAGTGCACACCTGCTGAAAAGCCAAGCCACTGTGATTTCTCTCTGAAGCAGTTTACGTACTTGTACTTGAACTCATCATCAGGCCAGGATAGTTTCCTTAGATTGACAAAATCATCTGACAGATTCTCTGCAGCTGTTTGTGGTTGAAGTGTATGGATCTGTATCTGTCTGTATCTGCAGACTCTTTCTTTCTCTTTGCTTTGTCCACTTTGTTATCAAACCACAAATTGCAAGCCATGCTTTTCTCCGAGTGTCACTGATTGTTACCATGGCAACGTGGGATGTGGTTCTAGGTTATCCTGCCAAGGGAGAAGGGTTGCTAACTTTTTTGCACTGTTCTTGTGAAATTGTCTTTATAAGACTAATTTGAGACGGGACCAACACTACAGATTAGTCAACAGTATCTTTGAGGAATCGGTCACAGTTCAACATTTTGATTTATTCTTTTCAAATCAAATACTTTCAAGCCTCTAAGCCTTAGCATCATACTGTTAAGTGTTAATAATCAGGACAAATTGTTAAAATGTAATCTGATCAGATTAGAGCTATCAAACCGGATCAACCTGTGAAATGGGTTGCTTAAAATACAATAAATAAAATCCATCTTGTTTTTTATCCAGACAAAAGATTCCAGTTTGTAAAATTTAAACTTTTGGATAGGATTGAGATCATTCTGAACTATCCTGATGCTGGTAGAGACATGGATCAGGTTGGATTATAGCAGTGCTTCCCAAACTGTAGGGTGTTGGGCGCGGCACAGATTCATAAAAACAATACACCCAGTTCTGCATTGCTTACTAGGCCAACTATGTATATATGTGATAGAAGTGAAGTGTAGGGTTGCAAAGGGGTGGAAAATGTCTGAAAATTTCACATGGGAAATTAAGCTGGGGAATTTTTGAAATATCTCAAATTAGAAGCTTTCCATGGGAATTAATAGGAATTAATGTGAATTGAGGGTAATTTAATGGAAAGGTATCATATCCAAGCATAAATATTGATTTTGTTATAAGCAGACATCCATCCAAAATAATACAATTAAAACTGATTTATTTGTAAGTAGAACTTTATCAAGTGTTAGTTTATCAAGTCTTTATCAATATTTTATTGAACAATCAATTATTTAATTGAATGTTGAGTTAAATATTACTCATCCCCCTGACCTAACCCATTCAAAAATTAACAAGGAGCTTCTCAAGCCTAGCCTCTGCAGGATTCTAGAAATCACCTGTGCATGTGATGGAGGAATGCACAGTTCATGTAGGGGGCGTGGCCTCAATAGCCCTACATTAAGCAGTGTGCAATGTGCATGTGATTGAGGAATAGCATAGATATTCAACTGTACATGAAATCTGGTTGTTTTAGTCAGGATTATGCTAACATATATTTTCCCCAACTATATTTAAGTTCCCTATTAAGCCAACCTTCAATTTAATAAATTCCTGGTTTATTCCCGTTTATTCCCATGGAAAGTTTTCAACTTTGAAAATTTCCGGAATTTTGCAACCCTAGTGAAGTGTCAGGTAAACATAGTAGCTTAGCAGAGTAATATGTGACAGACAACAACATAGATTGGACCCTCCTTCTCTCTGTACCCTGAGACACCTCAGGGCAGAGCCACGCTAAACGAACGCTGCAGGGATTTGCATCTCTGTTACATTGGCCCTACCTGCTTGAAAGAGTGTTTCAACTTGTTAGTCCGCGGTCCAATATGAGTAGGATTGATGGTTTCTGACTTGAGGCCAAATGAACAACTGTAAATATTCTAACTCACTATTGCTGTCGCTAATCGTAGTTGAGCTACTTCAGTGGTTAACATTACCTTTCTGACAAACTCTTCACAATAAAAGTCCCCTAATGTTACGCAGTCCAGCAAACTTTACTTTGAAAGAGCCATAACAGGAAGCAGCATGTTGTCAGTTGTTGTACCTTGACAGAACTCAAATGGCCCCGCTGAAAGAGTTTGGGAACCACTGGGATATAGTAACAAAATGTAATGAAACTTTTAAGTAGGTCAACAAAAAACATTTCAATGATGCTGACACTTTAGCGACATCTTAATTTTTTTTTCTTTTGACTTGCTGAATCAGTACCAGAAGATGTGGTAATCATAACGTTTGTAAAAAAAAAAACAGTGCTTTTTGTCTCTGTAAAATATGTCACTGAAAAACAAACAGGACCTATTAATCCATAGCAAATGCCCAGATCTTTTCTTGTGTGTTAATTACTGAGCCCTCTGTGAACAAAGAGTGTAAGAAGTCTCATTCAGAGCACTAGTAATCTGGATTTGGTAATCTTTATAAATCTGTGTCTGAATAAGGTTCATCCAGTTCAGCTCTTCTTTGAAAAAAACAGAACAAACCTAAGACGTATCATCTTATCCTGGATTGCAAAAAGGTGAATTTCCAACTCTGGATCATGTCCCATTCATAAACCTTAAGAACTAGCAGGTCCAGATGTTAGCATGCATTACTAAGATTATGTAGTTTTGAGTAGGCGATGTAGCAATGTCAAACTCTAACGGTACGAAGACAAAGACTTGGAGTACATGCTGTAGGCATACTGTTATACTTTGGTTCCAGTGTGTTTACTAATCTTATAATTCCTTTGTTGTCAGCCACAGAAATGAGCTGTGGCTGTACATTGAGTCTTTTGGCCTAGCTGGATTTTTATTCCTTGCATTTTCTTGAATCTTATCAGCGTGATGATTTGTGACTTCTCATACTTGTAATCTCGACTTGTAGGTCACCGCAGCCTGGAAGCATCTGCATGATGTGTTTTCGTTTGGAAACAACATGCTTCCACACATCAGATATGAGCTTCCATAATTTGAAACGTGTCTCTCTGTACTCCCTTCCCATTAACGCTGGTGTCCACCATTTTCAATGCACTTGACCTGAGGCGGAGTAGATAGTACAGTATAGTAGTTTGCCATGAAGACCTGTTGTTTCTCACCATCACAGGTCCACAACAGTATCCAGACGATGTTGTTATTATATCCCTATTTTGTGTTTAAAATGAAGTCTGTTAAACAACAGCATGCTATCTTTGAAGTTTGAGCATGTTAGGGTTTTTAAAATAGGATACAGCCCAAAGGCTTAAACAGTTTGAATGTTGTTTCTACCTTTCTTTAACTTTGTTATTGTTTCTGCTCATCTCTCTCTCTCTACAGGATTGGGTTTTCCTCACTCGCTTCTGTTTTCTCACCGACTTTGGACGCCTGGATTTCAGGTTCCGCTATCCAAAGGTAGGACGACTTGATGTAGCTGTGTGCGTCTGTGTGTGTCTGTATCATGCGTTTGTTTTTATCTATTGTTTGAAATTGCTTTAGCCTGCCCACACTTCTTGTCTCTGGTACCATAATTGTTTTACTTTTCTTTTTCCACTTAAGTTTCTTTCCCTCCGCTCATTCTCTTTGTCCTTCCTCTCACCTCTCCTAAATCCATTCCATCTCTTTATTTCTCCTCCTCCTTCCTCTGGCTTTTCCTGCTGTATCCGCCTCCCCTCTTTTTCTATCCCCTCCTCCTGCTTTTGCTCTCGCCTGCTCTATATTTCCACACGTCTGTTTTGTTCCTCCACACTGTCTTGTTTTTCCCGTGCGTTGCTTTACTGTCATAGCCTGCAGACTTTGGAAACAGTTTTGGTCATATAAATCTCAAACCATCTCACTGCCTCCTCTGATCTATGTACTCGCTCTGCTCCCTCTCTATGTCTCTCCTCGGTGCAGTCTCGCTGCTGTCAGAACATATTGCTCTACTTTGATGACAGCTCTCAGTGGCCAGCTGTGTACAAGAGGCCTGAAAAGGTGAGATACTGACACCCTCTGCATCATCTCTTTCGACAGGCCATTATTAAGAGAAATACTGCTCCTTTTACTTATCGCACGTCAGTGCTTTAATGAAAAAGCCCCGTGACTCCAATTTAGATAATTTTCACATTTAGCTTGAACTAAAGGATCACATGCTGCTCAGAATAAAACAAAGCTGTCTTTCTCAGTTCCTGAAAGGCCTTTCACTCGCAGGCAGTGATTTATTATTGATGATACGTGCAGTGATCAAGGATGGTGCAATCCATATTTGTGAACACAGAGAGCTCTGCCTGTAAGTGAAGCTGCTCCACAAGAAGTGACAGTAAGGAGATAAGAAGCAGATAGACATCTGTATTTGGTTCAGAAACTGATCATTGTATAACTTTTAATTTTTGGACTAGAGATGTACATTTTAAGTATTTTCCATGATCGATCTTTGGAAATGTTAACCATCAATTATCAATTCATCATTCAAAAAATCATTGGAAAACGTGTTTTTTTAAATGAAAAATTGATAATTGAAAAACAATGCAGAAAATGTGTTTTTCACCTAAATCAAATTTTACTTCACCACCCAATGTATATAACTGACACTATTAAATAGCTACAGATCATATTGAGGCGCACAAAATGTTAAACAGGCTGAATATCAACGTGTGGAGCAGGTTAAAAGACTCAGACTAATACATGTGGATTTACTGCAACAAAAAATATTTCAGACTCACAGTGTCCAATTTTCTGTCTATTTGTTCTTATTGAGAAGAAAATGCATGTGTAGGTGGTCAGGTGTCAGCTGGGAGCGCAACCGGGTTATAATCAGTCCAGCGCAGATTTTTTAAAAAGTGCTCGTGGAGACCTGTCACTCAGCTGCAGCCCCCAGCTGAGCGTCTCCGCTGTGCCCTTCAGTCAGCTGATTCACATCGAAACATGCTTTAATGTAAAACACCTCCCTGATAGCTGAATGAAATATGAGACTACATGATGTTTGTTCAACGTGATAGAAAATTGAAACAGAAAATGTGTTCGAGTCACAATTAGGGATGCACACAATTAATCGATTATCAATTAATTGATTGCTAAGACATTACTCACATTTTTGTTTTCAATTTTCTTTCACGTGGAACAAACATCATGTAGTCTCATATTACATTCAGCTATCAGGGAGGTGTTTTACATTAAAGCATGTTTCGATGTGAATCAGCTGTTAAAGGTTTTACGCACAGCTGTGACTGTGCGTCAGGTCTCCACTTTTTAAAGAGGATCAATGCGCAACTGCTGCCAACAACGACATGAAGGTTGACAACTTTAAACAGGACATTTCCACCTTTAGATACAAATCCAACAGACTGGTGGGAATTGCTAGTATGCTATGTTTGCAGACCAGTAACATCAGAGCCGTCGGGGCTTTTCTGCAGCTGGACTGATTATGACCCGGTTGAGCTCCCGGCTGACACCGGACCGAATACACATCTTTTTTTTTCTCAATAAAAATGAGTAGACAGAAAACTGGACACTGAGTCTGAAGTACTTTTCTGTTTGTATTATGAGCCTTGAATTTATAAGACTGTCCACGGAGAATATTTTTATGAGCCTGATCGTTGATAATCAGTGTTAAACATGAACCTGTATTCAATACCGTCAGTTATATGCATTGTGTTGCTGTAGAAAATATAATTTTCGTGGAAAAAACTTATTTGGCTTTGTATTTCACATAAGAATTTTTATTTATTATTATTGATTAATCTATAATTGATCGTTAACATTTCCAAAAATCAATCAAGGAAAATACTTAAAATGTACATCCCTAGTCACAACCAATCAGTCAACACTTGATTAATTGTTAACATCCCTATTTTGGTCAGTACTTTATTTTGGGCCAATACTGCAAAACATTAGATCTTCAGTAAGACAGTGATTAAAGTGATAAAGGGCTTTTTACATCCATCATATGTAAACGTTTGAGAAACAACAAACTCATGTTTATATTAATGCACTGTTAAAATGCAACCGTGTCCATGCAAAAGAAGCTCTGATTATAATTGTTATTGTTCAACCCAGAATATCAATGGCTGAATAATACTTAATAACCCTCAAACATGAGAGCTAGCTCTTCACCTAACAGCCCTTCTTTTATTTCAAATCCAGTCTGCTTGAGTACAGATCAAGGCAAGGCATTTATAAAGCACCATTCATACAAAGAGCAATTCAAAGTGCTGTACAGAGTTAAAAACAAAAATCAGAACAGTAACAATCAACAAAAACATACAGCAAACACTTCAAATATTTACATTTTATATGCGGCCAGTTATGTTTGATCTACTCTCTCTCTCTGTACTTTTGTAACTTAACGTACATCATGAATAGTGTTGGGTCTTATTATTTATTTAAATTAGGAGGGATTATTCTAAATAATCAGCCCCCTTCACTTCTCTGAAGTCCGTAACTTGCAGAGTCTTACTGTCCCGCCGGACAAAGAATCACAACTGATCTTGTCTCAAATTAACCTTAAATTATTCAATTCATCTCAGAACTTCTTCCCAAGGATTAAGACTCACACATTGAACCTTTTCTGTGTTGAGTTGCAGTCCGAAGCTGACTCAGACATCTTAACACCCCACAGGGTGCACGTATGCCCAACATTTAATTGTAGATCCAAAATCAGGTTCATTCAAGGGTTCAGATCAAGCCAAAACTATAAAAAATGCACCTGTTTCCTCAGATTTAACACAGTGCAGTTTATTCACCTGAAGTTATTTCTGTATCTGGTTGGTTCACAAACTTTTTCCCTACAATCCATTGTACCTCACACATCTGGTTGATCTCAATGCTCTTTAAGTCTCTGAGATCTTTAGCTCTAAAAGCAGAGAGTGTGGATTCATTCAATATTCACCTATAGGAGCAGCATGCATGAATCCTTAATCTGTGTTGCATTCAGCTGTATACTCTAAAGCCAGCTGGTACAGTGGGATTCAACATCATACAGTCTATAACATCAACATTAAACAGCTTTCACATTCACTAAATAATGTATAAAGCAACCCTTTCTGTAGGCAGACGACGTTACTTACTCTCCAATCCCCCAGTTTAAAGCTGAGCTGTTTGCCGGCCCTGTGTGATTTTATCACCACGTAGCATCTGATGGATTTATTACACGGTCGTGTTATTAAAGCAGATTGAGTTTCTCAATGAAAACAGTTTAGCTCAAGAATTATTTATTGTTTTTTTACTACACTGAAATCCACGTTGAAGTAGTCCTATCAGAAAATAGAACAACCTTTCGTTTCTTGGCCTGTGTCATCTTTTGGTTGTGTATTCTTCTTGCTGACATCTTTTGACAGATAGATGGGACATTATTTATGTATATTTCCGGCAGAGCTAAAAACAGCACACCATTTGTCAGCTCCCGGACCGATTTTTGTGTCAGTCTCCCAAAATCAAACACCATAGCCTTTATGCATCATTTTGCAATAAGATTCATTGAGCAGTCACACAGAGAGAAATCCATCACAGAGGAGACCAAAAATATCAATTTTAATTCCTCTTACAGCGGCTTCAATAGATTACAATTACATTCTGATTAAACACACATATTAGCTTCTTGCCTGGAAAAAAATCTCTAATGTTTCCCTGCTGCTTGGTTAATACTTAATATTCATACAACAGAATGTAGGTGTGAACTGGAGCTGCATGCAACAAGCTTGGGCATTTCTCCTGAGCTTTACTGTAATAAAAAAAGTGATATGCTAATACTGAAAGAGAGAGAATTAGAAAGACACAGTACAACTGGACTTCAGCTTTAAATGTTGTTCATATATTTATTATCGTGTCTCCTCTGTCAGAACTGCTACCAGAAAGAAGCTGTGCTGAGGCCTGAGAACAACCAAGTCATCAACCTCACAACGCGCTACACCTGGTCAGGCTGTGTGGTAAGCACACACACTCTCACTCAAGTGTCTACACAAACTCACACATACCAAGCACAGGATGCTGTTACTGAGAATTCAACCGACTCTGAAGCAGGGATGTTCTTTAGGATGTAACTGAAGTTGACCTTGTATCTCATTGTGTTGTCATATACAGCGAGTATGCCTTACAGAGCTCTACATTATTCCATTTTATCACCGTACTGTTGGACTTATTTTCATCTTTCCTCTTGTATGCTTCTTTGTGATGTGAAAAGGAACATAAATATGTAAAAGAAGAAAACAAAAAAACAGAGACACAGGGGCAGCTAATGGTCTCTAATGTGTTTTTCTAACATTTTACTGATTCACACATTTGCACCCCTGATGATGCATCCAGCAAACCAGACAGGGTCCGAAAGATCTTTTTCTCCTGCAACACCTTTTTTAAAGGAAAAGAAATCCCTTTGTCTCTTTTTCAATAAGCTGCACAATGTGTTTGTTTATCACATTAGGAAGTGTGATTGCCAGAGTGACTCTGTTGTTGTGGCTGTTAGTGGATTTTGTTGACACGTTTCAGGCTATATCGGGGTGTGAAATATGTTTGTGTCTTGATATTTCAGTCTCCCACTCTTCTGTGATAATTCAGAGTGTCTCTGAGGCAAAACGCGATGCCTTTTCAGATAACAACATCCTCCCTGTACACCCCCCTGGTATAACTCTCTCTCTCCTTCTCTCTCAGGTGGAGGGAGACGGGAACGAAGAGGTTCTGAGCTGCGTGGGCGGCCGTAGTTTCCGCTCAGTGAGGGAGAGATGGTGGTACATCGCTCTCAGCAAGTGTGGGGTAAGCACTGACCTCTGATGCCATTCTGACCCCCCGCTGGCTGTTTCTCCAGATAAGGGCAGGTGTACTACCGGGCGGTTTCCATGGCAATAGGTCTCTCTTATCACACCAACAGACTCAGGGGCTCAAACACACCTGTGTCGTCACCGCTTCTGTTATCTGCTACTCTTCAGATAACGGACATCATCATCATCATCTTTACATCATGAACCTCTCTCCATAAAAACTAGAAGAGAGATTATTCCTTTGGGTTATAAATGATCGAAGAACATACCCTGTTAATATATATTTCAATCAGGAGAGACACAGTTTGAAGATTAAAGGTTATTTATTACAACTTAATGAATAATGAGACTTGACAGAAATCTTTGGCGTAAGGACTCTATGGGGATAATTTTGTGAGTGTAGGATGTGTGAATTTGGCAGCAGAAGAAATCCCCCCAGAGTTCTGACACTGGTGGTGGTGGTTGATGAATTCTAAGAATTGAAGACTTTGCAGAGACCAGGTGGAGGTGGGGAGGTGGAGGTGTGCACACCATCAATGCAAGAAGGAACTAGCAGGAGTGAGAGACACATTTAAAAAGACAGCAGAAAGTTGATAGGCTGACGATAAGGGCGTGCCACTGAGCTGTTGGATGACAGCCGCCTCTGATTAACCAGCTCCGGAGCATGCAGCTGGAGTGGGTGAGCTATTGAATGAGGGAGAGGAGAGTTAAACAACTGCTGTGATTGCTTTTATAGTCTTCCTGTCTGAACTTTCGCTAGAGCTACATATAAATATATTGGGCTTTTTTAATTATATAGTTATATAATTCAATTCAATTAAAAAAAAACGCTATTTGTCCCCTGGGGGCAATTTAAAGGTCAGAGGTCAGTGGTGTAATGACAGAGAGTTTTAGTTTAGTTTATTTTCAAAAACTTTTAATGTCCTCAAAGAAGCAATTTGTGGTACAGCACAGTTTAAGTAGCTGAAACTCCACTGAAAGTGGGTGTGATGAATACAATTTTTCCTATTTTTTTTTTTTTATATATAATTTTAGCATTTTTCCCTCTCTACTTTCAAAAGACAGCTAAAGACCCAGCTATTTAGGAAGCACTATGCACTTAGCTTGACTGTTCTCCACTGTTGTCCCCAGAAGCAGATCATGTCGTCCAGCTACAGTTGACTCGCACTGTCCTGCTCTGGGAATCTGTGTTCAGCTCTTGAGTGACCCAGCACTTGGTACTTTGGTCATTATTGTGGTGATGTTAATTGTTGATGATGATAACGGAAAGTCTTAAATGGTTTGGTTGCTTCATTCTAGAAAAAAAAATAAAAATCCTTATTTACTTTTGTGCATTGCCTTTACACTGCTTGGCAGTACCTGCACCCAAATGGACTTGAAGCACTTTGTTACCCATACTGATCTTGTTTCCTCTTGTCTAGCTCTTTGCTTGTGTTGTTCTTGTTCTCGTATCTATGTCGCTTTGGATAAAAGCGTCTGCTAAATGACATTGTAACATTGTAGCATGACCATACCAGCATACAATACATTAAAAAAGAATGCTTTCAATGAAAGATTTATCAATTAAAGTTCAAATCGTGTTGTCAACATTAAAATATCTCAATTTCCTAAGAAAATACACACGTTGTTGTCCCCTTTTAAAAAATAGCATCAACACATGAGTCCCAGGAGAGTTTGTGATCTAAAATGAGAAAAAAACTCTCCTGGGACTGGCTCAAAAACTGCCCAGCAGCAATATATACATTCACAAACTCTTCCACATACATATAAACATACATATGAATATACATACACTACCAGTCAAAAGTTTGGAAACACCTTCTCATTCAAGGGTTTGCATTTATTTTAATTATTTGAAACACTGTAGATTGATACCAAAGACATCACAACAATGAAAGAACATATGGAATTATGTAATTAACAAAAAAAGAGTTAAACAAACCGGAATATGTTTTATATTTTAGATTCTGTAAAGTAGTGGTATTCTCTCAGTCTGCTTCATGAAGTGGTCTCCTGGGATGGTTTCTAATTAACATGAGCCTTGTCAAGAGTTTATTTGTGGAATGACTTGCCTTCTTAATGTGTTTGAGACCATCAGTTGTGTTGTTCAGAGGTAGGGTTAGTACACAGTGGATAGCCCTATTTGACTACTGTTGTAATCCATATTATGGCAAAACCGTATTATTTCATAGTTTTGATGTCTTCAGTATTAATCTACAATGTTGAAAATAATTAGAATAAGTAAAAACCATTGAATGAGAAGGTGTGTCCAAACTTCTGACTGATAAATTACAATTAGGAAGTGTAAGTAATGTTCCTTGGTAGTGCGTGGATATAGAATAAATTAACTCAGGCAAACATATATGAACATAATTATTTAGTTCCTCGGCTAAAACATACAGAGGAAAGCTTCCTCCTGAGGAAAACTTTGTGAAACTTTCGAAAAAAAAGAAGAAGAGAGAAAAAGGAACCCTCGTTGTTATTAAACACTGCACAAAACATTTAAGAAATGCTTTGCCTATAATGCACAGCATTGAGGGATCCTGATTAACATAGCAAAAGGTGCATATGAGTTAAAACAAAAAACAATGTGGATTGCATAGTTAATAATTAATGCACAGCAGAAAATTGAGATTGCAGATAGCACAGTAAAACAAACATAGCACAGGTAGAAAGTTATATTGTAATATTGGGGAGCTGATGATTGCATAAAGGGGAATAGAGGAAGGGGAACCGTGGGTATGTTTGTGTGGAAGATCTGTTTTAAGGCTATTTTTTGTGTTCCCTTTTTAAATGTTAAAACCAACTTGAGCATAATATGCGCCCCAGTATGTGTTTTCCAACATTTTGCACCAGGTTAAAGTCCGGACTTTAAGTAGTCTTAATGGGGAAATTGAAAGGAAATTAACCCTGTAATTTAAAGTAATTATCCAATGGAGAAAGACCAAGATACTCCTTTTTAGAGTGCAATCCAGAAAACTAATATTTTATTGAGGACTACCTAATGTTGTGTGTCTCAGACCTCCTAATCCCTCTCATCCTATCTCACACCTGATCTTGTATCTGTGGATCTCCCTGGATTGCCTGTGGACACCTTGAAGTGCTTTATCTGTCTCTATTGCTTCAACACTTTTTACAACAAAGCACACAGAGTCTCTTAATATGCGACTTTCTGCTTAAACTGTTCCAAACATGGTTTACAAGGACTCCACTGTAGCCTATTGATTAGCTGGCTCTGGGGACTTTTAAGCCTGTTGTTGTTTTATAACGGGATTCAGAGTTTGAGTGCTAGCTTGTGAGGAGAGAGTGCTGGCTGCTGTGTGTGCTGTTTGTGGTTGTGAGGCTGGACTTGGGCACTCTGTGAAGAAATCATGAGCTCATATAATGACAGCTCAGCCTCATGATGATACATCCTCCTACGCTGAGGACTTCAGTCAAGGACGGATTTCAGGAAGAAGTGTGTGTGTGTGTGTGTGTGTGTGTGTGTGTGTGTGTGTGTGTGTGTGTGTGTGTGTGTGTGTGTGTGTGTGTGTGTGTGTGTGTGTGTGTGTGTGTGTGTGTGTGTGTGTGTGTGTGTGTGTGTTTTATTTATGTGTGCAGTGTTTCATGTGTTTAAAAGCACATAAGGATAAATAAGTAAGATTCCTGCTGAGTTTGTATCACTGCCTGTCTGCCTATCAGAGTCATGCTCTGGGTTACAACAGTGCCATGCCTGTGGTCATGATTCTGCTTGCTTGTGTGAGAGAGGATTCTTCTTCTGTGGGTTTGTTTTTGCGCTGTTGGTTCAGAGCGCTGGCTGAAGAGGGATATGATTAGAAAAGATGCTTCCTGCAGTGTGTGGTTGAGTGTCACGCCAGCAACTGCTGATAGACACGCTGCCTAATGCTGTTGGACTAAAGTATAAAAGCTCGTCTCAACTCCCGGGGACATATGTACGCCGAGCCCCGCAGCCAATTTCCAACCCTCGTCTCCCACCACTCGCCTCCTCGCCTCCTTTCACACCTCTCCATCTCTCCTACCTCTGTCACTCACAATCTTTGGCTACGTCCACCTCTTTTTCAGCTCCCTGTCACCAAGCTGTGATGCGTTCCACGCCATTTCATATCTATTTACCTCTCTGTGTCTCTGTCAGCCTGCCTCTAATTGTGTTTTTCCTCTCCATCTTGCCATCTCACTGGTCTCATATCTTCTTCGCCTTTCGCTCATTTCACGCGTTCCCTCTCCCTACACCCTGTCTTTTATGTGCTTTTTTTTATTTTCCTCTCTTTCCCTATTTCTCTCTTATCCCTTTCTCCTTTCATCTCCTCTCCATCTCTGCCTTTACCTGTACTAAAGTGTCTCTAACTCTGTATTAGCTCATAAGCTGTTAAAGCCAAAGGATGTCTACTCTGAATCCCCAGACCCTGCCTCGCCTCCATGAGACAGAAAAATGTGACGTTGATGATTATTTAATATTTCCAAGCAGTTTCACTTGATTAATAATAGCAGGAAACCACAATGAGGCAAATAATCATTATTTTATCAGCAGGAATAAAGGCAGTCATTATAAATGAAACCAGTTCATCACAAATTACAAAGGAGAAGACCTCTGGATGAATGTTTTCAGACAGCTAAACTGCCGGATCAACCAAAGTTCAATAAAATGATCAGGCTTGATGCAGCTTTTATTCTGCAGCTTGCTTTACATGCTGCTTTTCTTATGATAATACATCACAATGTTTCCCAGATGTAGCATCGTCTCTAAGGCCAAACAACATTCATGTCTCTTGCACTGCCTGTTTTGATAAGTAACACTAATACAGAAGTTACATTACCATTAATTGAAAATAAACAGAAACATAAAGACTCAATAACAATGTTTCATTGTTCGCTATCAATCCCGCGACTTGTTATGAGGCGTTTCTTCATATGGCCTCAAACTGAAATGACAAAACAGAAAAAAGAAGACAATCTGTGAATGGCTGTTATCAACTTCTGCTTTATTATTCAGAGCTGAAGAGCAGATAATGAGTAAAATTACCTCAGCAGGGAGCCAAGGAAGCTGGAAATTGGCGCAGGCCGTTAAAATGGCCCAACACGTCTAAGCTGCTAACTTGGCAGGTGACTCATCTATATCGAACGAACACACCCACATCTGCTGTTTGCTGTCCAGGTTTCAGTCACAAAGTTGTAAACTATATAGCTCCCTTGAACATATGGAAGAAAACAATATTTGACATCCCTTTGTGCCAGTTTGTAAACCCTGCTCTCTTTTTTAATATAATAATAAAAAAGAAAATAATAACAGAATATTTGACAGAGCTGCGGGTCTTCTGGGATAGATGCTCACCTTTAAGGGGAAATAGATTTATAGATGTTGTTCCTCACATTGTTATCACACAAGAATATGTGTACAGTGAAAAAACTGTGTGTAAAAATGTGCCTTTATATGGTTTGATGACATTATAACATTATTCTCATTGATGGCTTAATTTAATATTATTGTTTTGTGATATTCTCAGATAATAGTTTGCTCTGTTTGTTATATTTGGTGGCATTTTTTCTCCTTTAATTGATAGGACATCTGAAAAGAGACAGGAAACGTGGAGAGTAGAAAGTGGGGAAAGTTTTTATTTATTTAACCTTTATTTAACCAGGTAGGTCAATTGAGAACTAATTCTCATTTGCAGTAACAACCTGGGCGAAAAGGCAACACAAATGGCATGACAATAAATAAAAACAAAACAAAAAACAGAGAGGACATACAGAGAAACCTAGAAACAGAACAATACAATACAAACATATGACAGGAATGAACACCTTAAAAGCAAGTGCAGTGATGTTGAGTTATGGGGTGTAATACCTTTTTGAAAGTGGCGAGTGGAATGAGAGAGGTCAGCTTTAGGGATTGTTGCAGGTGAAGATCATGCAGCAAATGTTCGAGACCGAGAGTCGAACTTGGGACCGCTGCGACGAGGACTCTTTATATGGGGCTCGCACTTAAACTGCGAGGCCAATGGCGCCCCAGTTTGCTCTGTTTTAATGCCATATTATACTACACTCTACATTTCACTGCCAAAGTATGCAGACATCTGCATTATCATGGTCTGCTTTTGTTGTTTTTATGCCTTTGTTTGAATTAAGAGAAGTCCTAATGCTGTAGCATACAATGAGAGTTTAGCCCACAGACATGTTAATGCTCCCATACTTGAGTAATACTAAAGTCTGGGCAGAGATAATGGTATTGAATCATCTAAAACGGGAGCATATAGTCGAGCCAATACCATTCTCTCTGTCCAGACTTAAGTATTAGCATTACTTGATTATACTAGTATCACTGAAAAATCTAAACACACAGTGTTAATGGTGAAACAATGATAATTAAAAAACATGATAATTTACCTGAAGCAAGAAGATTTTTGGGCGGCTTCTTGGTTATGGTACTAGTTAGTACCTTTGCTGGTTTCCTGGATGATATTTTGAAGCCATTTCAAGCCTCATGAAAGGATGAATCAGATAAAGGTACTGGTATTTAAATAACTCTAGTCCACATAGAAATGTCCACCTAAAAAAAATATGTTTTGAGTTTGTTGTTGGCTAATTTGTCTGGCCCTGACCTGAACACAGATAAAAAATGTCATGATTAATTAGACTGGTAACCCAGAGGCCGGTCCATACAGCACAAAATGAATGCTGCAACCTCATTTCAGGGCTGAATCAGAGTTAAATCCTTGCAGCAACAATTTTGTTGAAAGTTTTTTCAACATCATATTGAAGGGTCATGTTTAGTGCCACATAGCCTCTGAAAACAGTTTTATGATAAAGTCTGAGGCTTTGGAGGAGCTCTCTCAAGTCTTAGGAAGTGCCTGAAATAAGGTCTTGATTTTATAACCAGGGTTATCTTAGATTAGATCCAAGACTCCTTTTTAATTTGAGATTATGGAAACTCTTGGATCTATTTTTTCAAGAGCTTGAGTCAAAAGAAGAACACAAAATCAAGAAGTTGCAGCCTCAGCCTTCATCATTTTAACCATTACTTTATAGATTTTTAGTTAATGCCAGACATTAATTTCACAGGCTGATTTAATATCTGGGTGTCTGCCCGGGTCACACCAGACAGTGCACACTCAATTTTCCAACTAACTCTCAGATGGATACCCTGGTCTGTAAGCTCTAACCCAACACTTAACTTTCCTGAGACAAGATCGACACTCTCAAAAGACTCTCAGAAATCCTTTTACATGCAGTTATCTGCAGCCCAGGGGAGCACACCATGTTCGAGACTGCACAGGTGTTTGGGTGAGAACACCTTCAGAGTGTGATAAATCAGTACAGTGTATCAAACGTAGAAGACTGAAACCAAAGAGAAACAGCCCAAATCATCCTGTGCCTCCCTGTCACTCCCACAGAGAGAGGATCCCTGCGGTGTTAAGAGCTGCTTCTCCTCTTATCTATCCTTTCTCTTCTACATCCATCTCTCCTTCCCTTATTTGCATTTGCTCCTTTTTTCATCATTCTGCCTCCCTTTCTACCTGTTTTCTTAACTTTCTCCCTCTCCACATCTATCACTCTCTTTATCTCTGTCTCCCTGCTCTTTGTGTCTGTATTGATTTTGTGGCAGTGCACGCTCCATGCTTCTTGCCCTTTTTGATAGAGGGAGTGAGATGGAGTTTCAGGCTGCCAAATGAAATCAAAGTCTTTTTTTTTTTATCTCCTCCCTCTCTCTTTTCCCCCGCTCCAACGCAACAAGCTCAAGCTCCATCTCAGCTTTGAACTTGCGTGTGTGAAATGAGCTCTCTGTGCTCTGATTGTCAACCCATCTCTGTCCCCCTCCTCTTTTATTCTCAGCTTCCCATCCCTCTGTTTCTCACCTCCTACATTCTTTTCAATTTGACATTTTTTTATTTGTGTCAGTGCCAAAAAATTAAGTGGTTTATCACACAGGTACACTCTTTTTTTTCTCAGTGTTTCTTTTATTTTGCATGTTTACCTACCTAAATATTCTCTTTTGTGTTCTCTCATAACACCACAGTGAGAACAATTAGATCTGATCGACATATAATTATAATGAGCCCCACAAATAATTGATACACATGCCACTCTTACTATTAATAATAAAAAACAGGAATACTCTGCAGTGAACCAGAACCAACTTTTAGTATGATACATCCATCTCTCCATTTCATTCATCTACATCCCTTTATGTTACTCCAACTTCCTGCACACACCTGAGGGATCCTGAGGCTCTTACAGACCAGCGGGGGGACCGACTGACTATGTGGAATGATTTCACTGAGCAGCCAAACCAAAAGACTGTCCCTCCCCGAGGAGGATTTGAGTTCTTTCTTCCTCTTTGTATCAGCGCAGTTTGGGGGAAATATGGATTTTTTTCAATCTTAAAATGTGAATAGGATTTTTCTTTTGCATTGCAGAACTAACCCTGACATAATTCACTCACTAGTTGGGTTAATAATAGCGAAGTTTTGCTGCAATGCGATGAATCAATGATCTTAGTAAGCAAGAACTGCAAGACATTTTCCATCACGACTCTGCAGCTTGCTCCTGGTGGTGTCAGACAGTTTCATGGTGTAGGAGTCAAAGCAGTTTGACGTGTTGACATTAGGAACGGGGTCAAAACCCAGTTTCATATTTTTTAGAACTTGAAAATCAATACTGTTTACTGTTATTGATCCCTTTATTGAGTCTTGTGGGTCCATTGATGTAATTTTGTAACCCGAGTCAAGTCATGTCATGTAAATCAAATCTTTGTAGCACAATCACACATCAATTGTTTGATAAAGTTTTTGAATAATTTTAATTACCTGATATCAGGTACTAAACTTCACCAAGAGGGATTCTGGAGGTCAACCTGATCTGCTGCTACTTTATGAACCACCTCGACCTCTGAGGTCATCAGGTACTGGTCTGCTTTCATTCCCTAGAGTAGGAACGAAACATGGTGAAGCAGCGTTTAGTCATTATGCACCACATATCTGGACCAACTCCCTGAAAGCTGTAGGTCCGCTCCAACTCTCACCTCTTTTAAATCAAAGACTAATACTTTTTTATTTGCCATTGCCTTCCTATCTTAGCTTATTTTAATTCACTTTAACCTAATTTTATATTTAACATATTTCTAATTTTCCTTTTCTTTTCTATTTTTCATTATATTTGTCATTTTAGTTATTTTCTGTTATGCCTGTCTGAATGTTTCCAATGCTTTTAATGTTTTAATGTAAAGCACATTGAGTTGCCCTCGTGTATGAAATGCGCTATACAAATAAAGTTGCCTTGCCTTGCCTCAGGGCTGGAGCTTGCAAGGATTGCTGAACATGCCAAGAGGTCTGAAGTTCAAAGTTACATCGGAATCAGAATCAGATCGCAATTAGGTTTACAAAAACCTTTTTATCTTGATGTGTTTGTCCAAAAAACAATCAACACTGAAGGAAAATAGAGCTACATTTAAGCTAGTTAGCACTTAGCACACAGAGATATGACATTTGAATATTCATCGAACTTTGATTTAGTGACGGTTCAGTAATTCTAAACTCCAACTGTCAAGAAACTTATTGAATGAGATGACAAAAATAAACCATACAGAATAAGATAAGATAAGATTTGATAAGATAATATAAGATAATACTTTATTGATCCCTGGCATGAAATTCTGTTATTGCAGCAACACAGACATAGCAGTAAGAGTATTACAAGAATAATAGAGCACAAATAGAATACATTTTTATAAAGTAATGATAAAAAATAAAAATAGATAAATAAAATAAGAATAGAATTTTAAGCTATACACAAATGTTACACATGGTGAAAATCGTTGTAATTATAGGCAGTAAGCAAGTGTTATTCAGTAGTGACAGGCTGACATGGTGTGATTATGGTGTGGCTATGACAGATTGATGCAATATAAATAAATACATATATATGGGTATGTAGATAGGTCTGTATGCAGAGATAGAGAATTGTAAAAACTACTATATAATAGTAACATGATCAGTTTTTCTAAATAATTCTAGAGATGTTTTAAAAACAATATTACTGCAGATGTACAATATGTGTTATAGAAGCTTAGTCCAGTGCTGAAGCTACCGATGTGTTTTGTTTACTCCTGGGAATGACTTGGCTGACGTGCTGTACTGTCATTTGGTTATCAATACGATACCGCTTACTGTAGATTTTCAATAACAATTCTTCAGGCGTAACTCTGCTTTGCAGCACAAAACAATCCATTTATTTGCAACACCATACAAAGTCATAACAGCATCCACAAGTTTCATTCATTGAACAAACAAACAATTCAGACGCGGTTCCTCCATGCTTCCTGCCGTCACAGCGGTCAAAAACCATGTGCCCTTCTGGGTCAAGACTTTTTATTTACAGTCTATGGTCAAGACACACATCTGATACCTTGGCAGTGACGTACCTTTATACCTGTGCCCTTAATCAACAAGACAACGACACCCAGTGGCACAATAATCAATGTGGTTCACAGCTTGAACATGAACATGAATATGGCTCTTACATGTGCAATGAAAGCTATAGAAATATGCAGAAGATCATGACCTGCAGTGCCAACATCTTACAGTGTCAAACGTAGAGACATCATATCAGTATGTACTTATTAAGACTAGTATGACATGAAATATGATTTTGATATCATTCTCCTCTTCATTACTTTTGACTCTTTCTGTCTCTGTGATCTATTGCACCAATCTCCATGTAAAACGATGCCTCAAGTCCAGCTAATGTCTTTCTTTTTTCTTCCTTTAAAAGGTCCCAAATGTCTCCATTACCAGATACATAATGAAAAAGATAAAATGTCACAGGAATAATACATCCAGGAATATAGCTCTTAAAAGTCACCTCTCATGGACGTTTTAACCTGCAGGATTGTCTGGCACAGCTTTAAGCATTAATGGATATTTTGTTCAGATCAATGTAAGAGAATGCATTTTTAATCTCACCTGCCTCCTCTCTCTCTCTCTCTCTCTCTCTCTCTCTCTCTCTCTCTCTCTCTCTCTCTCTCTCTCTCTCTCTCTCCTCTCCTCTCCTCTCCTCTCCTCTCCTCTCTGCAGGGCGATGGCTTGCAGCTGGAGTACGAGATGAAGCTGACCAATGGCCAGTCTTTCTGGACGCAGCATTTCTCGGCAGATGAGTTCGGTAAGAGTGATTAGACAGAAAAAGAGAGATTACTGAACGAATCGCTGATGGCACAAGCCAACACCACTTAGCACGGCCAATAAAGCACACTGAACTGAACAAATTACAATAATGAAGGGACGGCTGAATGAATTAATGATGATAGATGAACTGTGAGGAAGGGATGAAAAGAGGGGACCCAAGTAGCTTCTAAATAAATTATTCCTACATCCCAAATTCTCTTTCTCTCTTTCTTCTACTGTAACTAACTCTCTCTCTCTCTCTCTCTCTCTCTCGCTCTCTCTCTCTCTCTCTCTCTCTCTCTCTCTTTGCTCTTTAACTAATCCAATATCCTCATCACGTACCTGGCTCTCTGGATTTTTCATTCCTTCATTTTTCTACTTCTCCCTCGATCATCCCCTCCCACCTCGATACTCTCTGAACCACATTGACTCCTTTACCCTCTGGTTTCAATTCCACCTCCTCTTTTGCACCTTCATTTCTCCTCTTCCCACTTTTCTCTGTTTTTTTCCGTCCTATTTTCTCATCAATTATTCTGCTTCACTCTCCGACTCCCTCCGCCCCCTCTTCACAGGTATCTTAGAGACGGACATCACGTTCCTGGTCATCTTCTCCATGGTGTTCCTCCTCTCATGCTACTTTGCCTGTAAGTACTGTCTTTTCCACTCACTGTGTCTTTGTCTCTCCCTCTCCTGGTTTGAAAAACGCTAGTTTCCTCTGAATTTCAAAGCCCACAGAAGTCATTAAGTGGTCTTTTCATAGACTGCATTACAAAAAGACATGTTTTCTTGATGGCCGATGAGTAAGTCTTCATGTTCCTCCTGATAAGTAAAAAGGTGAAGCATGTGCCTATTTTTCCTGGCCGCTGAGAGTGTGTCCCCTGCTTCTTGTGTTGCTCCTGCTCTGTTCTGACAGAGGATGGTGAGTGCAGGGTTGGGTTTTCATGTAAAGGTGAACGGTTGAATGGAGAAAGTGGCGTTAGCCTGAAGCTAAGTGAAGCGGGTTTGTCACACCAAGGTCACAGCTCGAATAGCCTGGAGCCAGAGAGAACAAAAGCTTGGAGCAAAGAGTTACCCACAATTAAAAACTCTCTCATCCGCCTCCTTGTTCATGTGAGACTTTCCTCCGCAGCCATAAAACTTCCTCTCTCCAAACTCAACAACAGTTAATTTACCTTCTTATTAGAGAGCCCATTTTCTTCGTACTTAACTCCGCCCAGAATTCTGTCAGCTCAATTTAATTTGTCCTTTCTTTATGAAGCTGCAAATATTTGTTGTTTTTGTCTTAATAAGTCTTCCACAGGTCCCACAGCCCTGCCTGAGTGTTGTTTGTAACATCAAACCGCTTTATTCAGTGTTTTCTCTGGTTTTAATCAAAGGGTCTGTTTGTTCTGGAGAGGAGGTGACCTCTGTGAGTCTTTGGCTCATGGTAAAAACCTGTGAACAATGAAAACAATGTGGAATTTGAACCAAAAAGCAAGCTGAGCGCCTCAGAAACGCTCACAGCTAACCTCACAGACTCTGTAGACTTCTTTAGTCCGATGAACACCACTGGAAAATCATTGACTTTAACTTCAAACTCTTTATGTACTGATTTTAATGATTTGAACACTGGGGCTGTTTTTAATGATTTTAACTGCTGGATCTGTTTGTTTGCATGAGGAGGAGACCTCTTAGGGTGCTTCAGCTCTGGGTAAAAACCCTGTTTACATCTTGAGACTCAATTTTTTAAAGCTAACAGTCTGCTCTGCTACAGACTTACTTGACAAAATGGGACTTGAGAGGGACTTTGTATATCGTTCCCTACCTTTTGTTGCTATAATTCCTTAAAAATATTGTAATGTCGGGCGTAGACTTGGCCTAATGGTTAAGCTGCGTGCCCATGAAGCGGTTGGCCTAGGTTCAAATCCAGCGTGCTGCCTCTTTCCTGCATGTCATTCCCCCCACTCTCTCCCTGCTTCCTACACTATCGACTGTCCTCTCCACTATAATAAAGGTGTACACACACACACACACACACACACACACACACACACACACACACACACACACACACTATACTACCTAGAACTTGAGTTATGTTTCTATAATTCTGAAAACATTCTATACAATCTATACTAATATTCCTACTTTATACAGGGTAACAAGGACACCTTTGCTTTTCAATTGCTCTAAAGTTTTTATGGAATGACGAATGGACAAACTCAATTATTTTAAAGTCCATTTTATTGATGCGAGTGCAGAAATCTCAAAGCAAAGCTAGCTGCATTATGAGATACCACAAAAGGTATGCGAGAGAAGAAGTTTAGACTTCAAAGTGAATGTAATCTTGGTATTAAACTCCAAAACGGAGCAGAAATAGCTCCTAAAATCCTCAAATTAACTCCTGCAGAGTCATTTAATTGTTTTGTATTCAAAAATGAGAATATAAGTTGCGAACGGAAGTCTTTTCATAACTTAGCACACAGGGGGTTATGGAGAGTTTATTCCTCGCTTTGCTTTCCATACTGCAGTAAAATAAGACTACATAATGAGTTGCAAATACACATTTAGACTCTACTGGAATCTCATTGTGATTTTATGCAGATTGGGTGACGCCTTTGAATTAGCTGCTGTGTCTCTAAACTTCATGTGTGTGCTTCTTCTGTCAGAGTCATCGGAATATAAACTGACATGAAGGCTTCGGTTTTAATGAGTTTGACTTTTATTTGCCTGTGCGAGTCAGAAGCAAACAGGAGGAGTTAAAAACGAATGCAGAGGGTTGAGCAAATACTGGAAAAAGGCCTTGTGGGACTTAACTCATTACCTCTTCCTAAATGAAAACAATTTTAGCAATGTCAGAGGGATTTGCAGATAATTGAGGAGACAGGCAAAACTGTTTAAAAGGTTATTAAACATTCAAGCCAAGAGAGGATGACAGGTGTTTTATTTCGGGATGAATGTTCCTTTGGCAGCTATCATTCAAGTACCTTTGAGGGAAATCACAGAGGATTCAGCAGCTAGGCCTGTAGTTACACAGGGCAGCTGTGTGAGTGTGTGTTTATGGCCCTCCCTCCCCCCTGTAAATTTCCCCCTGAGCCTCTGCTGTTTGTAGGGGTGTTTGGTAGTAAAATTGCCTGCTTAAATACGCATTAAAAATATTTCCTGCCAGATCAGGGGTAGAGCGAGCAGAGGAGATATATAATACCTCATCTCGAGCCGGGCGTCACAAGATAGATGCATACTAATGGCCGCTCCCCCCATTTATCTGGCCCCTTCTCTTGTTATTTTTTTCTTTTCTGTCTCCCACTCTCTGTACCTCTCTCACTCTCCTTCACCATCTGTTAGCATATCTCCATCCTTTTTATCTCTACCCCGACACACACACACAAGCGCACACACACACACACACAACTCCATCACCTCTATCTCATTCCTTTTTTTTCCCTCTGCAGACAATCTGAAGGGAAGACAGCTTCTTCACACAACCTACAAAATGTTTATGACTGCGGCAGGTGTGGAAGGTGAGATGTCTTCCATAATACACATATATATATACACACACACACACACACACACACACACACTCACACTCGAGATGAGCCTCGCACGGCTGCATCATCTCATACCTTAATCCCAGCTTCAATAGACGAGATATTATCGCCCTTATTAGCCTCTGAATGGGAACTATAGCAAACAGCCGTTCTGTGCTTCAGTGTTCAATGGAGCATGCTGTTACTTACGAACACCACCCCACTCTTCTTCTCCTCCAACCCCCACTCCACCCCCATCTTGCTTTCTTCTTTCTCGCTTGCTTGTCCCTTCTCCAAATCCCTTCTCAATTCTCCTGCCATCCCTAAAATTCTCTTTCACCCTCTCCTCCTACTTCTCTCATGCCTTGTGCTCCTTTCATCAATTCCTCTTCTTTTCTATCCCACTCCTCCTCTCTTCTACTCTCTTGCTCTCGTTCTCTCCCCTCATTATTATCTCCCTGTCGCTTCTGTTTTACATCTTTTCATTACTTCTTTTCTCTGACATGCTGTACTATTCCTTTCCCCCCTCTTTTGTTTTCTCTTCTCTCCTCTTTTCCCTCTACCCCTTTTCTCTTACTTTCCGATTTCTCCCTCTCTCCCCTTTTTTTTCCACTTGGCAGTGCTCAGCCTGTTGTTCCATTGTGTCTACTGGGGCCTGTATGCAAGGGAAGGAGTTGGAAATGGCAGCCTGAAACTATTGGGTAAGTTGTTCTCTTGCAGCAGCACCTGAATGACTGAAAGACAGACGGATGGATGGACTGACGCTGCCTCACTCACACTCTGCCCAGGCAGAATGAATAAGTGGAGGATGACAGATGTTTGCAGGCTTGAGAGTGCAATAGCAGGTTTGACAGGCATTGTAAGGATCCTGCATAATATTGAGTGCGTGTGTGTGTGTGCACTGTCTCTATGTGTGTTTAGTGACCTGGTTTTATCTCTCCCCTCTGATATTACAGATTTGGAAACCACAGCCTAATTACCCCCTCTCTCCTCTTTCTCTCTCACTTTCTCTCTCCAGGGAAATTACTGTTCTCCATCAGTTTCCTGGTTTTCCTTCTCATGCTCATATTGTTGGGCAAAGGTTTCACTGTCACCAGGTGGGGGTTCACACTTCTTTGTGTGTGCATGTGTGTGTAGATTCGTTCCTTGTGTGTCTGTCTCCGCCTGTCACTTTGTACGGGTGTGTTTATTCTGACACCGTCTCTCACTGTCAAGGCCGCGCTGTCACAGCCACAACACCTTATCTCGCTGTATGACAATGTAAGGTGTCAGTCAGAAAGTCAGTTAGTGGGCAGGATGTCGCAGTTTGGACGACCCCCCCTGATACGTCAGGACAATGAAATCGACTGATGCTGCTTTTTTGTGTTTTTCTATCAGCTGAGCGATTACATTATCCTCGCAGAGCCAGCTGACAATTGTTGTGGTTCCCTCGCTGCGTTTTGGCAAGGCTTCGTGGACATTTGCGTGGGATGTGCATCATTTCACAATGGATGATTTACGGATGATCTTCTTGGCTGGATTTTCAGCGTCTCTCCATCTCACACCTGACTGGACAAACACCCTCTCTGCTGAACCGTCAGCTGTCTTTCCCGTTGTCCAGTTCCAATCCAAAAGTTTGGTTATAAAACATGCCAGCTGTTCTGGAAATGATGCTCAATTTCTGCCAAGCTCACTCCAAAAGTACGACTCTGAGTCGGTTTTATGTGAGACGACGGCACAGTCTCGGTTCTTTTTTTGGTTCAAATCTGAACAGCTTAAATAAACGGCTGTTCAAAAGTTTTTTGAGTTTTGATTCGCGGTGAGTCATCATCTGAACCAGCGCCGGTAGTTTGAAGATTTGTCCTGCTTCCGGCACAATTAAATCTCTGCGGATGTTTTCCAGACTGAACTCATGTAGTCAAAACTGAGCTTGCAAGATTTAAGCTGGCTTTTTTGACTGTAGGATTACATCCTCCTCTGGCTTCAGAAGATTCTATGATCTCTCTCTCTTTCTCTCACTTATTAAACCCTCTATAAACCCCAGTGAATAAACTAAAAACTGCCTCTCCATCAAGCTTAAAAATGCTGTTTATCTGCAGTAAGTGATAAGTTGACAGTTTGGAGATAACTACCCGACAACTTTGATATTTCTTCTCTGATGTTTGCTGTTGAATTAGTCTGCGCCAAAGCGTGTTTTTGACGGAGGCTTAATGCAGAAATTCTTCCATTTGTTGACTGCTGCTGTGCAAATGAAGCAGCCTTTCTCTCTGTTTGTTAGTGCGGGCAGTCCTCTGAAAACCTGACGTGTCCATAAGGCTGCATCCTCTTTAGGTTTAGCAATCTCAGCAGTTCTTTGTGCTGTGTGCTGTGAAGAGCTGCAGTTAGATTAAGCTGTCTTTGCTCTGTGTGTACAGAACAACATGCATGATATCGAGTGTTTGTTTGTGGATTTGTTTCTTATTTTCCGCTGACGTATTATTTGATCGCCAAGCCGTCTTATGTGCGTGTGTGTTTGTTTGCACGTGTGTCAGGGCGAGGATCAGTCACAGCGGGTCGGTGAAGTTGAGCATCTACATGACAGTCTACACGATCACCTACATCATCCTCTTCATCTATGAGGCAGAGGTACGGTACTGCATTCACAATACTTAACACTGCACTCTATTCAACACCGGGGTTGCAACTTTGAATGACTTTTTCACGACTCTGTTCTATTTTTGTTACAGTTGAATGATTAAAAATCGACTGAATCATTAACAGTTTCATAAAAAGTTTCAGTACAGTCGACTCTTCACTCTTTCCTTTCTTCTCCTAATCAGTATCACCATTCTTGTGCCACATTGTTTTATTTTTTTAATCTAAGTTGTCAACTGTAAAAAAAAAAAAGCATCCTGTCAGTCAAACATAAAAGAAGAAAGCACCGAAAGTTTGCCACCACATTTGAAGCAAAAACACTTAACAGTAATTTTCACCCACAGCAGAAAAGTCATTATCAGTTTTGACAGTTTTTTTTATTTCCAGTCTTCACTTGTTTCAGATTCTCCAATGTGAAGATGTTTCTTTTCTTCTTCCTCTATCATGTAAATTTAGACTCCTCTCTAATGGAACAATCAAATGATTTTTTTTTTTGTCTGACATAGAAAACTCAAACAATTCGGGAAATCAAACAAATATATAAAATCTTTATTTCTCGTTCTAAATTTGGCACTATTAAAATGACCATCATAAGAGTGACTTGAAGCAAAGCCTACTCCAGTTTGATAATTAATCTTTGTTAACTCAGACCCTCAGCTTGTTAAACATCTCAACACTTCAAAGTTCCTCCTCTTCAGATGTGACTTGAAAGTAGCGTTTGAGCTACACGAGAATGACTGAGTGCAATATTTGTCTTCCCACAGTATCTGCCCCTGTGTTATTGCTCTCTTTGTTTTTTTTGAATAATCTCATAAAGATCCATGGAAGAGTAAGGCCCACAGATCAACGTGGGCTGTAATGGCTTTCCTTGTCAGCTCACTCATTACTTTGATATATTGTTTAATATAAATTTGCATCAAGTTGATTGTTAAGGGGGGAGAAATCTTTAATGAGTTACAAATTATGGATCCTGACAGGTAGCTTCTAACCATAAACACGAGTACAGAGGTCCTTACTACTGTACCTGAATATAAACTCCATGATGACTCTGCTCAATAATAGATCAATGACTGTTTCTCTAAGGTTTCCTGGATATAGAGGTTTAAAGCTCCTATCAGTGTGCTGTTAGACCTCCTCTCATTAATTATACTGCCCAGCTTATGAATTATTAACACACCTAGCAGAGTAACGGCTCCATACATCTCTGCATAGTGCAGAGGCCTCCACACAGTCACATGTAATGATGGTCGATTAAGGGACAGTGCATCACAGTCTTTGAATACAGCGTGGGAACAACCCACTGGGAATATTGCAGTAGAAGGATACAGGCTAAATTTAACACAGGAGCCTATAGCAACTCTCTCACTGCAATATGTGCATGTGAAGCAGTGTGATTTATCTGCCGTCTGCCCTCTTACATACTCCCTGCTATTAAAGAGCCAAACTCAGGGGAGCCTCTGCTAAAAATATGACAAACTAGGTTACAATCGGAACTGAAATGAAGACTTGAGGAGCGTTTCTGGCTCCAGGCCCTGCAGCTGGGAATCTGACAAGCTCTGGTCGGATCCAAAGAAGCTCCTCCACAGCGGGCTGTCAAACCAATGCATTATGTAGCAAGGGTAACCCTGTATGGTCAACGCTATCCAGTCACCGGACTGTGAAATGCAATCTTGAGTCCACAGATGCAAGAAAGGCTCCACACACACACACACACGCACACATCCAGGAACTTGCACACACACTTAGTGACGACCTAAATGCGAAGAGGGAGTGTCAATGTCAAAGACTCGCGCAGAGCTTTGGCTCGGTCATCACAGCGCATCAGCTCAATCTCCAGTCATCCATCTTATTAATTAGGACTTGGACTACAATGTGTCCTAAAGCTTACAGACTGTTTCTCCTTGAGCTTGTTTTATAGTAGAATTCAAATTTGGCAAAAAATGTAATGCTTTGATACATTCTTTTATCACATTAAGCCTTCATGTGTAACTCCATGCATTACATTAACGCACATAATCTGGATTATTATCACTGCTCATTGCACAATAATGCTGATTCTATACATTAAATACTGCACACTCCCTTTGAAACTTCACCCACATTCCTGTACACAATACTCAGCTGTTTTATTACACTGATAAGATATATAGACATAGACGGCTGTGGCTCAGTGGGTAGAGTCGGTCGTCTATCAATCGGGAGGTTGGCGGTTTGATCCCAGCTCCAGCAGTCTCATGCCGAAGTGTCCTTGAGCAAGACACCGAACCCTGAATTGCTCCCTCTGTTGTGTGTGAATGTGTACGAATGAGATTAGTTAACACTGATGGCAGCCTCACTACATAACAGCCTCTACCATCAGTGAGTGAATGGGTATGAATGGGTGAATGTGACGAGTAGTGTAAAAGCGCTTTGAGTGCTCAGAAAGACTAGAAAGCGCTATAGAAGTACAAGTCCATTTACCATTTACCATATTTTGTGTGTTATTCCTTTATTTTCATATTTTTGATTGAATCTTTTTAAGTACCTGGACTGTAGGATTATTGCTGTTTATTTTCTGTTGAATGTCATGGACTGAAAACATCAAGACAAATTACTTCTACATGAACCTATTTGGCAACAAGACCCAGTTCTTGCTCTGATTCTGATATTCCTGTGCCAGTTTTTTGACCCCGGCGAGGTGCTGTACGCCTACGACAGCCCTGCAGGCTACGGACTGATGGGCCTGCAGCTGTTGGCCTACGTGTGGTTCTGCTACGCCGTGCTCGTCTCCCTGAAACACTACCCCGAGAAGCAGCCCTTCTACGTCCCTTTCTTCACCACGTACACGCTATGGTGAGACCTGCTCAGCTTCTGCCTCGCTGCCCTAACTGTGTGGATATTAGCACCTGAGCCAGAGATTGCAGGAGTAGGAAGATACACATTTCTCTGTTTGAGGTCTCTTCCATTTGAATAATTTATGCCGCTCAGTAAAAATGTGCACGAGATAGCTGATGCTTTAGCGGTGCGAGAATGAAAAGTTGTTTATTCTACACTATCCTTCTACAACGTTGTGTGCCCAACCTCAGTGCTCCATTATTGTACTTGAGCGAATGATTGCTGGAGGAAAATATCTATTTTTCCTCAGCTGATGAGGTCTCTTCCATTAGAATAATTTATGCTGCTGTATATGTATGTGCCAGATAGTTTAAAGCTTTGCACTGGGAAGTAGTGCTTTTCATTTACCCTGAGAAAAAGTCCTCTACATATGCAGCTTAGCTTCTCTGCCCTTCACTCACTCAGTATAATAGCATCAGCTTGAAATGAAGAGTAGATTACAAAGACTAATATTATCTCTGTATTTCTCTCTCATTGCTGCCACTATCTCCCGCCTCATTATCTACGCCTCTCCTCCCATCTTTATCTCCCTCTGTGCTTTACATCTATTTCCACTCTCTCCGCCTCTCACCCTCAAACTCTTTTTTCATCTTTTTTTCTTCTTCTAATGTGTTTTTTCCACGCTATTATCCTAAATCGGCTCACTTGTCTTCTTCAGGTTCTTCGCAGTGCCTGTTATGGCTCTGATCGCCAACTTTGGGATTCCTCGCTGGGCCCGAGAGAAGATTGTCAACGGCATTCAGCTTGGCATCCACCTCTACGCCCACATCGTTTTCCTCGTTCGTACTGCACACTCACACAAACAAAAGCTCTTGCAGACCCTTGCTCTTCTACATAGTTCACATTCAAGAGTCATTATTGCCATTGTCAGTCATACATTATTCACTATCCTTGAGTCATAACTGCCTCATGCTGATTGTCTCCTCCACACATCATTATCTACCTCCTCCTCACCTTCTTGACACGCTGTTCTTCACTAATGGGCTGCACCGCACTCGCAAATGTCCTTTTACATATCTGCTCACAGTTTTCATTGTACTCCTCACTTCTTACTCGTGCTTCTTTTCTATTATCTACTCAATAAACTGTATCTATTGATGACCGATGAAAGGAAAAGTGAAGGTCATCTTCCTCTTTTTGTGCTCTTAAGATTATCACAAGACCTTCAGCAGCCAATAAGAACTTCCCGTACCATGTGCGGACATCTCAGATCGGGATTCTGTTGTCGAGTCCGAAAGGAGGCGAGGGTGCAGAGAGCTTCCCCCACCATGCTTACGGAAACAGCTCCTTCCTGGGAGACTCTCAACCCAACTTCACCGAACTGTTCTCCATCCAATCAGTGAGTTTCACTTTTTAAACCGCAACTCTTTTGTCCTGGACTTGAACTGTAGAAGCTGAAAAAGCAGAAGAGAGTGAGGAGGTGAGAACAATTATTAATCTCTTTTTAATTGTCCCTATTTCTGAGCAGGTGAAGTAAAAGAAGGAGCAGAAACAGGTTAAAGGTACCAGAATTAGACTTCCAGCCTGTCTCTGTATTCAGTTTCAACACCTTCAAACCATTTGTAGTGTTTGCTTCGTGAAATTGAATTCCTCTTAGCTGAACTTTTTTTTTTTTTTTTTTAAAGCTTTTAGAATGCAAACCTCACTGTGTCGACTCTACCTTGAAATTAACCCGTGTCTTATCCAAAATAGATGCCTAAAATTAGAAAGCATCAGTGTGAGTACAGGTAGTATGGGGACCTGATTTTAAGGAACATTTCTTGGCTCAAACTGCTGCCTCTCATCTCTGCTGGCTTCAGGTGAATGACAATGAGCACAGAACAATGTAGCAAACACACACAGATATGAAAACACACAGGCTTAAAGGAATAATGATTAAATACAAACTTTTGGAATCTTTTTCATACTGCACATAAATAAGAAGACCCCAGGATATTCAAACAAAATGACACAACATGCAGCCACTAGTAAGAATTGTTCAGCATGACAGAGGAACTTGCTACAGAGTTGACAAAAGTCATGGAAACTAAACTAGAGCCATGAGAAAGAAATAAAAGTTATCAGTCTCTGTCAAATACTGAGGCATCTTGAAGTGCATCATGAATTGACCTGCAAACTTAAAAACAAAAAAAGCCAGTTGTCTATTGTGGTGTAAGGAAAGCAGTTCAAATTAATAGTTTTTTGTCTCCAGGCTAGTGTTAAAAGAAATAATGTCTCCAGTTCTTCAGCTTCTGGTTAGTAATCTAGCAACAAAATTGCTGTGTTTGCTCCAGACATCAAATTACACTGTGAGAGTCTGGCGGCTGAAAGTTCAATTAAACATGATTTCAACGTGGCCTTCATTCTTTCAAAGCCTGTTATCAAGGTGCGCATGAAGAGCGTCCCCTCTGTGATGCTAAATGAAATGCACTCAGTCTCGTTTTTTGTTTTAAGTGAAAGAAATGTAGTTGCAGATGATTGCATGCATTGACACTGAGAGTTAACGCAGCGGACCAGGGTTGTTTGGAGGGAAAACAAAGGGAACGCAGTGTTGTCTCTGAAGACTTTATGTGGTATTTGATCTGGAGGATGAATGGTGGCCTCATCACAGCAGTCTGTCTTTGTTCTGTGAGGTGGTTGTGAGCCAGATTGAGTTTTTCAGAAAACATATATACAGATAAAAGAAAAGTGCTCTTTTATGTCCTGAATTTGGACATGATTTAAAAATAGAAGAAAACAGTGAATTTGGTATGACAAAATCAAAGCTTGACAGGCTTCAATTTGCTGCTGTGGATTTTTTAAACTTGCCTCAGGAGGAAAAACACATTGCTCAATCATTATTTTTTTACACACATTTAAAGTTGAGTCTCTTACACCGGGATTGATGATAGCGGATCACTGTATGTTTTAGTTCTGGCAGTCCAATCACCAAACCACAAGTCTGAGACGAGTCTTGAGTCCTCAGCGTTCAAGTCTGAGTTCAGTCTGAGTCATCCTCCCAGTCAAACTCCTCTTACCAGAGTCTGAGTTGAGTCCTGGTTATTGTTATTATATAACTGTATGAATCTGAACTGACTGTGTGTTCATTTTTTGATGTGTAGAAAACACATTTAATCTATTAATACCAGATTCAGACTGATCCTGTCTGCATGTCTGGAGATTAAAATTGTCATTGAAGTTACAGCGCTGTACGTCATGCGGAAATGTGCACTGTGGCTCTATTCATGAGGAGACAGACTCATTGATTCTGCTGAGCAGGGATCACTGTAGGGTGTCCAACGAACTCAGAAATAGCTGCAGCCCACCCGCTGTTAATCTGAATTTTAACCAACCAAACATTTTGTACCAGTGGTGGAGTCACTTTAGTTTTTACCATTCACATTAGAAATCAGCAATAGCAGTAGTCAACAGTCTAAGTAACCTTAGCACTGTCTTTCCCTTGGTGTCTCTTTTACTTATCACACATGTTGCCCTGCTCTTGCTTGCATTTGCTGTAACTGAACTGCAGCTGAACAAGACGGCAGGTGCCATGAGCAAGCAGGCAGGCAAACAAACGTTCCAACTTGCGCTACACTGAATAAATGATTTGGGCCTGATATAAAAATCTGAACAAAAACAATGAAACAGTCTTTATCAATAAATACCTCTGAGTCCTCCTCTCTGTTATGGATCGAGAGTTCTAATTGAGATTAAAGGGATTTTGGTTGGAAGTAAAGAAATCCGAATCTGGTCCACAGGTTGCCTCACTAATCAGTCGTTATTGGGAGCACCTGTGTTCTCCCTCAGCTGGTGCCTATCAGCAGAGGGAAGCTATGTAAGGAGGCTGGAGCTCTTTGTTCAGATGGGTCTTCTCACAAGAGGGTCAACACCTTCAGTTGGCTTTCTTTGATGAATTAATGAATGAATGAATTTGTGCTATTTGACGATCATCTTTTTACCCCTGATGAATCACTCCCATTTACTTTTTGTTTCTGGCCAAATTCCTTTGTTAATCTATGCTTTGATAGAATTAGTGGATGTCTGTGGGGAGTAATAATTCCTACAGCATCTTTCAGAAAACAGAATTTTGTTCTTTTCTTTGGATTTTGTTATTACAGTATTTCTCAATTGCTAAAACACATTTCTTGACATCCACCACGCTTTTCTCAACCCCAAAAGCACAAAATAAAATACTTATTGCAACTTCTTATTTTTCCACAACACGACCCCTGCCCTTAAGGTTTTGTATTCGGGAACCGTAACTCTCTTCATCTTCTGAGTCCTAATGCAGTGAAAGCACCAGTCAGAGTACAAGTCACAGTCACCAGTGCTTGAGTTTAACCCTCCCGTTATGTTCGTTTCTCTGGAACAGCAATAATATTCCTGGGTCAATTTGACCCGGGGCATATTAAATTATCATAAAGTGTCAGAACCCTCAAAAAATCCTGATATACATTTTTTTAAATCTAATTTTTAACTCAATTACTAAACATTTAAATCAAGATTTAGTCCATTGGTGTTCTTTGATTACAGATCATGGTGGAGGATATCTCACTCGTTTTTCATTAAAGTTAGTGTTAAAACTTTTTTTAATGTACATTGGAAAGCCATAAATATAAATACAATAGTTTTACATGACATAGATTTTTGTTTATTTTATTTTAATTTAGATTTATTTTTTATGAAGTGATGCTGATAAATTAACACGACACCTCTTCTGTCACATGCTGCCGATATTTTTATGTTGCATTTAGCTGGTTTGGAAGGCACTTATTGCCTAAAATAGACTTTAAAAAGGGTCAGTTTGTTCCGAAACATAACAGGAGAGTCAAAAGTCCTGAAAATAGTCCTGGACTCGAGTACCACCACAGCGATATATTGCTTCATCAGTTTGATGACTTTGGTTTTGCAGAGTTGCAATGATTGAATGAGTTGATCAATAGAAAATGTATCTTCAAGTTTGTGAAGTGGCTTATGATTAAAGCCAAACCAAACTAAACCAAACCATCAGAGCTATGACTGAAGAATGTAAGAATATTCCAGTCACACATTATGAAAAATTCAATATCTTTGTGGTTCAAACAGCTGGCCTGATGGAATAAGATATTCAATGATTAGATCTCAAGCTCTATTTATTTATTTATTTATTTATTTTAAGTTTTGTACCAAACAGTTAAAGGACTTTCACCAGATTAACTAATAATGACTGTAATCATAACTTGCAGCCATAAAATGTGCTCACAGTTGCTTATTTTTCTGTGTATTCTGTATATTTTTTTTGTATAACGATCCTATTTACAGTGGGGCAAAAAAGTATTTAGTCAGCCATTGATTTTGCAAATTCTCCCACTTAGAAAGATGAGAGAGGTCTGTAATTTTCATCCAAGGTACACTTCAACTATGAGAGACAAAATGAGAAAAAAAATCCAGGAAATCACATTGTAGGATTTTTAAAGAATGTATTTGTAAATTATGGTGGAAAATAAGTATTTGGTCACCCACAAAGAAACAAGATTTCTGGCTCTCACAGACCTGTAACTTCTTCTTTAAGAAGCTCTTCTGTCCTCCACTCGTTACCTGTATTAATGGCACCTGTTTGAACTCGTTATCTGTATAAAAGACACCTGTCCACAGCCTCAAATAGTCAGACTCCAAACTCAACCATGGCCAAGACCAAAGAGCTGACGAAGGACACCAGGAAGAAAATTGTGAACCTGCACCAGGCTGGAAAGAGTGAATCTACAATAGGCAAGCAGGTTGGTGTGAATAAATCAACTGTGGGAGCAATTGTAAGAAAATGGAAGACATACAAGATCATTGATAATCTCCCTCGATCTGGGGCCCCACGCAAGATCTCATCCCGTGGGGTCAAAATGATCATGAGAACGGTGAGCAAAAATCCCAGAACTACACGGAGGGACCTGATGAATGACCTGCAGAGAGCTGGGACCAAAGTAACAAAGGCTACCATCAGTAACACACTACGCAGAGAGGGACTCAAATCCTGCAGTGCCAGGCGTGTCCCCCTGCTTAAGCCAGTACATGTCCAGGCCTGTCTGAAGTTTGCCAGAGAGCATATGGATGATCCAGAAGAGGATTGGGAGAATATCATGTGGTCAGATGAAACCTAAATAGAACTTTTTGGTAAAAACTCAACTCGTCGTGTTTGGAGGAAGAAGAATGCTGAGTTGCATCCCAAGAACACCATACCTACTGTGAAGCATGGGGGTGGAAACCTCATGCTTTGGGGCTGTTTTTCTGCAAAGGGGACAGGACGACTGATCCGTGTTAAGGGAAGAATGAACGGGGCCATGTATCGTGAGATTTTAAGCCAAAACCTTCTTTCCATCAGTGAGAGCATTGAAGATGGAACGTGGCTGGGTCTTCCAGCATGACAATGATCTCAAACACACCGCTCGGGCAACGAAGGAGTGGCTCCGTAAAAAGCATTTCAAGGTCCCGGAGTGGCCTAGCCAGTCTCCAGACCTCAACCCCATAGAAAATTTGTGGAGGGAGTTGAAAGTCCGTGTTGCCCAGCAACAGCCCCAAAACATCACTGCTCTAGAGGAGATCTGCATGGAGGAATGGGCCAAAATACCAGCTACAGTGTGTGCAAACCTGGTGAAGACTTACAGGAAACGTTTGACCTCTGTCATTGCCAACAAAGGTTATGTTACAAAGTATTGAGTTGAACTTTTGTTATTGACCAAATACTTATTTTCCACCTTAATTTACAAATAAATTCTTTAAAAATCCTACAATGTGATTTCCTGGATTTTCTTTCCTCATTTTGTCTCTCATAGTTGAAGTGTATCTCTGATGAAAATTACAGACCTCTCTCATCTTTCTAAGTGGGAGAACTTGCAAAATCAGTGGCTGACTAAATACTTTTTTGCCCCACTGTATATCTGCTAATCATTTTAATCCTTTATGCCAGGCTTACATACAGATCCATAGTACAGTAAATACTTACAGCAGTTTGATGATCTGAAGTTTGTGGAGAGTAAAGTAAGTGAACTGGAGGTCAGGTAACCTTGCGTAAGTGTAATTTAATCTGACCTATATCAGCACAGGTGAGTGTGCAGGGGGAGCTGTCAAGCTGTGATGAATGGTATTTATGGTGTTACTAACAGTGTCTGACCCATGTGACACTTCTCTGACCTCCATCCAGAGAATCTGAGAAGTCAAAAGTTTAAAACCACCGACCTCTCTCTCCTCCCTCCAGGACCCGGTGAAGACAGTGGAGGAGACGGTGGCCCGTAAAGGACCCGAGGTACCGAGGAACAGCGAGCAGAAGATCATCACCACCGCAGCTGATTTGACGTCAATATTGCCCCCACCGCCACCTCCGATACCCCCACGCCTAGCCACGCGCTCGCCCCCGATGCCGCCCCGGCTCCCCTCGTTCACCGAGTACTTCAGCATGCAGGGCGGAGGAGGAGGAGGATTTGGAACGAAGGCATGAGACTGAGAGAGAGACTGTCAGACAGAGAGAGAGAGAGAGAGAGAGGGAAAGGGACGGACTGACAATACAAAGTGAAGACGAAGGCAGAGTGGAAATCAAGGTTTTTCTGTTCAAAGACAAAAGAGACGAAAAAAAAAAGTTTGGATGGAAGAAGACGAGACATCATCAGAAAAGTGATTCCCTAAATGGTACCTTTTCACCTATGAATGAAAATAACCCGGGGGGGTGGAGGTGGGAATGGCAGTGAGATAGGAGTGCTGAGCTTGTTAAAGAGTAAAGAAGCAATAAATATTTAATGTTGACCAGTAAAAGGCACACGGGGAGGAGGATGACAAAGTGGATGTAGCCAGAGCAATAGAATGATAGCAGTGCACGAGGGCGGAAATGAACAAAATCCTTGAAATACTTTTGTTCAAACATTCATGAGGCATTGATGGTATGCCTGACAGAGTTTGTAAATAGCTAAAACTGGAGAGAGCTACTTCTCTATATAGTTTTATTTTAAAAAAAGGAAACTTGTTTTCATGTTTTTTTTTTCACATCATTTATTCCAGTTGGTGCTGTGGACATTAAAATAATCTCATGCCATTACATTTAAAGAATTTATGTAAAAAACAACAAAAATAAAAACATTTTTTATGTTTGACACATTTTGATAAAGCATAGATATTTACTCTAAATGGAGTTTGTTGAGTTGATTTATATTCTTCTATAATTCATTGCAGCTGGTTATTCTGGATTGATATGCTGATGTGTAAATGTAAAATGTCACGTTTACTGTGGGCACTCGTAAAAACACGCATGTTTGTAATGTATATCCCGTCCAAAAAAAAACTGATCTATGTACTCCATGTGACCATACAATATTGGCTTATTGTGTGTATTGAAATCTATACGTTTGTAAATACATACGATAGGCTTCAGTATATTTTTCGATTGGATAAATTCCAATTAAAAACCCTCTCGCGCTGTTGAACTCGATATGAAACCAGTGAAAGAGCTGTTTGTTTTGGCTCCATTTTTACTAGAGTGCAGAAAAATGTCTGTGTTTGTAGACGTTGGTGAATGTACTGATGCAATACAGCACAAGGACAGGGGTGGGTTTCAAGTTACTGAAACACCACACTACACCTTTATCGATTTATTCTCTCTACCTTTGGCTCTCCACTGTAACACTCTGAAGAGCAGGAGGCTGCCTTTCTGAAAAATACTTCTAACTTTATCCTCACCCCTGTCAACTACCTGAATCGATGTTGGCCTAATCTTATTGTGTAAAATTGAATGAATAGAACTAGTTTCATATCCCCCAAACATTGAACTATAACAAAAAAAGAAAGCCTTGTAGATGAAATGTGAAACAGCAACACAACTGTACATTTTGTCTGTCCTGCATGGAGCACTTTAATGTTCCTGGTCTTAGTCTGTTTATTCGTGATGATGTCACCTTTATACGACTGCTTTGAAAATGTATTCACACCACATCCTGTAGTATTCCAAAAGCATACGCCTGTAAATAAGTCTGAAAACGATCTTTGGCTGCCCGGACATTTTAGGGAACACGTCATGCTTTGTCGATGTAATTTAACATTTGATTCACTGAAGTTGATTAGATGTGAGAGTGTCATTGAAACTGAGTTTACCACCAGCTTCCTGCAGTTCAGAGCCTATAAATATCTGGGAAAAGACAATAACTTATGTACCTGTTTCGTTTTAATCCGTCACTGATTTCAGATTCATAAAAGTGGTGGTACTCAGCTTATTGACTTTTTCCACATGGAGGCGATTTTTCTCTCGTATCACACTCCGGGTGGGAAGCTCAAATGCTGTGTTGTACTGCTGCATGCCTCGCTGCAAGTGATAAAGTGATGCCATGATTTATGAAAATGTCACCACTCCAAGATTAATCAATGGCTAAAGAGCTGGTGACTTTTGTCTAAATCTGGAGGTACATAACAGGGAGTCAAAACAACATAAGTAAAACCCTTTTAGCTGCCATCACACGAAGCTAATCTTAGCATTCAGCCACTAGCTAACTTAAACATTAGCAAGAAATTGGCTAAGTGCTTACGTTACAATTTAATAGTGGTACATGGGACAGTAGGAATGGCATACATTTCTAGCTAATGTTCCACTTAGCAAAGGAATGGCTGACTGCTAATATTAGCTGTTCAGTAATGCTAGCTAGCTAGTAGTAGTATCAAATATGTTTTGGCTATAGACTATAAAATATGGACGTAGTATCCGTGACATCACCCATCTGTTTCTGAAGCACTGTTTTGAGGCCAAGCGGCAGCGGCAGCCATATTGCTGCTGTCAAACGATCGTGACATAAAGAGGCTACAGTGTTCCCGCCTGTCAATCAAGTCAGCTGTGCCTCTCATTTGAAGACTCGTAATCTCAATATCTTTGAAATTGTCACGTTAGAAAAAAATTCACACCTCGTACAGTGTGTGGCGATCGAGAAATGAGCTATCCAGTCTACACTCATCTTTTGTACCAGGCTGTAAACATGTTTGTTTCTGCTGTAAAGATCGGCTTTCTTGAATTGGTGTGTATGTGGTTTCCGGTACTTCCGGAGCCAGCCTCAAGCGGATCCTCGATGAACTGCAGTTTTCAGCACTTCCGCATTGGACTCATATTTTTTAGACCACAGGTTGCCGTGTGGTTTTAACTTGAAACAACTTTTAAGATGCTGATCATTTTGGAAGTGAAAAAAAATTGCATTTCTTTGCAATACAAAATAAGAGTAACAACCATAAGCTAGCAGTTTAACATTATAGTAGCATTTAGCTTCCCACCTTGTGCGTGACATCAGGAAATTGTCCACCATGTGATTATGGTGAATACTACAGATTTATCACTGGCGATGTCGCTGTAATGGACTACTTTAAGATGTTAGGACTGTGGTGTGTAATTTGTAAGAGTGTAGTCAGAGGTGTAACGTGAAACAGAATGATACTTGAATTTGAGTATTACTTGTTATTGCTGATTATGTGTCTGGTTAATATTAGGCATGTCTGCCATTTTGTCTGCTGTTGCCTATTGTTACGGTTGCCATGACCCGACTGATAAGACACTGGATTACTCAGCTTAAAGACAGGACTACTGATACTGTAACACTGCTTAAAATGTGTGTGTGTATATTGACATAAAACAATAGGACTGAGACACACTTAAGGGAGAGATGTTGAAGAAAAGAGGTTATGTATGCATGACAGAAAAGAGCACAGCTTTTAGGTGACTCAGAGCGATCTGGTTAAGAGCACATCACTGAAGCACTGTTCAAATGCATTTTAATGGTGTCAAACGATGATTCTAAATATGCTGTACATATACACTTTTTGCCAAAACAATAAAAAATATGGTTTTATTAGAGGCCTTGTCTGGCTGTGTGTGTTATTTGGCTGCGGTGTCTGTGTTTGAGACAGGACAGGGGCATATGTCCAGAGGAGTCAATGTAATATCTGTAAATCATATTTAGAGTGTGTTCTCATTACAAGAGTCCATTAAAGTAAAACAGCACAGGGACACAGTCCAGGCTGGTCACAGTCTGATGTAGGCTAGCCTAATTATTTCAGTGACTGTGAGTTTCCTCTCTTTGACTGTGCAGTCACAACAAACTGCTCAGCTGTGCTCATTCTGCATTAACGGGCCACATTTGTAAAAGCTTTCAGTCTAATTGCTGCCACAGCAGAGATTAAAAAGGGAAAGAAATAGTTTGTTTTGTTATTTCAAACTTCTTGTAATGCTGATTTCTAAGACGTATTTTGCATTGGGATCATTTTTCATGTATTTTATGAATCAATAAAACAATGGTGCAGCGGTTAGTGCTGTTGCCTCAAAGCATGAAGGATCCTGGTTTAAACACTTGGCTGGTCATGTCCCCCTCTATGAGGAGTGTTGGCGCTATTTACATTGTTTCGTGTGTTTGATTATTTTTACTTTAATCAATTGATTTATTTATTGTTATTAAATTCAAGGTAATTAACTTTGATGCCATAGGGGTATTAGTATATTTTGTTACTCAGTTTTATAGGTAGATAGTTTTGCACCGGGTGATGTCTATATATATGGGTAGGTAAGATAGGAGGGGCGGACACCGGGGATGGTGAATGTTTTTTTTCCCGGGAAATTTGAAAGAGACGCTACCTTTTGTTTGAGTGAACCTTTTGTTATACAATAAACCACCAAAACACTGAATACTTGGCTGGACATTGACACTTATCTGGACACCGTGTAAGATCCACTCTCCCCGTGCCCCGTGGCCGGGTTTTGATTTGAGATTTAAGTTTTGTAAGTTGACCAAGTCAAACAGCTACTACAAAGTAAAAAAAACACCCTTTAAAGTGGACGTTTTGTGGATGCAAGCTGTGACTTTACCTGTGGAAAGGATCGTCGGATAAAGACGGAGAAAGCAGCATTGGAACCTGCAGAGTCAGCGGCCTGCATTCTGAAATCAAAGTAACCTGCTCATCGACATCGGTACGTGAAATAAAAATTGTGTGTCTGTATTGGAAAACGGCATCACTATTGGAGTGTTGGAGTCCCTATTTCACTGCTTATCAATGAGTACTGGAACAAAACGAGATGTATTGTATCTTGGATGACGCGCAGCTGTGATTACATGCAGCTGTGATTACGCATGTTCTCCCCGTGCATGTGTGGATCCTCTCCCACGATCCAAACAAAACATGCTTGTTAGGTCGATTGGTCACTTTTCATTGCCTGATAATGTTTGTTTGTGTCTATATGTTAGCCCTGTGATATGCTGGCAAACTGTCCAGGGTGTACCCTGCCTCTCGCTCAATGACAGCTGGGATATCAATCAATCAATCTTTATTTGTATAGCGCCAAATCACAACAAACGTTTTCAAGATGCTTTTACAAACATAGGAGGTCTAGACCACTCTATGTCAAATTATGAACAGAGACCCAACTTCAAGACAGGGTAAGACTCAGTCTCATCTCATCTTTATCCACCATGAGCATTGCACATCGCAGTATTTAGCTAGTTACAGTGGCGAGGAAAAACATCCTTTTAACAGGCAGAAACCTCAGGCAGAACCAGACTCATGTTGGACAGCCATCATGCCTCAAACGAGTTGGGTCTGGGATAGGCTCTGGCCTCTCTGCAACCTTTAATGGGATAAGTGGTTTAGATAGTGGATGCATGGGATGCATCAAATGGTGTACATTACCACCATGGTGTCATCCCTGTGTGGGAAACATTAAATATAAAAGATTTTCTGAATGTTCTACTTATTATTTAAGACTCTAAAGAGTTTTAAAAACTTGACCTAATCTGATTTGGCCTTTGCTGCTTCAAAAGTGACACCCAACACCATGACAGTGCAAAACTAAACTTCTGAATGACCCTTTAGAATGTAAAAGAAGAGTGCTGCTGTTGTGTTAGCCATCAGCAGGATCAACCTGCTGACCATGTGTTCAGAGAAACAAGGCACAAATTTGTTATCAAATAGTATTTATTGTCATTTATACAACCACTCATGAATGTCCTTTCACAGAGACATTCCTCTCCTCTGTCGACTCTGGAGTTGGAACAGTTCTTTTTGCTGAAGAAATACATCAGTCTCTGAAAGCCTCTGTCTGCAGCATCTGCAAACAGCTCCTTTTGATCAAGCTTTGGCAGCTAGCTGTTGTGCCTTCTCCTCTCTGTAGCCTTTGAGCAGCTGGTTGATAAGAGAGAGTTCGTTCTCCTTTTTCACAGGAAACAGAGGAGGGAATGGGTTGCCTTTGTACTCCAGGACAGCCATCTTGGCTCGGTCCAGATTCTGTCGGTTTGGGATGCGAGCCATTCGCGTGTAGCCCTTTGACTGAGTCTCAAACCGTGGAGCGAGGACCTTGAACAGCTTTGGGACCAGATCCTTTTCCTGAAGAGAGGAAGCAGAGTCAATTAAGAATACGCTTCCTGACGACTATTTGAAATTCAAAAGGGAGGCAGAAGGAGCAGCAGATACATACCGTCATCCAAAAGCTCGCCATTTTCATCGCCTTCTCATCAGTGTCTCCCTTTTTGGCGTAGTCAACCAGCTGGGATAAAGAATAGAGAGAGTGAGCATCGTGATGAAGAGAAAAAATAAATAAATAAGACTAAAGTGAAAGTAAGACCATCTTAAGAAATACTCTTGGTGAGTGCCAGTTCATAAGTTGGCAATGATTGTAATTTAAAGTGATTTAGATGCATAATAATGAAGCAAGTAAATCATTTTTATGACTCATTCGATTTATATCAGGCTAAATATATTTAAAGATGTCTGCACAACTCTTTTAAAACTACATTCAAGTCTTACTTAACTCCTTGGAGCAGAAAAGGTGAGGTTGTTTTAGCAGCACAGTGTTGTCTGTGGATTCATAATGAGCTGTTCCGTATTCATATGTGGTTGTAATGTTTGGGTGTCTACAGACTTATTCAAGTATAAAGTGTTATTGCTGTTTGGACTCCTGGAGAAAATTTGATTTAAATGCAAATGTGTCTCTGATGACTGAATTGAAATTGAACTGCGTCCATAAAGGAGAGCAGCTGTATGCACATCCTGCTGAATTAAGTCCAGATGAAAAACTTGCTTTTAATTGAAGGAGAAGTGGAGAGTGTCACAGCACTGGACTTGAGCTCAAGAAAATCAATTACAATTTTCTGAATGTAAAAGTGGATACAAATATAGAGCGGAAAATTAATATATGCGTCTCTGAATAAATGAATCCAATAAATCCAACACTTATCACAAGCTTAAACTTTGTGGTGTTTCCATCATATTCTGTAACCTACTTTTAAACATTAGTATGTAGATGTGTCAAGTAACGAAGTACAAATACTTTGTTACATTACTTAAGTAGAAACTTTGGGTATCTATACTTAACTGAAGTAATTATTTTTCTTTTTTTTTTTAAAGTTATATTTTTGGGGCTTTTTGCCTTTATTCCATAGGACAGCTGAAGAGAGACAGGAAATATGGGGAGTAGAGAGCAGGGGAAGACATGCAGGAAATGGTCGACCGGTCGGGAATCGAACCAGCGACCCCTGCGACGAGGACTGTACCCTCTTTCTACTCCTCACATTTTAAAAATAGCCTCATTATCTTCCGCTCCATGAAACACATTAATGCACATATAATGTATTAATGTATTTGCATTGTATGAAAATGCATTCATTTTCAATGGGCATAAATGCGGCAACCCAAATATTTCAACATTAACATATTAATATAACATTATAGTCATTATGGCCTCTAGAAACATGTTTTTTTTGGGAGGAGGGGTCATGCACTATAGGCCCCTATGGCGCAGTCTAAGCTTTTGTCCTTAATGGCATATTTTTCCCCCTTACATTACTTTTACTTTTATACTTTAAGTAGTTTTGAAATCTGTACTTTTACACTTTTACTTGAGTAAAAAGCTTGTGTTGATACTTCAAACTTCTACAGAAGTCTTTTTAAACCCTAGTATCTATACTTCTACTTGAGTAATGAATGTGAATACATTTGACACCTCTGTTAGTATGTTTACACTTAAAGTATGACCAGTCATTATGCTTTTCAAGTCATTCAAACATAGTATTTAACATGTTGTAGCATTTGAACTTTTAATGATGCATTTGTAAGGTGAACATGTTATTTCATATACTGCCTGAGCTTTATTCACAGATCCATATGTCACATGATTCATTCAAATGCAAAAATAAACTTGACTGCATGAAAAATTTGTGGTTTTGAAAATGAACATGGAATTAGAGTTTCACTGCTATAATAAGAGTGAAATAATGCCCAGCCTCCTGTGTACTATGTAAGTCTGTCTCACTGGATCATTACAGTCAGTCTCATGCTGTAACATTAGCTGTCTGTTAGCTAGCTGTTAGCAGGCAGCATGCAGAGGTCGTTCTCACCCTCTCGGCGTAGAAGCGGACTTCATCTGCTCGGGCCACAGTGGTCTCTATCCTCTCATGTCGGACCAGTCCCGTAAGAATATTTCTCAGAATGTTGATTCGGGACTGTGGACCCATCCCCATCCTCCGGGCCACCCGGCCATGGGAGATCAACATTTGCAGCGTGAGACGCATCTTGTCCGGATAGATTCACCTGCGAGTCAGAAACGTGAAGACAAACTACAAACACTGAAGAACTCTAAACACCGAGTGAATGTTCTCACCAGATCTACCTGTAACATACGAGAGTTACCTCAAAGGAGGAACAAACCCTGAGGTCAGTTAAGTCAGTACTGTGGAGTTTACAGGGGCTGTCATTACTGGTGCGTCATCAAACATGTCCGACCTGGGACATGAACCACCGAGCGACAGTTCCGCTAAACTAAATGTAATCAGAATCGAGTAAAACGAGAGGGAATATAATAATAATATTATTATTATTAATAATAATGATAATAATAATAATAATAATAATACTTTATTTATATGGCACTTTTCAATACAAGTAACAGAGTGCAGTACAGTGGGCAATACAAACAAGAAGAAGTGCAAAGCAAAATGAAGCGATATAAAATGAAATGAAATAACAGCTTTTAAACCTTACAAACGTATAAAACAGACCCTTAAAATCAGAGCTAAAATTAAATAAATCACACAATAAAAGCTGTCCTGACATAAAACACGGGATCGACTCTGCTGGACTGACATCTAAATACAAGTACTCAGTCTATGGCAAATATCAGTATTTTATTCTTGTTATTGTCGTTTATTGTTAATTAAAGATACTATTGTTTTTCTGTGTATTGTTTATTCAAACAGCTGGGTTTTTTTTTTTTTTTTTTTGAAGAACTTACTTTTTATTTTGTTTTAGGCAACTTAAACAGTTATTTATACATCTTTACTGTCTCTGTTGATATATAGTTTCATAAAATATAATATAATAATAAACAAACATAACAGAAATACCTTTAAATAAGAGTAAATTATACATACAGGTGTATTACCCTTCCATGTTATTTTATTTTATATATATATATGTATATATGCATAAAAGATGGCTTTTGGTCTGAGAAGAAGTTTGTTTTAATGTTGGTGGTTGCTTTGATTGTGAGGCACACATCAATTTGTTTTGTCACTAAAATGTGTATACAACTCAATAAATATATTGATTTGAAGAAAGAAAAATAACAATAATACATACATAGAGAAAAGGGAAGGAAGAGAAACATGAAAATAAAAAGAAGTAAATAAATAAATGAAATAAAAAAAAGGGCACTTAACTTCACCAACACAGTCATGGCAGGGCTCCACCTTCCAACCAACACATCCCTTTGCAGTCTCACAGAATATGTTATCTTTTCCATCAAATACATTTCAGAAACCTTCTTAAACCACAAACTGAGTGAAGCGGGCTCAGGTTTTAACCACTTCATAGTGATAAATTTGACTGCTGATGTCAACAGTATTTGTCAGCTGTGTGTCTTGAACTATAACTGTATTGCCCCTATTAGCATATTTCTTTTTGTTGGTCGCAGTAATTAATAGCATTAAATCAGTTTTTTTCCCTTCTCATTTTCATCAGTCATTTGACTGTTACTGCAAGAAAGTGCTAGAGTGCTTATAAGAAATATGGATGTTACACTTTTCTTTAAAATGATTTTGGAATATTTCCTGCAAAATTTCACAGACAGAACCGAAATAGCTGTAGCAGATGTAAAGTGGCCACGATGCTCTACAGCAAGTCTGTGAAAATATAAGTATGATGCAAGAGAAAGGGTATTACACATGGAAAATGGAATATTGGAAACTTATTGCATGCTAGGCTTTGGAGATATTGCTGTGTCATGAAAAAGAAATAAAGGGTTATTATGGGTTTTATTTTCTGCCTTAGAAAAGACACCTGCTTGGTTCTTCCATGCACACCCGAAGCTCCATGACAGAACACCCTGCAGCTCACCATTACACTCACAAAAGGACCTCCAGAATTACCCACTGTAAAATGTCAGATTGTTCCTGTCTACTCTTTAAAGTAGCACTTGGTGCACTATCAATTTGCTTACTCAGCACTTAGCTGAGATACAAAGCTGACAGGAGTCTTTGCCTTTGTGAAGGTATCCATCACAGGATCTTACAGTAACACACCATACTGAGACTTTTCACCCCGTGACAGCAGGGGCACAACTGGAGGGCAGAGCTACAGGCTACACACACAGTTTGAAGGTTTGCTTAGCTTGATCTGCATGGTGCACTGTTTGCCAGCTAGGATTTACAGACTCACAGATTCACACTTTAACTAAGAATCATGCTTTAAAGACTTTGCTCAGTTCTGTTCCAAACTTACACTTTGAAACCTTGTGTTTCATATTTGTATGAGGCATGATCCGGCCTGCTTTGAGTATAGCACAGGATTTGTTGTAGTACAGGTTATAATCATTGCCCTGACCTTGACTTGTCCACAGTTGCAGGTCCAGGTGGAGCTTCTCTCACAGACAGACTTACTATGGCCTCTGATAATGATGACTGCAGGGAAATCTTTCCTTGCAGAGCAACTGTTTCTAAAGTTTATGGTAAACATTTCTCTTTGGTTGGATCAGGTTCAGTCCGATCTAGTCCATCAATTTGATTTGCATAAGGTCTTGCATGACAACAATATATGACAGAACCTAAGTGAAGAATGGGCTTAAAACACTTGATAAATACTGATTTAGCAACAGATAAATTAACTGTATTTGGATAAATGTACTTTTAGTGGGTTAATGATAAAGTATAACAACATTATCATTAATTAAATTAATACAAAAAATAATTACTTAAACTAAAACAGTACAAATGGTCACATAGAGTTGGGTATTAGTTAAGTTTCTACAGTGTTCTGAGTATTTTAAGAAATTTCATCCAGCATGTCCTTCACTCAAAATATGCCTCCCAATTTGTATTATTTCTGAATAGAAAACAAAACTGCAGTGCTTTTAGTTTGCCCATTGGAGCCATTTTCATTAAACTTGTTTAAGTAAATTAGTGTTCTGTGCTCAAAAATAAGTGGCTTTTTGGTTTAAATTGACTCTCTTTAGGAAGATAGTTTTTGCAGACATAAATAGACAAAGAAGCATTTCGATCATTCTGAGTGGGATGAATGTTAATGTCCATTTTTCATGAAAGAAAAAAAATGAAAGCACAACCAAACAAAAGGAAAGTTGTGCAAACATTTAGCTCAACATGTTCCAATAATCTCACTGTGTATAGTGTCTCAAAGCACAGTGCCTATAGCTAGAGGTGTCTACTGAATTTTTTTATTGGATAGGACCAACTGAGGCACTGATATATGCCGGGGTACACACATTACTAGCAATTACCCTTGCTGTCTTCACCTCCTACATTAAAACTATAAATTACGTGTCAAACAGTTGTTAGATCCTTGTGTGTAATTCTTTTAACTTTAAAAAGAAACATAAAAGTGTGGCACCATATATATCTTAGCTTAATTCTAAAATGACTCCAAACTTGTTCAACAGAGCTGGAACAGTCGATTTTAACATAAGTGATATGACATTCTGCAGCAGTGGTTTGAATTATGTGACTTTTAAACACATTTAAACACAAAGTGGACTATTGAAAGGATGAGAGATTGTACCTTTATTGTGTCACTTTTGTAAAAAATAACAACCTTTCTCAGATTTCCTGTTTGTGAAGAATGAAACTGTGCTGCTTCAACAGGCATATCAGGAAACTCAACCACTTTATGTATCAGTGGCACGTTAGACAGCATATATTCTGGTGTAAATTAATAATGGAAAAGGAGATGCTTTGAATTTAAAGATTTTATTGACTCAGATGGAAAATGGCTGCACATTGTTCAAACTCAACAACAACGTTGGAGTGAGAATGGTAGAATAGAGGCAGCAGAGTAAGATGGTCATCACTTGATCAGACTTAATAGCTGGCCATGGTGTCCTCCAGCCAGTCGTTGAAGAGGCAGACCTGTCAGTGAACACAGAACAAGGTTTTAGCACACTTTTCATGACCAATTATCACTCAGCAATCATTCTTAATTCAAAGAGATATTGAAGGTTTACCTTGGCGTAGACACCGGGGTGATCCCTCTCGGCACATCCGTAACCCCAGGACACAACACCCTGAAGCTCACCGTTGCACACGACGGGGCCACCAGAGTCACCCTAAGAAAAGAGAGTGCAAGGTGTCAAAGGTTAATAAAGCCATGCTAGGATATTCATACAGAAGTAGCTGTATTGCTGCCTTAATGTTGAAATACATACCTGGCAAGAGTCCTTGCCTCCCTCCAGGTATCCAGCGCAGAACATGGCATCGGTGATCATGCCAGGGTAGGAGTTATCGCAGTCCCTGTCGGACAGGATGGGGATGTTCAGGCACTGCAGCTTGTCACCGTTGGCGGCTGAAAATAAAGACAAAAATGTAAAGATCAAACTGGTGCTTCAGTGCAGTACAGACTCACATGTGAAGAAGACAATGCAGGATTAATACTCACAGGAGCTCATGGTGTTGCCCCATCCGGAGACCTTGCACATGGTGCCAGCGGGGGCACAGCTGGTGGGCAGAGCCACAGCTGACACGTACTCATTGAGGGTGGCGGACTTGCTCAGCTTGATCAGCATGATGTCATTGTTGATGTTGTAGGAGCTGTATCTGGGGTGGCGGATGACGCGGGAAGAGCTGATGAACTGCTCGGTACCCTCGTTGACCCTGATGTGGTGCTCTCCAAGACGAACCTCAATGCGACTAAGAGATGAAGAAGAGCAGCAGATTAGGATTAACAGAGACACACAAATATGGCAGCTGAATGACTGTTTACACCTCAGGAAAACATTGTGCTTACGACTTGTAGCAGTGAGCAGCAGACACAACCCAATCCTTGTTCACCAGAGAGCCTCCACAGAAGTGGTAGCCAGATTGCAGAGAGACCTGATGGGGCTGGGAGTGGGGTGTGCACTCATACCCTCCGACGATCTTGTCGTCATCAAGGGCGACTGGAAACACACAAGAGGCAAATTAGTTAAAAACCAAATGAACAATATTTAGAAACTAGAACAAGTCAATAATTAAAGAAGTTCAGGTGCTTACAGGCAGCTCCGATGAGCAGAACAAAGACCAGAGACCTCATGGTTGCTGAATGATCTTGTGGATGATAGACTTGGGTTGGAGTCCTGGTTTATATGCGATAGTACCGCTCCACTGACACACCCCAAAGATTATTTTGAACCAATCAGGATCCTGGAAAAAATTCCAGGTTTCAGATAAGCAAATATTTGCTTGGGTGCTGACTGGTCAGCACTGGGACACTACACGTGTAGCTCTTTGAAATCTTTTAAGAAACAAGAAAAATGCAAATATGGATTTGAGAATTTAAATGAAAATGCACTTTATATTTGACATGTACTTGCTGACTGATCTTATCATGTATCATGTTTATATGTTTTATATCAATTATTAGCTAAGGAACAAAAGCTACAATTTCCTTTGCATTAGATGGTTTACATGTTGCTGCAAATTCTATGTTATACAATAGAAAAATAAAAGGTATCTTCCTTTGCAGATGACACTCTTTAAAATAATGTTGCATTAGTGTTTAGCACAGGACATATTAGGGTAATGTTAACCTTGACATGGCTTTGTGTCAGGATCTTGCTTCACCCTGTCAGGATTTTATTTCCCACAACTACCTGCTAGGCACATTATCCCTTACGTGTGGAATTATTATGACTTCAAAAAGAAATATAACAGAGTGGCACCATATATATATTTTAGCCTTATTCTTCAAGGACCTCATGTGAAGATGTTCGTCCAAAGTAAGAGTTAAAGGCACTAACATATGAACATGTGTTACATTTACTGACATAGAAAATGACCACCAGCTTGTTCCAACAAAGCCCAAATAGTAACATAAGTCATGAGGATTTTATAGTGGCATCTGGAGAGGCTGATCAGATTTTAGGTGGGGCCAGTGCCACCCCTGGCCGGGCTGCTGGACACGCCCTTGCATTGAGGTACAACTATGATAGAGATTCTGCAGCAGAGGTTTGGATTATGTGGCTTTTAAATACATTTAATCACACAGTGGACAATGGCAAGTGTTATGTTAATAAAATAGAATAAAATGAAATAAAATAAAATAAAATAAAAATACTTATAATAATAATGACAATAATAATAATAATAATAATAATAATAATAATAATAATAATAATAAAAATAATAATAATGATTTTTATATTAATTATTATAAAAGTAATGTAAAGGCGCTTAGAGCAGTCAAGGTCACCTTACAGGGCAGCGTTTAAATATATATATATATATATATATATATATATATATATATATAATATATATATATATATATATATATATATATAAACTTTGGATCTAGTATTTTAAATCTAATAAGAGTGTTTTTGTTTGTCTGGAAAGAGATCCAAATCTGGTCCACAGGTTGCTTCACTAATCAGCAGATATTGGGAGCACCTGTGATGTCCTCTCTCAGATGGTGGCAATAAGCTGACAGAGGCTATATAAGGAGACTGAGTTTCTCAGTTCAGGTAGTTTTTGTTCACCTGAGGTCAACACTATCAGTTTGCTATGTTTCTTCAAACTTATATGAATGTCTGAGTGTGAGTATTTATCAGTATTTTTAATTACTCCCCATCAGTCACTCCTGGTTCTCTTTTGTTTTTGGTCCTTTTTTTGTAGTCCATCATTTTGATAGATCAGTGGATGTCTATGGAGCAACATTCCTCCACTGACACTTTTCAGAAAACACAAGGGACCATCATTTCTTTCAATTTTTATTTATGTGCAGTGATTTTGTTGGTCTCCTAAACCATGACCCGTCCTTCAGGTTCTCATTTAGGGGAAATGTAACACAATCATCAGAGTAATTATGCAACTGTATATCACTTTTATAAAAAATCTGACCTTTTCAGATTTCCTGTTTGTGAAGAATGAAACTGTGCTGCTTCAACAGGCATATCAGGAAACTCAACCACTTTATGTATCAGTGGCACGTTAGACAGCATATATTCTGGTGTAAATTAATAATGGAAAAGGAGATGCTTTGAATTTAAAGATTTTATTGACTCAGATGGAAAATGGTTGCACATTGTTCAAACTCGACAACAACGTTGGAGTGAGAATGGTAGAATAGAGGCAGCAGAGTAAGATGGTCATCACTTGGTCAGACTTAATAGCTGGCCATGGTGTCCTCCAGCCAGTCGTTGAAGAGGCAGACCTGTCAGTGAACACAGAACAAGGTTTTAGCACACTTTTCATGACCAATTATCACTCAGCAATCATTCTTAATTCAAAGAGATATTGAAGGTTTACCTTGGCGTAGACACCGGGGTGATCCCTCTCGGCACATCCGTAACCCCAGGACACAACACCCTGAAGCTCACCGTTGCACACGACGGGGCCACCAGAGTCACCCTAAGAAAAGAGAGTGCAAGGTGTCAAAGGTTAATAAAGCCATGCTAGGATATTCACACAGAAGTAGCTGTATTGCTGCCTTAATGTTGAAATACATACCTGGCAAGAGTCCTTGCCTCCCTCCAGGTATCCAGCGCAGAACATGGCATCAGTGATCATGCCAGGGTAGGAGTTATCACAGTCCTCTTCAGACAGGATGGGGATGTTCAGGCACTGCAGCTTGTTGCCGTTGGCAGCTATACATGAAGACAGAAACACAAAGATCAAACTGGTGCTTCAGTGCAGTACAGACTCACATGTGAAGAAGACGATGCAGGATTAATACTCACAGGAGCTCATGGTTTCGCCCCATCCGGAGACCTTGCACATGGTGCCAGCGGGGGCACAGCTGGTGGGCAGAGCCACAGCTGACACGTACTCGTTGAGGGTGGCGGACTTGCTCAGCTTGATCAGCATGATGTCATTGTTGATGTTGTAGGAGCTGTATCTGGGGTGGCGGATGACGCGGGAAGAGCTGATGAACTGCTCGGTACCCTCGTTGACCCTGATGTGGTGCTCTCCAAGACGAACCTCAATGCGACTAAGAGATGAAGAAGAGCAGCAGATTAGGATAAACAGAGACACACAAATATGGCAGCTGAATGACTGTTTACACCTCAGGAAAACATTGTGCTTACGACTTGTAGCAGTGAGCAGCAGACACAACCCAATCCTTGTTCACCAGAGAGCCTCCACAGAAGTGGTAGCCAGATTGCAGAGACACCTGATGGGGCTGGGAGTGGGGTGTGCACTCATACCCTCCGACGATTTTGTCGTCATCAAGGGCGACTGGAAACACACAAGAGGCAAATTAGTTAACAACCAAATGATCGATATTTAGAAACTAGAACAAGTCAACAATTAAAGAAGTTCAGGTGCTTACAGGCAGCTCCGATGAACAAAATGAAGACCAGAGACCTCATGGTTGCTGAGTAATCTAGTGGATAATAGACTTGGGTTGGAGTCCTGGTTTATATACGATTGTACCTCTCTACTGACACACCCCAAAGATTATTTTGAACCAATCAGGATCCTGGGATATTCAGGGGGTAGATAAGCAAATATTTGCTTGAGTGCTGGGACATTACACGTGTAGCTCTTTGAAATCTTTTAAGGAACAAGAAAAGTGCAAACATGGATTTGAGCATTTAAATGAAAATGCACTTTATATTTGACATGTACTTGCTGACTGATCTCATCATGTTTATATGTTTTATATCAATTATTAGCTAAGGAACAAAAGCTACAATGTCCTATGCATTAGTTAGTTTACATGATGCTGCAACTTCTATGTTATACAATAGAAAAATATGAGGTATATTTCTCTGCAGATGACACTCTTTAAAATAATGTTGCATTAGTGTTTAGTACAGGACATATTAGGGGATGGTTAACCTTGACATGGCTTTGCATCAGGGTCTTGTTTCACCCTGTCAGGATTTTATTTCCCATAACTACCTGCTAGGCACATTATCCCTCACGTGTGTATGTCTTTGGACTTTAAAAAGAAATATAACAGAGTGGCACCATGTTTATATATGTATATATATTAGCCTTATTCTTTTACGACTTTATGTGAAGATGTTTGTCCAAAGTAAGAATTGAAGGCACTAGCATATGGACGTGTTACATTTACTGACAAAGAAAATGACCACCAGCTTGTTCCAACAAAGCCCAAATAGTAACATAAGTCATGAGCATTTTATAGTGGCATCTGGATAGGCTGATCAGATTTTAGGTGGGGCCAGTGCCACCCCTGGCCGGGCTGCTGGACACGCCCTTGCATTGAGGTACAACTATGTTGAGATTCTGCAGTAGAGGTTTTGATTATGTGGCTTTTAAATACATTTTATCACAAAGTGGACTATTGCTAGTGTTGTAATAATAATAAAATACAGTCAAATAAAATAAATTAACCATAATAATAATAATTATTATCATTATAAATGTAATTTGAGGGTGCCTTTTAGAGCAGTCAAGGTCACCTTAAAGGAAAGCGTTTAAAAAAACATATACATATATTTACATATATATAACTTTGATCTAGTATTTTAAATCAAATAAGAGTGTTTTTGTTTGTCTGGAAAGAGATCCAAATCTGGTCCACAGGTTGCTTCACTAATCAGCAGATATTGGGAGCACCTGTGATGTCCTCTCTCAGCTGGTGGCAATAAGCTGACAGAGGCTATATAAGGAGACTGAGGCTGTTTCCGAAATCGCCTACTATACTAGCAGTACGTACTGATATGTCCAAAATTCAGTATGTAGTAAGTAGTATGTGAACAAGAGCAAAATCTGCAGTATGCCAAAACTCCCCGGATGTCTACTGATTCGGGAAAATATCTCAGTGTGCATCGGACCAGTCTTCCTCGCGTACTGTTTCCCATAATGCACAGCGCTCGTTCTGCTTTTTCTTTTTCCTCATTTTTTGACGGGGGGAAATCCGTTTTTGGGTGCTGTGAAAGTTATCAAATTACATATAAACCACTTCCTAACTTTTTAAATCATAAATGGATGCTAAATAAGCATTTTATTTATCGGCTTCGCCGTTGTTTACTTCCGCTTTCCGAAACCGGAAATCCAGCGAAGTCTGGCTCAGCATGCTGCATGACAGATCGGACAGAACAGTCATACTACATACTAAATTCAAATGCAGTATGTAGTAGGCAATACCTACTGCCTACTACATTAGTAAGTAGTATGTAGCAGGCCGTTTCGGAAACAGCCTCAGTTTCTCAGTTCAGTTAGTTTTTGTTCACCTGAGGTCAACACTATCAGTTTGCTATGTTTCTTCAAACTTATATGAATGTCTGAGTGTGAGTATTTATCAGTATTTTTAATTACTACCCATCAGTCACTCCTGGTTCTCTTTTGTTTTTGGTCCTTTTGTGTAGTCCATCATTTTGATAGATCAGTGGATGTCTATGGAGCATCATTCCTCCACCAACACTTTTCAGAAAACACAAGGGACCATTATTTCATTCAATTTTTATTCATGTGCATTCATTTTGTGGATCTCCTAAACCGTGACCCGTCCTTCAGGTTCTCATTTAGGGAAAATGTAACACAATCATCAGAGTAATTATGCAACTGTATATCACTTTTATAAAAAATCTGACCTTTCTCAGATTTCCTGTTTGTGAAGAATGAAACTGTGCTGCTTCAACAGGCATATCAGGAAACTCAACCACTTTATGCAGCAGTGGCACATTAGACAGCATATATTCTGGTGTAAATTAATAACAATAAAGGAGATGCTTTGAATTCAAAGATTTTATTGACTCAGATGGAAAATGGTTGCACATTGTTCAAACTCGACAACAACGTTGGAGTGAGAATGGTAGAAGAGAGGCAGCAGAGTAAGATGGTCATCACTTGGTCAGACTTAATAGCTGGCCATGGTGTCCTCCAGCCAGTCGTTGAAGAGGCAGACCTGTCAGTGAACACAGAACAAGGTTTTAGCACAACAGTAATTAATTATCACTCAGCAATCATTATTAATTCAAAGAGATATTGAAGGTTTACCTTGGCATAGACACCGGGGTGATCCCTCTCGGCACATCCGTAACCCCAGGACACAACACCCTGAAGCTCACCGTTGCACACGACGGGGCCACCAGAGTCACCCTAAGAAAAGAGAGTGCAAGGTGTCAAAGGTTAATAAAGTCATGCTAGGATATTCACACAGAAGTAGCTGTATTGCTGCCTTAATGTTGAAATACATACCTGGCAAGAGTCCTTGCCTCCCTCCAGGTATCCAGCGCAGAACATGGCATCGGTGATCATGCCAGGGTAGGAGTTATCACAGTCCTCTTCAGACAGGATGGGGATGTTCAGGCACTGCAGCTTGTTGCCGTTGGCAGCTATAAATGAAGAGAGAAACATAAATATTAAACTGGTGCTTCAGTGCAGTACAGACTCGCATGTGTAGAAGACAATGCAGGATTAATACTCACAGGAGCTCATGGTTTCGCCCCATCCAGAGACCTTGCACATGGTGCCAGCGGGGGCACAGCTGGTGGGCAGAGCCACAGCTGACACGTACTCGTTGAGGGTGGCGGACTTGCTCAGCTTGATCAGCATGATGTCATTGTTGATGTTGTAGGAGCTGTATCTGGGGTGGCGGATGACGCGGGAAGAGCTGATGAACTGCTCGGTACCCTCGTTGACCCTGATGTGGTGCTCTCCAAGACGAACCTCAATGCGACTAAGAGATGAAGAAGAGCAGCAGATTAGATAAACAGAGACACACAAAGATGGCAGCTGAATGACTGTTTACACGTCAGGAAAACATTGTGCTTACGACTTGTAGCAGTGAGCAGCAGACACAACCCAATCCTTGTTCACCAGAGAGCCTCCACAGAAGTGGTAGCCAGATTGCAGAGAGACCTGATGGGGCTGGGAGTGGGGTGTGCACTCATACCCTCCGACGATCTTGTCGTCATCAAGGGCGACTGGAAACACACGAGGCAAATTAGTTAACAACCAAATGAACAATATTTAGAAACTAGAACAAGTCAACAATTAAAGAAGTGCAGGTGCTTACAGGCAGCTCCAATGAGCAGAACGAAGACCAGAGACCTCATGGTTGCTGAGTGATCTAGTGGATGATAGACTTGGGTTGGAGTCCTGGTTTATATACGATAGTACCTCTCCACTGACACACCCCAAAGGTTATTTTGAACCAATCAGGATCCTGGAAAATTTTCCAGGTTTCAGATAAGCAAATATTTGCTCGTGTGCTGACTGGTCAGCACTGGGACACTACACGTGTAGCTCTTTGAAATCTTTTAAGAAACAAGAAAAATGCAAATATGGATTTGAGCATTTAAATGAAAATGCACTTTATATTTGACATGTACTTGCTGACTGATCTCATCATGTATCATGTTTATATGTTTTATATCAATTATTAGCTAAGGAACAAAAGCTACAATTTCCTTTGCATTAGATGGTTTACATGTTGCTGCAACTTCTGTTATACAATAGAAAGATAAAAGGTATCTTCCTTTGCAGATGACACTCTTTAAAATAATGTTGCATTAGTGTTTAGTACAGGACATATTAGGGTAATGTTAACCTTGACATGGCTTTGTGTCAGGGTCTTGCTTCACCCTGTCAGGATTTTATTTCCCACAACTACCTGCTAGGCACATTATCCCTTACGTGTGGAATTATTATGACTTCAAAAAGAAACATAACAGAGTGGCACCATATATATATTTTAGCCTTATTCTTCAAGGACCTCATGTGAAGATGTTAGTCCAAAGTAGGAATTAAAGGCACTAACATATGAACATGTGTTAGATTTACTGACATAGAAAATGACCACCAGCTTGTTCCAACAAAGCCCAAATAGTAACATAAGTCATGAGGATTTTATAGTGGCACCTGGAGAGGCTGATCAGATTTTAGGTGGGGCCAGTGCCACCCCTGGCCGGGCTGATGGACACGCACTTGCATTGAGGTACAACTATGATAGAGATTCTGCAGTAGAGGTTTGGATTATGTGGCTTTTAAATACATTTAATCACACAGTGGACAATGGCAAGTGTTATGTTAATAAAATAGAATAAAATGAAATAAAATAAAATAAAAATACTTATAATAATAATAATAATGATAATAATGATTTTTATATTAATTATTATAAAAGTAATGTAAAGGCGCTTAGAGCAGTCAAGGTCACCTTACCGGGCAGCGTTTAAATATATATATATATATATATATATATATATATATATATATATAAACTTTGGATCTAGTATTTTAAATCTAATAAGAGTGTTTTTGTTTGTCTGGAAAGAGATCCAAATCTGGTCCACAGGTTGCTTCACTAATCAGCAGATATTGGGAGTACCTGTGATGTCCTCTCTCAGATGGTGGCAATAAGCTGACAGAGGCTATATAAGGAGACTGAGTTTCTCAGTTCAGTGAGTTTTTGTTCACCTGAGGTCAACACTATCAGTTTGCTATGTTTCTTCAAACTTATATGAATGTCTGAGTGTGAGTATTTATCAGTATTTTTATTTACTCCCCATCAGTCACTCCTGTTTTTCTCTTTTGTTTTTGGTCCTTTTTTTGTAGTCCATCATTTTGATAGATCAGTGGATGTCTATGGAGCAACATTCCTCCACTGACACTTTTCAGAAAACACAAGGGACCATCATTTCTTTCAATTTTTATTTATGTGCAGTGATTTTGTTGGTCTCCTAAACCGTGACCCGTCCTTCAGGTTCTCATTTAGGGGAAATGTAACACAATCATCAGAGTAATTATGCAACTGTATATCACTTTTATAAAAAATCTGACCTTTTCAGATTTCCTGTTTGTGAAGAATGAAACTGTGCTGCTTCAACATGCATATCAGGAAACTCAACCACCTTATGTATCAGTGGCACGTTAGACAGCATATATTCTGGTGTAAATTAATAATGGAAAAGGAGATGCTTTGAATTTAAAGATTTTATTGACTCAGATGGAAAATGGCTGCACATTGTTCAAACTCGACAACAACGTTGGAGTGAGAATGGTAGAATAGAGGCAGCAGAGTAAGATGGTCATCACTTGGTCAGACTTAATAGCTGGCCATGGTGTCCTCCAGCCAGTCGTTGAAGAGGCAGACCTGTCAGTGGACACAGAACAAGGTTTTAGCACAACAGTAATTAATTATCACTCAGCATTCATTCTTAATTCAAAGAGATATTGAAGGTTTACCTTGGCATAGACACCGGGGTGATCCCTCTCGGCACATCCGTAACCCCAGGACACAACACCCTGAAGCTCACCGTTGCACACAACGGGGCCACCAGAGTCACCCTAAGAAAAGAGAGTGCAATGTGTGAAAGGTTAATAAAGTCATGCTAGGATATTCACACAGAAGTAGCTGTATTGCTGCCTTAATGTCGAATAACATACCTGGCAAGAGTCCTTGCCTCCCTCCAGGTATCCAGCGCAGAACATGGCATCGGTGATCATGCCAGGGTAGGAGTTATCACAGTCCTCTTCAGACAGGATGGGGATGTCCAGGCACTGCAGCTTGTTGCCATTGGCAGCTGAAAATGAAGAGAGAAACATAAATATTAACCTGGTGCTTCAGTGCAGTACAGACTCACATATGAAGGAAACAATGCAGGATTAATACTCACAGGAGCTCATGGTTTCGCCCCATCCGGAGACCTTGCACATGGTGCCAGCGGGGGCACAGCTGGTGGGCAGAGCCACAGCTGACACGTACTGGTTGAGGGTGGCGGACTTGCTCAGCTTGATCAGCATGATGTCATTGTTGATGTTGTAGGAGCTGTATCTGGGGTGGCGGATGACGCGGGAAGAGCTGATGAACTGCTCGGTACCCTCATTGACCCTGATGTGGTGCTCTCCAAGACGAACCTCAATGCGGCTAAGAGATGAAGAAGAGCAGCAGATTAGATAAACAGAGACACACAAATATGGAAGCTCAATGACTGTTTACACCTCAGGAAAACATTGTGCTTACGACTTGTAGCAGTGAGCAGCAGACACAACCCAATCCTTGTTCACCAGAGAGCCTCCACAGAAGTGGTAGCCAGATTGCAGAGAGACCTGATGGGGCTGGGAGTGGGGTGTGCACTCATACCCTCCGACGATCTTGTCGTCATCAAGGGCGACTGGAAACACACAAGAGGCAAATTAGTTAACAACCAAATGAACAATATTTAGAAACTAGAACCAGTCAACAATTAAAGAAGTTCAGGTGCTTACAGGCAGCTCCGATGAGCAGAATGAAGACCAGAGACCTCATGGTTGCTGAGTGATCTAGTGGATAATAGACTTGGGTTGGAGTCCTGGTTTATATATGATTGTACCTCTCTACTGACACACCCCAAAGATTATTTTGAACCAATCAGGATCCTGGGATATTCAGGGGGTAGATAAGCAAATATTTGCTTGAGTGCTGACTGGTCAGCACTGGGACACCACACGTGTAGCTCTTTGAAATCTTTTAAGGAACAAGAAAAGTGCAAACATGGATTTGAGCATTTAAATGAAAATGCACTTTATATTTGACATGTACTTGCTGACTGATCTCATCATGTTTATATGTTTTATATCAATTATTAGCTAAGGAACAAAAGCTACAATGTCCTATGCATTAGTTAGTTTACATGATGCTGCAACTTCTATTTTATACAATAGAAAAATATGAGGTATATTTATCTGCAGATGACACTCTTTAAAATAATGTTGCATTAGTGTTTAGTACAGGACATATTAGGGGATGGTTAACCTTGACATGGCTTTGCGTCAGGGTCTTGTTTCACCCTGTCAGGATTTTATTTCCCATAACTACCTGCTAGGCACATTATCCCTCACGTGTGTATGTCTTTGGACTTTAAAAAGAAAAATAACAGAGTGGCACCATGTGTATATATATATATATATATATATATATATATATATATATATATATATATATATATATATATATATATATATATGTATATATATTAGCCTTATTCTTTTATGACTTTATGTGAAGATGCTTGTCCAAAGTAAGAATTGAAGGCACTAGCATATGGACGTGTAACATTTACTGACAAAGAAAATGACCACCAGCTTGTTCCAACAAAGCCCAAATAGTAACATAAGTCATGAGCATTTTATAGTGGCATCTGGAGAGGCTGATCAGATTTTAGGTGGGGCCAGTGCCACCCCTGGCCGGGCTGCTGGACACGCCCTTGCATTGAGGTACAACTATGATTGAGATTCTGCAGGAGTGGTTTGGATTATGTGGCTTTTAAATACATTTTATTACAAAGTGGACTATTGCTAGTGTTGTGATAATAATAAAATACAGTCAAATAAAATAAAATAACCATAATAATAATAATTATTATCATTATAAATGTAATTTGAGGGTGCCTTTTAGAGCAGTCAAGGTCACCTTAAAGGAAAGCGTTTAAAAAAAGATATACATATATTTACATATATATAACTTTGATCTAGTATTTTAAATGAAATAAGAGTTTTTTTGTTTGTCTGGAAAGAGATCCAAATCTGGTCCACAGGTTGCTTCACTAATCAGCAGATATTGGGAGCACCTGTGATGTCCTCTCTCAGCTGGTGGCAATAAGCTGACAGAGGCTATATAAGGAGGCTGAGTCTTTCAGTTCAGTGAGTTTTTGTTCACCTGAGGTCAACACTATCAGTTTGCTATGTTTCTTCAAACTTATATGAATGTCTGAGTGTGAGTATTTATCAGTATTTTCATTTACTCCCCATCAGTCACTCCTGGTTCTCTTTTGTTTTTGGTCCTTTTGTGTAGTCCATCATTTTGATAGATCAGTGGATGTCTCTGGAGCATCATTCCTCCACCAACACTTTTCAGAAAACACAAGGGACCATTATTTCTTTCAATTTTTATTCATGTGCATTCATTTTGTGGATCTCCTAAACCGTGACCCGTCCTTCAGGTTCTCATTTAGGGAAAATGTAACACAATCATCAGAGTAATTATGCAACTGTATATCACTTTTATAAAAAATCTGACCTTTCTCAGATTTCCTGTTTGTGAAGAATGAAACTGTGCTGCTTCAACAGGCATATCAGGAAACTCAACCACTTTATGTATCAGTGGCACGTTAGACAGCATATATTCTGGTGTAAATTAATAATGGAAAAGGAGATGCTTTGAATTTAAAGATTTTATTGACTCAGATGGAAAATGGCTGCACATTGTTCAAACTCGACAACAACGTTGGAGTGAGAATGGTAGAATAGAGGCAGCAGAGTAAGATGGTCATCACTTGGTCAGACTTAATAGCTGGCCATGGTGTCCTCCAGCCAGTCGTTGAAGAGGCAGACCTGTCAGTGGAGACAGAACAAGGTTTAAGCGCACTTTTCATGACCAATTATCACTCAGCAATCATTCTTAATTCAAAAGAGATATTGAAGGTTTACCTTGGCGTAGACACCGGGGTGATCTCTCTCGGCACATCCGTAACCCCAGGACACAACACCCTGAAGCTCACCGTTGCACACAACGGGGCCACCAGAGTCACCCTAACAAAAGAGAGTGCAAGGTGGCAAAGGTTAATAAAGACATGCTAGGATATTCACACAGAAGTAGCTGTATTGCTGCCTTAACGTTGGATAACATACCTGGCAAGAGTCCTTGCCTCCCTCCAGGTATCCAGCGCAGAACATGGCATCGGTGATCATGCCAGGGTAGGAGTTATCACAGTCCTCTTCAGACAGGATGGGGATGTCCAGGCACTGCAGCTTGTTGCCGTTGGCAGCTATACATGAAGACAGAAACACAAAGATCAAACTGGTGCTTCAGTGCAGTACAGACTCGCATGTGTAGAAAACGATGCAGGATTAATACTCACAGGAGCTCATGGTTTCGCCCCATCCGGAGACCTTGCACATGGTGCCAGCGGGGGCACAGCTGGTGGGCAGAGCCACAGCTGACACGTACTCGTTGAGGGTGGCGGACTTGCTCAGCTTGATCAGCATGATGTCATTGTTGATGTTGTAGGAGCTGTATCTGGGGTGGCGGATGACGCGGGAAGAGCTGATGAACTGCTCGGTACCCTCATTGACCCTGATGTGGTGCTCTCCAAGACGAACCTCAATGCGACTAAGAGATGAAGAAGAGCAGCAGATTAGGATAAACAGAGACACACAAATATGGCAGCTGAATGACTGTTTACACCTCAGGAAAAAAATGTGCTTACGACTTGTAGCAGTGAGCAGCAGACACAACCCAATCCTTGTTCACCAGAGAGCCTCCACAGAAGTGGTAGCCAGATTGCAGAGAGACCTGATGGGGCTGGGAGTGGGGTGTGCACTCATACCCTCCAACGATCTTGTCGTCATCAAGGGCGACTGGAAACACACAAGAGGCAAATTAGTTAACAACCATATGATCAATATTTAAAAACTAGAAAAAAGTCAACAATTAAAGAAGTTCAGGTGCTTACAGGCAGCTCCGATGAGCAGAACGAAGACCAGAGACCTCATGGTTGCTGTGTGATCTAGTGGATAATAGACTTGGGTTGGAGTCCTGGTTTATATACGATTGTACCTCTCTACTGACACACCCCAAAGATTATTTTGAACCAATCAGGATCCTGGGATATTCAGGGGGTAGATAAGCAAATATTTGCTTGAGTGCTGGGACATTACACGTGTAGCTCTTTGAAATCTTTTAAGGAACAAGAAAAGTGCAAACATGGATTTGAGCATTTAAATGAAAATGCACTTTATATTTGACATGTACTTGCTGACTGATCTCATCATGTTTATATGTTTTATATCAATTATTAGCTAAGGAACAAAAGCTACAATGTCCTATGCATTAGTTAGTTTACATGATGCTGCAACTTCTATGTTATACAATAGAAAAATATGAGGTATATTTCTCTGCAGATGACACTCTTTAAAATAATGTTGCATTAGTGTTTAGTACAGGACATATTAGGGGATGGTTAACCTTGACATGGCTTTGCGTCAGGGTCTTGTTTCACCCTGTCAGGATTTTATTTCCCATAACTACCTGCTAGGCACATTATCCCTCACGTGTGTATGTCTTGTGTGTATGTCTTTGGACTTTAAAAAGAAAAATAACAGAGTGGCACCATGTTTATATATGTATATATATTAGCCTTATTCTTTTACGACTTTATGTGAAGATGCTTGTCCAAAGTAAGAATTGAAGGCACTAGCATATGGACGTGTAACATTTACTGACAAAGAAAATGACCACCAGCTTGTTCCAACAAAGCCCAAATAGTAACATAAGTCATGAGCATTTTATAGTGGCATCTGGAGAGGCTGATCAGATTTTAGGTGGGGCCAGTGCCACCCCTGGCTGGGCTGCTGGACACGCCCTTGCATTGAGGTACAACTATGTTGAGATTCTGCAGGAGTGGTTTGGATTATGTGGCTTTTAAATACATTTTATCACAAAGTGGACTATTGCTAGTGTTGTGATAATAATAAAATACAGTCAAATAAAATAAAATAACCATAATAATAATTATTATCATTATAAATGTAATTTGAGGGTGCCTTTTAGAGCAGTCAAGGTCACCTTAAAGGAAAGCGTTTAAAAAAACATATAAATATATTTAGACATATATATAACTTTGATCTAGTATGTTAAATCTAATCAGAGTGTTTTTGTTTGTCTGGAAAGAGATCCAAACCTGGTCCACAGGTTGCTTCACTAATCAGCAGATATTGGGAGCACCTGTGATGTCCTCTCTCAGCTGGTGGCAATAAGCTGACAGAGGCTATATAAGGAGGCTGAGTCTCTCAGTTCAGTTAGTTTTTGTTCACCTGAGGTCAACATTATCAGTTTGCTATGTTTCTTCAAACTTATATGAATTTCTGAGTGTGAGTATTTATCAGCATTTTTAATTATCCCCATCAGTCACTCCTGTTTCTCTTTTGTTTTGGGTCCTTTTTTTGTAGTCCATCATTTTTGATAGATCAGTGGATGTCTATGGAGCATCATTCCTCCACCAACACTTTTCAGAAAACACAAGGGACCATTATTTCTTTCAATTTTTATTCATGTGCATTCATTTTGTGGATCTCCTAAACCATGACCCGTCCTTCAGGTTCCCATTTAGGGAAAATGTAACACAATCATCAGAGTAATTATGCAACTGTATATCACTTTTATAAAAAATCTGACCTTTCTCAGATTCACTATTTGGGAAGAATGAAACTGTGCTGCTTCAACAGGCATATCAGGAATCTCAAGCACTTTATGTATCAGTGGCACGTTAGACAGCATATTTTTTGGTACAAATTATATCGGAAAAGGAGATGCTTTGAATTCAAAGATTTTATTGACTCAGATGGAAAATGGTTGCACATTGTTCAAACTCGACAACAACGTTGGAGTGAGAATGGTAGAATAGAGGCAGCAGAGTAAGATGGTCATCACTTGGTCAGACTTAATAGCTGGCCATGGTGTCCTCCAGCCAGTCGTTGAAGAGGCAGACCTGTCAGTGGAGACAGAACAAGGTTTTAGCACAACAGTAATTATCACTCAGCAATCATTATTAATTCAAAGAGATATTGAAGGTTTACCTTGGCGTAGACACCGGGGTGATCCCTCTCGGCACATCCGTAACCCCAGGACACAACACCCTGAAGCTCACCGTTGCACACGACGGGGCCACCAGAGTCACCCTAAGAAAAGAGAGAGCAAGGTGTCAAAGGTTAATAAAGCCATGCTAGGATATTCATACAGAAGTAGCTGTATTGCTGCCTTAATGTCGAATAACATACCTGGCAAGAGTCCTTGCCTCCCTCCAGGTATCCAGCACAGAACATAGCATCGGTGATCATGCCAGGGTAGGAGTTATCACAGTCCTCTTCAGACAGGATGGGGATGTTCAGGCACTGCAGCTTGTTGCCGTTGGCAGCTGAAAATGAAGAGAGAAACATAAATATTAAACTGGTGCTTCAGTGCAGTACAGACTCACATATGAAGGAAACAATGCAGGATTAATACTCACAGGAGCTCATGGTTTCTCCCCATCCGGAGACCTTGCACATGGTGCCAGCGGGGGCACAGCTGGTGGGCAGAGCCACAGCTGACACGTACTCGTTGAGGGTGGCGGACTTGCTCAGCTTGATCAGCATGATGTCATTGTTGATGTTGTAGGAGCTGTATCTGGGGTGGCGGATGACGCGGGAAGAGCTGATGAACTGCTCAGTACCCTCGTTGACCCTGATGTGGTGCTCTCCAAGACGAACCTCAATGCGACTAAGAGATGAAGAAGAACAGCAGATTAGGATAAACAGAGACACACAAAGATGGCAGCTGAATGACTGTTTACACCTCAGGAAAACATTGTGCTTACGACTTGTAGCAGTGAGCAGCAGACACAACCCAATCCTTGTTCACCAGAGAGCCTCCACAGAAGTGGTAGCCAGATTGCAGAGAGACCTGATGGGGCTGGGAGTGGGGTGTGCACTCATACCCTCCGACGATCTTGTCGTCATCAAGGGCGACTGGAAACACACAAGAGGCAAATTAGTTAACAACCAAATGAACAATATTTAAAAACTAGAACCAGTCAACAATTAAAGAAGTTCAGGTGCTTACAGGCAGCTCCGATGAGCAGAACGAAGACCAGAGACCTCATGGTTGCTGAGTGATCTAGTGGATGATAGACTTGGGTTGGAGTCCTGGTTTATATACGATAGTACCTCTCCACTGACACACCCCAAAGGTTATTTTGAACCAATCAGGATCCTGGAAAATTTTCCAGGTTTCAGATAAGCAAATATTTGCTCGTGTGCTGACTGGTCAGCACTGGGACACTACACGTGTAGCTCTTTGAAATCTTTTAAGATACAAGAAAAATGCAAACATGGATTTGAGTTTTTATATGAAAATGCACTTTATATTTGATATGTACTTGCTGACTGATCTTATCATTTATCATGTATTTATGTTTTATATAAATTATTAGCTAAGGAACAAAAGCTACAATGTCCTATGCATTAGTTAGTTTACATGTTGCTGCAACTTCTATGTTATACAATAAAAAATACAAAGTGTCTTTCTCTGCAGATGACACTCTTTAAAATGATGTTGCAATGGTGTTTAGCACAGGACATATTAGGGGATGGTTAACCTTGACATGGCTTTGCATCAGGGTCTTGTTTCACCCTGTCAGGATTTTATTATCCATAACTACCTGCTAGGCACATTATCCCTTACGTGTGTAATTATTATGACTTCAAAAAGAGACATAACAGAGAGTTATATATATATCTTAGCCTTATTCTTCAAGGACCTCATGTGAAGATGTTTGTCCAAATTAAGAATTGAAGACACTAATATAAGGACATGTGTTACATTTACTGACAAAGAAAATGAACACCAGGTTGTTCCAACATAACGCAATTAGTAATATAAGCCATGAGGATTTTTGGCCAGTGCCACCCCAAGCCTGGCTGATGGACACGCCCTTGCATTGAGGTACAACTATGATTGAGATTCTGCAGGAGTGGTTTGGATTATGTGGCTTTTAAATACATTTTATCACAAAGTGGACTATGGCAAGTGTAATGATACTACTAGTACTACTACTACTACTACTACAACTACTACTACCACTAATAATAATAATAATAACAACAATAAGAAGAACAATATTTATAATAATAATAATAATAATAATAATAATGATGACATTAATAATAAAAATAATAGTAGTAGTTATAATAAATGAAATGAAATGTAATTAAATATGATAATAATAATTATAAATGTAACGTAAAGGCGCCTCTCAGAGCAGTCAAGTTCACCTTGCGGGGCAGTGTTTAACATTATATATATAGCTTTGATCTAGTATGTTAAATCAAATAAGAGTGTTTCTGTTTGTCTGGAAAGAGATCCAAATCTGGTCCACAGGTTGCTTCACTAATCAGCAGATATTGGGAGCACCTGTGATGTCCTCTCTCAGCTGGTGGCAATAAGCTGACAGTGGCTATATAAGGAGGCTGACTCTCTCAGTTCAGGTGTGGCCCTTTTCCACCAGCCCGTCTTAGCCCTACTCTACTCGACTTGACTCGACTCTATTCGGTTTGTGTTGTGTTTCCACGGGCGGGGTACCTCGTGTCAGATACCAGCTTTTCGTACCTGCTCCGCTCTGGATCCAAGCGAGCTGAGACGATACTAAAAGGTGACGTTGACGGACTGCCGGCCACTGATTGGTCAGAGAATGCCGTCACAGAAGAGTCATGAGCACGATGCGATCAACCAATGCGCTCAACACAGGAATCAAACCCGCCATTTTTAAAAAACGACATCAGTACTCTTTAGCTTTCCTCTCTCACTCGGCCTGCGCCAAAAAAGCCACAGACAGAGCAGCAAGTACACCATTGCCTCCATGTCCTCCATGTTTGTGATTGTTGTGGTTGTGTTGTGTTCAAAATGACGTGAACGCAGTTTCGCGCAGCTGTGTTTATGATGACCCCGCCCACCGTGAGTTGGTACTCGGGCTGGCGGAAAAGAAACCCAAACCGAGTAGAGTCGAGTCGAGTAGAGTTGAGTCGAGTCGAGTAAGGCTGGAGCTGTGTAGTGGAAAAGGGCCATAAGTTTTTGTTCACCTGAGGTCAACACTATCAGTTTGCTATATTTCTTCAAACTTGTACGAATTTCTGAGTTTGACTATTTATCAGTATTTTTATTTACCCCCCTCAGTCAGTCCTTTATATTTTATCTATTGGTCCTTTTTTGTAGTCCATCATTTTGATAGAATTAGTGGATGTCTCTGGAGCATCATACCTTCACCAACACTTTTCAGAAAACACAAGGGACCATTATTTCTTTCAATTTTATTTATGTGCAGTGATTTTGTTGGTCTCCTAAACCATGACCCCTCCTTCAGGTTCTCATTTAGGGAAAATGTAACAAAATCATCAGAGTAAATGATGCACCTTCATGTCACTTTTATATAAAACATCAAACGTTTCTCAGATTCCCTGTTTGTGAAGAATGAAACTGTGCTGCTTCAACAGGCATATTAGGAAACTCAACCACTTTATGCATCAGTGGCACGTTAGACAGCATATATTCTGGTATATATTAATAACAAGAAAGGAGATGCTTTAAATTTAAAGATTTTATTGACTCAGATGGAAAATGGCTGCACATTGTTCAAACTCAACAACAACGTTGGAGTGAGAATGGTAGAATAGAGGCAGCAGAGTAAGATGGTCATCACTTGATCAGACTTAATAGCTGGCCATGGTGTCCTCCAGCCAGTCGTTGAAGAGGCAGACCTGTCAGTGGAGACAGAACAAGGTTTAAGCGCACTTTTCATGACCAATTATCACTCAGCAATCATTCTTAATTCAAAAGAGATATTGAAGGTTTACCTTGGCGTAGACACCGGGGTGATCCCTCTCGGCACATCCGTAACCCCAGGACACAACACCCTGAAGCTCACCGTTGCACACAACGGGGCCACCAGAGTCACCCTAAGAAAAGAGAGTGCAAGGTGTCAAAGGTTAATAAAGCCATGCTAGGATATTCACACAGAAGTAGCTGTATTGCTGCCTTAACGTTGAATAACATACCTGGCAAGAGTCCTTGCCTCCCTCCAGGTATCCAGCGCAGAACATGGCATCGGTGATCATGCCAGGGTAGGAGTTATCACAGTCCTCTTCAGACAGGATGGGGATGTTCAGGCACTGCAGCTTGTTGCCGTTGGCAGCTATACATGAAGACAGAAACACAAAGATTAAACTGGTGCTTCAGTGCAGTACAGACTCACATGTGAAGAAGACAATGCAGGATTAATACTCACAGGAGCTCATGGTTTCGCCCCATCCGGAGACCTTGCACATGGTGCCAGCGGGGGCACAGCTGGTGGGCAGAGCCACAGCTGACACGTACTCGTTGAGGGTGGCGGACTTGCTCAGCTTGATCAGCATGATGTCATTGTTGATGTTGTAGGAGCTGTATCTGGGGTGGCGGATGACGCGGGAAGAGCTGATGAACTGCTCGGTACCCTCGTTGACCCTGATGTGGTGCTCTCCAAGACGAACCTCAATGCGACTAAGAGATGAAGAAGAACAGCAGATTAGGATTAACAGAGACACACAAAGATGGCAGCTGAATGACTGTTTACACCTCAGGAAAAAATTGTGCTTACGACTTGTAGCAGTGAGCAGCAGACACAACCCAATCCTTGTTCACCAGAGAGCCTCCACAGAAGTGGTAGCCAGATTGCAGAGAGACCTGATGGGGCTGGGAGTGGGGTGTGCACTCATACCCTCCGACGATTTTGTCGTCATCAAGGGCGACTGGAAACACACAAGAGGCAAATTAGTTAACAACCAAATGATCGATATTTAGAAACTAGAACAAGTCAACAATTAAAGAAGTTCAGGTGCTTACAGGCAGCTCCGATGAGCAGAACGAAGACCAGAGACCTCATGGTTGCTGTGTGATCTAGTGGATGATAGACTTGGGTTGGAGTCCTGGTTTATATACGATTGTACCTCTCCTCTGAAACACCCCCAAGGATATTTTGAACCAATCAGGGTCCTTGAATATTCAGGGGGTAGATAAGCAAATATTTGCTCGAGTGCTGACTGGTCAGCACTGGGACACTGCACGTGAAATCTTTTAAGGAACAAGAAAATGCAAACGTGGATTTGAGCATCTATATGAAAATGCACTTTATATTTGACATGTACTTGCTGACTGATCTTACAATGTATCAAGTATATACAGTGGATACGGAAAGTATTCAGACTCCTTCACTTTTTCTACATTTTGTTATGTTACAGCCTTATTCCAAAATGGATTAAATTCATTTTGTCCCTCAACATTCTCCACACAATACTCCATAATGACAAAGTCAAAAATGTTTTCTAGAAATTTCTGCAAATTAATCAAAAATAAAACAATCAAATATCGCATGTACATAAGTATTCAGACCCTTTACTCAATACTTTGTTGAAGCACCTTCGGCAGTGATTACAGCCTTCCAGTCTTCTCAGATATGATGCTACAAGCTGAGCACACCTGGATTTGGGGAGTTTCTCCCATTCTTATTTGCACATCCTCTCAAACTCGATGAGGTTAGATGGGGAGTGTCAGTGCACAGCTATTTTCAGGTCTTTCCAGAGATGTTCAATCGGATATAAGTCCGGGCTCTGGCTGGGCCACTCAAGGACTTTGAGAGACTTGTCCTGAATCCCCTCCTTTGTCATCTTGGCTGTGTGCTTAGGATCGTTGTCCTGATGGAACGTGAACCTTCGCTGCAGTCTGAGGTCCAGACACTCTGGAGCAGGTTTTCATCAAGAATCTCTCTGTACTTTGCTGCGTTCATCTTTCCCTCGATCCTGACTAGTCTCCCGGTTCCTGCTGCTGAAAAACATCCCTACAGCATGATGCTGCCACCACCATGCTTCACTGTAGGGATGGTATTGGCCAGATGATGAGCGATGCCTGGTTTCCTCCAGATGTGACGCTTGGCATTCAGGCCAAAGAGTTCAATTTTGGTTTCATCAGACCAGAGAATGTGGTTTCTCATAGTCTGAGAGTCCTTTAGGTGCCTATTGGCAAACTTTCATGTGCTTTGTGTTGAGGAGTGGCTTCCATCTGGCCACTCTATCATAAAGGCGTGATCTGTGGAGTGATGCAGAGATGGTTGTCCTTCTGGAAGGTTCTCCCATCTCCACAGAGGAACACTGGAGCTCTGTCAGAGTGACCGATGGGTTCTTGGTCCCCTCCCTGACCAAGGCCCTTCTCCCCCAATCGTTCATTTTGGCCAGGCGGCCAGCTCTAGGGAGAGTCCTGGTGATTTCAACTTCTTTCATTTATGTATGATGGACACCACTGCGCTCTTTGGGACCTTCAATGCAGCAGAAATTTTGTCTGTGCCCTTCCCCAGATCTGTGCCTCGATACAATCCTGTCTCGGAGGTCTACAGACAATTATTTTGACTTCATGGCTTGGTTTGTGCTCTGACACGCACTGTCAACTGTAGGATCTTATATAGACAGGTGTGTGCCTTTCCAAATCACGTCCAATCAATTGAATTTACCACAGGGGGACTACAATCAAGTTGTAGAAACATTTCAAGGATGGTCAGAGGAAACAGAATGGTTCTGAACTCAATTTTGAGTTTCACAGCAAAGGGTCTGAATACTTATGTACATGCGATATTTGAGTGTTATATTTTTAATTAATTTACAAAAATGTCTAGAAAACATTTTTCACTTTGTCATTATGGAGTATTGTGTGGAGAATGTTGAGGGACAAAATGAATTTAATCCATTTTGAAATAAGGCTGTTACATTACAAAATGTAGAAAAATTGAAGGGGTCTGAATACTTTCCGTACCCATTGTGTATATATATATATATATATATATATATATATATATATATATATATATATATATATATATATATATATATATATATATATATATATACATACATTAGCTTAATTCTTTAAGGACCTCGTGTGAAGATGCTTGTCCAAAGTAAGAATTAAAGGCACTAGAATATGAACATGTGATACATTTACTGACAAATAAAATGACCAGCTTGTTCCAACGTAGCCCAAATAGTAACATAAGTCATGAGGATTTTAAAGTGGCACCAGAGGGGTATACTACGAAGCGAGTTCAGCACATCCTAGATATCTTCTCCTGATCCGGCTTCACTGAACCTCACAAAGGAGATCGCGCTGATCTGTCACACGAAGCTGGCTATCAACATGATGAGTCAATCCAGAATTACCCTGAGCGCGTTCACATGAACGGGGCGGAGAAGGCAACATGTGACCAATCACAGACACGGACAGTCTGCCGTCAGCACATCGAAATGAATTTCAAACACTGCACTGATATTAGAAAAATATAAAGAAGTTAAACACATAATCCAGATTAACTTCAACACAGCTGTGTTTGAAACATGAAGGAAGAACTGAGGGATAATACAAAAACACAGAGTGAATTATCTAATGAAGTTTTATTTCCCATCTTAGTGCAGATAGATATCATCTGACTATAATAACTCTGTTTATTCCCTGACAGTGATCTCTTTCTCTGATTTAATCTTGTCTCGTGTGTGACAGTTTTAGACGTAATATTTCAGCTGCAGTCCTGACGGTATCAAACTGAGCGCTGTAGTTAAAGGACAAATAAAAATGAGAGCATGATTCAAAGTGATAAGACCGCGCAGTTTTATATTTAATGCAGTAAAATGATTTAATCTGAATAATCTCACTTCAGACTGTTTATATATGATGTAAGGAAAGACAATCAATAACTGTCATCAGTATTTTATATATAAAATCATACAGGTAGACAAAGTGTCCTGCCCGTCTCTTCTCCCCCCTCCCCTCGCGATCAGCCCACAGAGCTCCGTGATGGAGCGAGCTGATTGGTCAGTGGGCGGAGTTTTCTCCAAACTGATCTCTGATCCTGAGCAGAACCTGCTCCGGAGCAGGTTAGGAGTTCAGCATGAGTAACCATGGTTATCTACCCCGGTAAGACGGGAAACACCTTCGTAGTACTGAAAATCCAGAGTTAACCCTGAAGTTACCTCGATAACCACAAATCCGGCTTCGTAGTATACCCCTCTGGAGAGGCTGATCAGATTTTAGGTGGGGCCAGTGCCACCCCTGGCCTGGCTGCTGGACAAGCCCTTGCATTGAGGTACAACTATGATTGAGATTCTGCAGTAGAGGTTTGGATTATGTGGCTTTTAAATACATTTTATCACAAAGTGGACAATGGTAATAATAATAATAATAATAATAATAATAATAATAATAATAATAATCATAATCATAATCATAATCATAATAATCATAACAATAACAATAATAAACAAAATTAAATTAAACTAAAATGATAATAATAATGATAAAAGTAACGTAAAGGTGCCTTTCAGAGCAGTCAAGGTCACCTTAAAGGGCAGAGTTTAAATACATATATATATATATATATATATATATATATATATATATATATATATATATATATATATATATATATATATATTATAAATTGGACCTAGTATGTTAAATCAAATCAGAGTTTTTTGTTTGTCTGGAAAGAGATCCAAATCTGGTCCACAGGTTGCTTCACTAATCAGCAGATATTGGGAGCACCTGTGATGTCCTCTCTCAGATGGTGGCAATAAGCTGACAGAGGCTATATAAGGAGACTGACTCTTTCAGTTCAGGTAGTTTTTGTTCACCTGAGGTCAATTCTACAAGTTTGCTATGTTTTTCAAACTTGTATGAATTTCTGAGTTTGAGTATTTATCAGTATTTTTATTTACAGTCAGTCCTTTATATATATATATATATTGTCCTTTTTTGTAGTCCATCATTTTGATAGAATTAGTGGATGTTTATGGAGCATCATTCCTCCACCAACACTTTTCAGAAAACACAAGGGACCATTATTTCTTTCAATTTTATTTATGTGCAGTGATTTTGTTGGTCTCCTAATCCATGACACGTCAATCAGGTTCTCATTTAGGGAAAATGTAACACAATCATCAGAGTAAATGATGCACCTTCATGTCATTTAGAAAAAAAAACCTTTTCAGATTTCCTGTTTGTGAAGAATGAAACTGTGCTGCTTCAACAGACATATCAGGAAACTCAACCACTTTATGCAGCAGTGGCACATTAGACAGCATATATTCTGGTATAAATTAATAATGGAAAAGGAGATGCTTTGAATTTAAAGATTTTATTGACTCAGATGGAAAATGGCTGCACATTGTTCAAACTCGACAACAACGTTGGAGTGAGAATGGTAGAATAGAGGCAGCAGAGTAAGATGGTCATCACTTGGTCAGACTTAATAGCTGGCCATGGTGTCCTCCAGCCAGTCGTTGAAGAGGCAGACCTGTCAGTGGACACAGAACAAGGTTTTAGCACATTCTATTGACTAAACATCACTTGGTACTCAATTCAATAATTCAAAGAGATATTGAAGGTTTACCTTGGCGTAGACACCGGGGTGATCCCTCTCGGCACATCCGTAACCCCAGGACACAACACCCTGAAGCTGACCGTTGCACACGACGGGGCCACCAGAGTCACCCTAAGAAAAGAGAGTGCAAGGTGTCAAAGGTTAATAAAGCCATGCTAGGATATTCATACAGAAGTAGCTGTATTGCTGCCTTAATGTTGAAATACATACCTGGCAAGAGTCCTTGCCTCCCTCCAGGTATCCAGCGCAGAACATGGCATCGGTGATCATGCCAGGGTAGGAGTTATCACAGTCCCTGTCGGACAGGATGGGGATGTTCAGGCACTGCAGCTTGTCACCGTTGGCGGCTGAAAATAAAGACAAAAATGTAAAGATCAAACTGGTGCTTCAGTGCAGTACAGACTCACATGTGAAGAAGACAATGCAGGATTAGTACTCACAGGAGCTCATGGTGTTGCCCCATCCGGAGACCTTGCACATGGTGCCAGCAGGGGCACAGCTGGTGGGCAGAGCCACAGTTGACACGTACTGGTTGAGGGTGGCGGACTTGCCCAGCTTGATCAGCATGATGTCATTGTCGATGTTGTAGGAGCTGTATCTGGGGTGGCGGATGACGCGGGAAGAGCTGATGAACTGCTCGGTACCCTCATTGACCCTGATGTGGTGCTCTCCAAGACGAACCTCAATGCGGCTAAGAGATGAAGAAGAACAGCAGATTAGGATTAACAGAGACACACAAAGATGGCAGCTGAATGACTGTTTACACCTCAGGAAAACATTGTGCTTACGACTTGTAGCAGTGAGCAGCAGACACAACCCAATCCTTGTTCACCAGAGAGCCTCCACAGAAGTGGTAGCCAGATTGCAGAGAGACCTGATGGGGCTGGGAGTGGGGTGTGCACTCATACCCTCCAACGATCTTGTCGTCATCAAGGGCGACTGGAAACACACAAGAGGCAAATTAGTTAACAACCAAATGAACAATATTTAAAAACTAGAACAAGTCAACAATTTAAGAAGTTCAGGTGCTTACAGGCAGCTCCGATGAGCAGAACGAAGACCAGAGACCTCATGGTTGCTGAGTGATCTAGTGGATGATAGACTTGGGTTGATTTCTTGGTTTATATACGATAGTACCGCTCCACTGACACATCCCAAAGTTTATTTTGAACCAATCAGGATCCTGGAAAAAATTTCCAGGTTCTCAGATTAGCAAATATTTAATTCAGTGCTTACTGGTCATCACTGGGACACTACACGTGTAGCCCTTTGAAATATTTTAAGAAAGAAGAAAAATGCAAACATGGATTTGAGTATTTATCTGAAAATGCACTTTATATTTGACATGTACTTGCTGACTGATCTCATCATGTATCATGTTTATATGTTTTATATCAGTTATTAGCCAAGGAGGAAAAGCTACAATTTCCTATGCATTAGATAGTTTACATGATGCTGCAACTTTTGTATTATACAATGAAAAAATACAAAGTGTCTTTCTTTGAAGATGACACTCTTTAAAATAATGTTGCATTTGTGTTTAACACTGTCCATATTAGGAGATGGTTAACCTTGACATGGGTGGATTTGTGCTGTTATGTCTTGCTTGCAGCTCTGCAGATGGCCTGGTTCACAACCACAGTTGCTGATTGTGGCTTTCACAGGAACAGCCAGCCACGTGTCTGTAGTGCCAGCAGACTAACAACAAAGAAATATGTTCACCTAAACGCAGCTACTGCGTGAAACCTCAAAAGAGAATACTTCTCAGTTAATTAGATTCAAATTGGGTTTCATTATTACTGTCAAGCAACTGACTTTACTTTGATGACAAATCTTACAACATTGTTACTGACTGGATATTGAAAAACCCTGTGAGGAGTTTTTAACTGGATAAGAAACAGATTAAAATTGAAATTGATGCCTCTTCATGACCTACAAAAGAGAAAATCATACAATCTCAACCAAACTGGCCATTCCTGTTTGGGAATTTTTAATGCCTTTAACTGCAAGGTAGGTATCAAACCAGGTGACTGACTGAAGAAACATGTTTAATTCACGTTTTCCACAACAAAATTCCACAGTGAGTCACACATTTGACCGTTTAAAAAAGCACGATCAAAGGAGGAACTTTTCGTCATAAAACGCAAACTAAACATGCACAAGTTCAGATCAGACAAGAGATGAAGAGGCATGAATATGTCCACAGGGGGCGCAAACATCAACACAAGCAGAAAGTTCCTCACGGGAGTTTGAATAAGTACGTTTGATACCTGGAATCAGGACACATGAGACAGAAACTGTGCAAAGAATTTTGTTTATGAATTATCCATATGACTGACTGAAGTACATTCACATGTTTTAATGTTACATGATGCATGATATACATGTGTATATATTGTTATTGTATTATCATGTAACCTACTATGACTGCATTAACTTGGATTGCATCATTATTTTATACCATTTACTATAATTGCATCACATTACCTATCAGGGGACTAAGGTGTTGCAGTACATGTATATGGAGGTGTGTCACTTGCGGTGATAATTTGATTAAATTAAAGAGCAGCTTTTGGTGTGTGCACTTGATCTTCTCTTTATACGTTTGCTTCTCTGTCCACCTAGTACTTGCAGGATTTGGATGTGTGTGCCTCCCTCTTCTATTTTACACGACACATGATTAAAGTTGATCTCAGTGGAGGCTTGACAACAGCTGGTACAGGGGTGAAGTATTTTCTTAGTTAATGGTGTAACAAATCGGATGTTAATTGGATTTTTAATTGTTTCTCTGGATGTGCTTACTCTGTTTCAGTTGTAGGTTTAATTGCCAAACAGTCATTGAAAGCGACTATTAAATGTCACACAGCAACCACCCTCAACCAGAGCTTGCTGCAGCTGCAGCTGTGGCCTGTCTCCAGCGGGGAGGGAAACAATGAGCTCCAGCGAGTAGAAGAAAAGTTATTGAGACAAAGTCCCAAAAGCGATTTAAAAATAGTCTCCTAGATAATCTCCACCAATCCAATCTCTTGTTTTCTTGCTGCAGCTGCTGACACTGACAAGCTGCTGTGTGGTGGGGTCCTCGTCCCGACTGTTAAAGACTGTCAGAGTTACACCATAATCTGTGTCTGATACATACCTGGGATTTTCTTTTATGAGGCATTTAAGATGATGTACATTGCTTTAATGAAGCACAGTAAGAATACAGATTGGAGTTACTCTTGGTCCTGCGTCTCACAGTGAGGTTGTTGTGTTACGTGGCTACAGATGTCCTGAGAGAGATCACCCTGCTGTCTAGCACTTCTCTGCACCTCCTTAAAAAACATCTTTCATTCTGTTCAGTGCTGTTTTACTGCAGCATACTGACTAATGTCTTTCCATTTCAGGTCTGCATGCAGACTGAGCGGCTGACAGCACAGTGGTGGGCTATTAACTCCACCATTCAACCTGCACATCAGACAGATGAACACAACAATACTGACTATACGAGCATCAACCCGCTCCTGTCTTCTTGTACTGAAGACCTCAAAAAAAGTTTTTAATTCAGCCGTTTTCTTTCCATGCAATATACTGTGGACCTCTGTTAAAACATACTTGTCTAATTATTTTATTATTTGAACATAAAGAAGTTGTAACAGGTCACAGAGAGTTCTTCATGAGGATGTGTTCTTTTGTACTAAAGCCAGAAGTCTATCCGTCTATTGTATTCACTCCATATTCCTGCGATAATGAGTAACTCCTGTTTTTTTTTTTCTGGAGATCTCAACTTATTCTTCTCTTCATCTGAAAATAACAAAGCTGGTTTTCTTGTGTTAAAGGAATAATTTCCTCACTATCTAGAAAACCACACAACGGGCTGGTCACTGTGATGGGGCAGTCCATGACACGCCATGATGCCGTTAGCCTCACTAATTAAGTGAGTTAAGCCTATTTCTCTGTTTGTT